>NC_137109.1:47012593-47260093 GCF_949357685.1 Gobio gobio
GTCTGTCTATCTGTCTATCTATCTATCTATCTATCTATCTATCTATCTATCTATCTATCTATCTGTCTGTCTGTCTGTCTGTCTGTCTGTCTGTCTGTGTGTCTGTCTGTCTGTCTGTGTGTCTGTCATCTATCTATCTATCTATCTATCTATCTATCTATCTATCTATCTATCTATCTATCTATCTATCTATCTATCTATCTATCTATCTATCTATCTGTCTATCTATCTATCTGTCTATCTGTCTATCTGTCTGTCTGTCTGTCTGTCTCTTTAAAATATATAAAATCGATATATAGAACAAAGATGAAATCTAAGCGACCAAACAAGTTGTATTTCCCTTTAAAAGCTACTAAAGTAAGACTAGCTGCGATCTCAGGCTCTTTTTCAGGAAGATGACTAATTCAGCCAACAAATAAGTAATTAGATACGTGCAGTTCCTCAAATCCGTCTTTACTGACAGATGTACATACCTCACAAGGCGGGAAGGGCTTAATAAAGGCTTGTTTTCTCCTGGCAAATGGGTCAAGGCATGGTGATTATGAAACTCGCATCAGAATGTCATAATCAAAGGGGGCGATCACCCCTCCGACCAGGAACAAAAGCCACTGGTCTGAAGAAAACGAGACCCATGTCGGTTATATAACTCCGTGCGTTCAGTTCTGTTCCAAAGCGGTTGGCACAAACAAGGCTTTAGTGTGGCACGGCCTGCTTTCTGAGCAGTGATGACAGGACGATCACCTGCTTCTACTGCTAACCTTCGCTGTTGTTCTCCCTGAGAAAACAAACAAAGTTGTTATTAAGGAGATGCAGTGAAAGACGGGGAGATAAGCGCAGTTTAAGTGGCGGAGCACTGAAGCGTTGTTTCCTGAGATGCATCCTGCGCAGAGAGTGGTGTCTGCAGATAGGGCCTATCTGACATGCAAGAGTGGCTCGGCTTCTTAGCAGGGACGGGCCCGAGCTTTTGAAGTCGCAGTGAGATCAGTTTGCCTAGGT
This sequence comes from Gobio gobio, assembly GCF_949357685.1. Lineage (NCBI taxonomy): Eukaryota > Metazoa > Chordata > Actinopteri > Cypriniformes > Gobionidae > Gobio > Gobio gobio. The sequence goes on from NC_137109.1 coordinate 47,013,590, forward strand.
TTGCTTTGAAGGGAATCGGGCGGCATGATAAAAATGTTTGGCCGTGGCTGGCTCTCTGCATAGGCATGCCCTCTGCCTTCCCGCTCCCGTCCGTACGCAACTGTGTACAAAACACATCTCTGTGTTTGAGATGGCCAGATTTCTGTGTGTTACTGCAAGCACGTTTTAATTGAATATTTAGGATTGTTCAATTATATTGGATAAGGATTAATTCATTCAATTTGATGGAATTTTACTATTAATATGAACGTGTAAATCTTAAAAAAAGGCTTAACATTTTTGAGTGTAAAAATAAAGGTTTTTGCTCCAATGCCACAGGATAACTATTTTGTTTTTAATCTTTTTTTTCTCTATAAAGAATGTGGAATGGAAAGGTTGTATTGATGTTAAAGGTTCTTAATGGACCCATTATTTTTGAGAGTGTAGGTGCAATGTGTGAGTGCGACTGAATTTGTCCAGAAAAATAAAGAAACACGGACTGAAATGAATTCACTTTATTTTTATATATTTTTTTTTAGAAAGATTTAGGATGACCAGTTTTAACTACTATGTGAATAATAGTCGAAATAACACTTAACCACGTTGTGAAATGCCTTTGGGGATTGTTTAACCCTTTAATGTATGTGTCCACTGCAGTGGTCAGATCTTTAAAAGTTATTTTTAACCATTCATGATGTGATTTTACTTCCAAAACCACAATGAAGGATCACTTTTGACCTTTTATATGACTGTCCTCTTTATATGTCATTGTGTTTTTATTTATTATAGCATGCATTTAAAAGTTCTTCTCCAGTATTTGTTAATAAATATACACTGACGTTCAAAAGTTTGGGGTCAGAACTTATTCTTTTAAAGAATCAACTACTTGCATGCATTATATTGATCAAAAGGGGCAGTGATGTTACAAAAGCAGATTTCTATTTTGAAATGTTCTAGTCTTGAATGTATCATGGTTACAACAAAAATATAAAGCAGCACAACTGTCTTCAACCTTGATCATTTTAATAAATGTTTCTTAAGCAGCAAATCAGCATATTAGTAAGATTTCTGAAGGATCATGTGACATTGAAGACTGGAGGAATGAGGCTGAAAATTCAGCTTTACATCACGGGAATAAATTACATTTCAAAACATTATTATGATAGAAAACAGTTATTTGAAATCCTAATAATATTTCACAATTTTACTGTATTTTTGACCAAATAAATGCAGTCTTAGTGAGCATAAAAGACGTTTGTTAAACGAATCTGTTTTGCGATCGAATAACTCATGCATTAACGGGTTAATTTTGGTGGTTGTGTCATGTGCAGTCCTGCATTCAACGTGAATCTCTATGGAAGTTTCTTTCTCAACTCTGTTGAAAAGATTTTTTTTTTTTGTACCGTGAGCTGCGTGTTTCCCCTTGTGCTCTCTAAATGTCATTAATTAGCTGAGGTTAAAATAACATGGAGTGGAAGCATGTAATGTGAGTGTAATTAACCACCTGAGAGAAGCCACATAAAAGCTCATTACAGGATAATTACCCCTCGTTTCAGCCCGAGAGAGTAGTCTTGGCTGGGACGGAGATTCCAGGGTTTTTAGAGGTATATGTTTTCCTCACATGGAAGGATGACAGAAGAGGAGGAGGAGGAGGAAAGATAGAGGCTTTTGGATGAGAAGTGGATTGGTGATTTTTGTGTAAAGCCTCGGGTGAGTGTGAATGTGAGCGATAGGAGAGGCCATGGCAAGCTGCATTGTATTTTATTATGTTAGTGCTTTAGTGTGTGCATGTGTGTATCAGTGCAACAGTTGTGTACATGTACTTCCCATACTTACAGGTGTGTATGTGTGATTTATGAGGGTGATTCTTACCTTAGGCAGATATTTGTTTGATGACAGAGTTAGATCTTTCAGGTGGATAATTGCTGGAGACTTGCTAGTGGAAATTGAAAACTTCACTTCTCGCTGTAGCTCCAGGCTCAGAGTATTCAGATGTTTTATTTAGAGAGAGAGAGAGAGAGAGAGAGACGGGCACCAAAACATGCAGGAATCACTGTGACCTGAACCTTCATTGGATGTTTTTAAGTCAACATGATATCAAAATTTGACCCTGTTTACTTCCTTAATGCATATTTCTGGTCTCATTGTGAGTGATCTTATTGCAGCATGTTTTGCAAGTGTGTCATAATCTTTCAGCAGAATGTAATAAATAGCTTTTCCTCTGAAACGACTACCATTTCCAATCAATTTATGAAATACCACGCTACCTTATTTCAAATGATGAAAGTAAAAGCCTAATCATATTTTGATCAAATAAATATGGAAGCTTGTTTCCGCCACAGAATAAAACAATTAAAAATTATTGCGTCTTTACATCTCGCAACTCTTTTCTCACAATTGCGAGTTTGCATTTCTTAATTCTAACTATTTTTCTCACAATTACAAGATGTAAACACACAATTGCGACTTATTATAAATTCAGAATTGCGATATATAAACTCAATTGTGGGTAATAAAGTCAGAATTGGGAGATATTAACACAATTGGGAGTTATCAAGTCAGAATTGCAAGATATAAACTCAATTGTGAGTTATCATGTCAGAATTGCGAGATATAAACTCAATTGCAAGTTATAAAGTCAGAATTGTGAGATATAAACTCAATTGCAAGTTATAAAGTCAGAATTGCGAGATATAAACACAATTGCAAGTTATAAAGTAAGAATTGGGAGATATTAGCTCAATTGCAAGTTATAAAGTCAGAATTGCGAGATATAAACTCAATTGTGAGTAATAAAGTCAGAATTGCGAGATATAAACTCAATTGCAAGTTATAAAATCAGAATTGCGAGTTATAAAGTCAGAACTGTGAGATATAAACACAATTGCGAGTTATAAAGTCAGAATTGTGAGAAATAAACACAATAGCGAGTTTTAAAGTCAGTATTGCGAGATATAAACTCAATAGCGAGTTTTAAAGTCAGGATTGCGAGATATAAACAATTACGAGTTATAAAGTCAGAATTGCAAGATATGAACTCAATTGCGAGTTTTAAGTTCAAAATTGCGAGATGTAAAAAATTACGAGTTATAAAGTCAGAATTGCGAGATATGAACAATTGCTAGTAATAAATTCAAAATTGCGAGATATAAACAATTATGAGTTATAAAGTCAGAATTGCAAGATATAAACATAATTGCGAGTAATAAAGTCAGAATTGTGAGATATAAACTCAATTGCGATTAATAAAGTCAGAATTGCGAGATATAAACACAATTGCGAGTTTTAAAGTGAGAAGTGCGAGTTATAAAGTCAGAACTGTGAGATATAAACACAATGGCAAGTTATAAAGTCAAAATTGCAAGATATAAATACAATTGCGAGTTATAAAGTCAGAATTTCGAGATATAAACTCAATAGCGAGTTTTAAAGTCAGAATTGCAAGATATGAAATTTAATTGCGAGTTTTAAATTCAAAATTGCAACATATAAACAATTACGAGTTATAAAGTTAGAATTGCGAGATATAAACATAATTGCGAGTAATTAAGTCAGAATTACGAGATATAAACACAATTGCAAGTTATAAAGTCAGAATTGCGAGATATAAACTCAATTGTGAGTAATAAAGTCAGAATTGCGAGAAATAAACTCAATTGCAAGTTATAAAATCAGAATTGCGAGTTATAAAGTCAGAATTGTGAGAAATAAACACAATTACGAGTTATAAAGTCAGATTTGCGAGATATAAACATAATTGTTTGTAATAAATTTAAAATTGCGAGATATAAACAAATATGAGTTATAAAGTCAGAATTGCGAGATATAAACATATTTGCGAGTAATAAAGTCAGAATTGCGAGATATAAACTCAATAGCGAGCTTTAAAGTCAGAATTGCAAGATATGAATTCAATTGCGAGTTTTAAATTCAAAATTGCAAGATATAAACAATTACGAGTTATAAAGTCAGAATTGCGAGATATAAACATAATTGCTAGTAATAAAGTCAGAATTGCGAGATATAAACTCAATTGCGATTAATAAAGTCAGAATTGCAAGATATAAACACAATTGAAAGTTATAAAATCAGAATTGCAAGTTATAAAGTCAGAATTGCGAGATATAAACTCAATTGCAAGTTATAAAGTCAGAATTGCGAGATTTAAACTCAATTGCGAGTTATAAAGTCAGAATTGCGAGATATAAACACAATTGCAAGTTATAAAATCAGAATTGCGAGTTATAAAGTCAGAATTGCGAGATATAAACACAATTGCAAGTTATAAAGTCAGAATTGTGAGAAATAAACACAATAGCTAGTTTTAAAGTCAGAATTGCGAGATATAAGCACAATTGCAAGTAATACAAATCAGAATTGCGATATAAACACAATTGAAAGTTATAAAATCAGAATTGCAAGTTATAAAGTCAGAATTGCGAGATATAAACTCAATTGCAAGTTACAAAGTCAGAATTGCGAGATTTAAACTCAATTGCGAGTTATAAAGTCAGAATTGCGAGATATAAACACAATTGCAAGTTATAAAATCAGAATTGCGAGTTATAAAGTCAGAATTGCGAGATATAAACACAATTGCGAGTTATAAAGTCAGAATTGTGAGATATAAACACAATTGCGAGTTATAAAGTCAGAATTGTGAGAAATAAACACAATAGCGAGTTTTAAAGTCAGAATTGCGAGATATAAACACAATTGCAAGTAATACAAATCAGAATTGCGAGATATAAACACAATTGCAAGTTATAAAGTCAGAATTGCGAGATATAAACACAATTGTGTGTAATAAAGTCAGAATTAAAAGATATAAACATAATTGTGTGTAATAAAGTCAGAATTGTGAGATATAAACTCAATTGCAAGTTATAAAGTCAGAATTACAAGATAAAAACACAATTGCGAGTTATAAAGTCAGAATTGTGAGAAATAAACACAATAGCGAGTTTTAAAGTCAGAATTTCGAGATATAAACTCAATAGCGAGTTTTAAAGTCAGAATTGCAAGATATGAAATTTAATTGCGAGTTTTAAATTCAAAATTGCAAGATATAAACACAATTGCAAGTTATAAAGTCAGAATTGTGAGATATAAACATAATTGCGAGTAATAAAGTCAGAATTGCGAGATATAAACACAATTGCAAGTTATAAAGTCAGAATTGCGAGATATAAACATAATTGCGAGTAATAAAGTCAGAATTGCGAGATTTAAACACAAATGCAAGTTATAAAGTCAGAATTGCGAGATATAAACTCAATTTCAAGTTATAAAATCAGAATTGCGAGTTATAAAGTCAGAACTGTGAGATATAAACTCAATTGCAAGTTATAAAGTCAGAATTGTGAGTAATAAACACAATAGCGAGTTTTAAAGTCAGAATTGTGAGATATAAACTCAATAGCGAGTTTTAAAGTCAGAATTGCGAGATATAAACAATTACGAGTTATAAAGTCAGAATTGCAAGATATGAACTCAATTGTGAGTTTTAAGTTCAAAATTGCGAGATATAAACAATTACGAGTTATAAAGTCAGAATTGCGAGATATAAACATAATTGTTAGTAATAAATTTAAAATTGCGAGATATAAACAATTATGAGTTATAAAGTCAGAATTGCGAGATATAAACATAATTGCGAGTAATAAAGTCAGAATTGCGAGATATAAACTCAATAGCGAGCTTTAAAGTCAGAATTGCAAGATATGAATTCAATTGCGAGTTTTAAATTCAAAATTGCAAGATATAAACAATTACGAGTTATAAAGTCAGAATTGCGAGATATAAACTCAATTGCGATTATTAAAGTCAGAATTGCGAGATATAAACACAATTGAAAGTTATAAAATCAGAATTGCAAGTTATAAAGTCAGAATTGCGAGATATAAACTCAATTGCAAGTTATAAAGTCAGAATTGCGAGATTTAAACTCAATTGCGAGTTATACAGTAAAGTCAGAATTGCGAGATATAAACAATTGCAAGTTATAAAATCAGAATTGCGAGTTATAAAGTCAGAATTGCGAGATATTACCACAATTGCAAGTTATAAAGTCAGAATTGCGAAATATAAACATAATTGTGTGTAATAAAGTCAGAATTGTGAGATATAAACACAATTGCAAGTTATAAAGTCAGAATTGCGAGATATAAACATAATTGTGTGTAATAAAGTCAGAATTGCAAGATATAAACATAATTGTGTGTAATAAAGTCAGAATTGTGAGATATAAACTCAATTGCAAGTTATAAAGTCAGAATTGCAGATAAAAACACAATTGCAAGTAATAAAGTCAGAACTGCGAAATAAACACAATTGCAAGTAATACAAATCAGAATTGCGAGATATGACCACAATTGCGAGTTATAATGTCAGAATTGCGAGATATAAACATAATTGTGTGTAATAAAGTCAGAATTGCGAGATATAAACACAATTGTGTGTAATAAAGTCAGAATTGCAAGATATAAACATAATTGTGTGTAATAAAGTCAGAACTGTGAGATATAAACTCAATTGCAAGTTATAAAGTCAGAATTGCAAGATAAAAACACAATTGCGATATAAACACAATTGCAAGTAATAAAAATCAGAATTGCGAGAAACAACCACAATTGCGAGTTATAAAGTCAGAATTGCGAGATATAAACATAATTGCGAGTAATAAAGTCAGAATTGCGTGACATAACCCAAATTGCGAGCTATAAAGTCAGAATTGTGAGATATAAACACAATTGCGAGTTATAATGTCAGAATTGCGAGATATAAACACAATTGCAAATAATACAAATCAGAATTGCGAGATATAAACACAATTGCGAGTTATAAAGTCAGAATTGCGCCATATAAACACAATTGCAAGTAATAAAAATCAGAATTGCGAGATATAACCACAATTGCGAGTTATAAAGTCAGAATTGCGAGATATAAACATAATTGCGAGTAATAAAGTCAGAATTGTAAGATATAAACTCAATTGCAAGTAATAAAGTCAGAATTGCGAGATATAAACACAATTGGAAGTAATACAAATCAGAATTGCGAGATATAACCACAATTGCGAGTTATAAAGTCAGAATTGCGAGATATAAACATAATTGCGAGTAATAAAGTCAGAATTGTGAGATATAAACTCAATTGCAAGTAATAAAGTCAGAATTGCGAGATATAAACACAATTGCGAGTTATAAAGTCAGAATTGCGAGATATAAACACAATTGGAAGTAATACAAATCAGAATTGTGAGATATAAACACAATTGCGAGTTATAAAGTCAGAATTGCGAGATATAAACACAAGTGCAAGTAATAAAAATCAGAATTGCGAGATATAACCACAGTTGCGAGTTATAAAGTCAGAATTGCGAGATATAAACATAATTGCGAGTAATGAAGTCAGAATTGCGTGATATAAACACAATCGCGAGCTATAAAGTTAGAATTGTGAGATATAAACACAATTGCAAGTAATAAAGTCAGAATTGTGAGATATAAACACAATTGCGAGTAATAAAGTCAGAATTGCGAGATATAAACACAATTTCGAGTAATAAAGTCAGATGCCAGATATAAACACAATTTCGAGTAATGAAGTCAGAATTGCCAGTTATAAACACAATTGTGAGATATAAAGTCAGAATTGCGAGATATAAACATAATTGCGAGTAATGAAGTCAGAATTGCGTGATATAAACACAATCGCGAGCTATAAAGTTAGAATTGTGAGATATAAACACAATTGCAAGTAATAAAGTCAGAATTGTGAGATATAAACACAATTGCGAGTAATAAAGTCAGAATTGCGAGATATAAACACAATTTCGAGTAATAAAGTCAGATGCCAGATATAAACACAATTTCGAGTAATGAAGTCAGAATTGCCAGTTATAAACACAATTGTGAGATATAAAGTCAGAATTGCGAGATATAAACACAATTTCGAGTAATAAAGTCAGATGCCAGATATAAACACAATTTCGAGTAATGAAGTCAGAATTGCCAGTTATAAACACAATTGCGAGATATAAACACAATTGCAAGTAATAAAAATCAGAATTGCGAGATATAACCACAATTGCGAGCTATAAAGTCAGAATTGCGAGATATAAACCTAATTGCGAGTTATAAAGTCAGTATTGTGAGATATAAACACAAATGTGAGGAAAAAGTCAGAACTGCATGATATAAACTCACACTTTCAAATTATTAAGTTCGAATTGCAAGATATAAAGTCAAAATTGTGAGATAAAAAGTCGCAATTACCCTTTTTATTTTTTATTTTGTGGCGGAAAGTCTTTCAAAAACATAAAAAATCTTTCAGACCCCAAACTTTTTTTTTTTAATGAATTTTTATGCATGCGGTTCAGCGTTATAAGGATGAATCAAGTGAATCAAGAAATAGATCAACACTTTTTGTTGTTGTTGATTCTAGGAATCTCACCAGAGTTCCGCCGACTTCCGGTTCTACATCGAGAACCACACCCGAGACGACGTGAGTCGGAAGCAAGTGCGGATATATCAGCTCTACAGCCGGACCACTGGGAAACATGTGCAGATCCTGGGCAAGAAGATCAACGCCAATGGAGACGATGGGGGCAAGTACGGTACGGGAGTGTTCCTGTGCTCTCAGATGAATAAACCATTCAAAAGAACCTTCATCATTTGACTCTATTCTCCTGTTGAACATATTAGGCAGAATGATTTAAAGGGATAGTTCAGCCAAAATTGAAAAGTCTGTCATCATTTATTCAGCCTTATGTCATTCCAAATCGGTCTGACTTTCTCAGCTAACATCGCACGTTCTCTCAAAGTTATGAGCAAACATTCTTCCACTAATATTAATAGAATGTTCGTTCAGTTATCTGGTCTTTGATAATGTTCTCAAAACGTTAACACAAAAACATTATTTAAACATCATCCATGGAAGGTTTTTTTCATTCCATTATTCACTGAAAATACAATTAACATTAGAGTTTTAGGAATTAAACATCTCAACCTTCCTTAACCTGTGACTGCATCATTGACTGTTTACATGCAACACATTTTAGATTAAAACATGCATATTGCAAGGGTGTGAATTGGAATTTGGGGAATTCAGGATATTGTCTTAAACTGAATCACATGACTCAACACTTTTTGAAATATTGCCAAATTCATATCGGAATATTGTTGTGAATCATGAACGAATCCTCCAGAGATCATGCAAGGATCTAACTTTCCCCAGATCAGCAGAGAATCTGGGCCAGCTATCATTTCTAAGATGAACTTCTTCTCTTTAACATCCAACCTGAACCGTTATTAATCAAAATGTATCAGTGTAAACAAAACAAAAACCACAGAACTGATGGGCAGCGTGCCTCAGCGGTACTAGTGTGAGAACAGAAACAGAAACTCTGTGTGAAGATAAACACACTGAATGCTGCTCTTAACTTTGCAGACTGATACAAGCGTGTTTATATTGCAGTCTTGTGCGCGTTTGTGTCAGTCAGAGCTGTTCAGCATAAAGATTCCACAAGAGACACGACTCCATAAACCTTTAGTCCTGGATTCCTGTACCTGTTTCTCTGGTTGTCTTACAGTCCTTTGGATTTCAAGTACCCCATTTCTGTTTGTTTCTTCTTGAAAGGAGTTTTATTCTAATATCTGTGCTAAACCCGAGTGAGGATAAATGGTTCAACGTGACCTGAAGTTTTATTAGTTCATGTTTGTAGCATTTTGTCACATTAGAAGAACACCTGGAAGCATCCTTGATGGAAAAGCAAGCTTAAACCAGCCTATACAGGTTGGCTGGTCTTAGCTTGTCTTCCAGCCAGGTCATGCTGGCTTAGCAGGGTGGTTTTAGAAGAGTTTTGGGCACTTTGAAACAAACCAGCTAAAACCAGCTGAACACCAGTTTGGCCAGAATGGGAGACCAGCTTAAACCAGCTACATCCATCCTAAACCAGCTTATGCTGGTTGGCTGGTCTTAGCTTGTCTTCCAGCCAGGTCATGCTGGCTTAGCAGGGTGGTTTTAGAAGGGTTTTGGGCACTTCTTTGAAACCAACCAGCTAAAACCAGCTGAACACCAGTTTGGCCAGATTGGGAGACCAGCTTTAACCAGCTACATCCATCCTAAACCAGCTTATGCTGGTTGGCTGGTCTTAGCTTGTCTTCCAGCCAGGTCATGCTGGCTTAGCAGGGTGGTTTTAGAAGGGTTTTGGGCACTTATTTGAAACCAACCAGCTAAAACCAGCTGAACACCAGTTTGGCCAGAATGGGAGACAAGCTTTAACCAGCTACATCCATCCTAAACCAGCCTATGCTGGTTAGATGGTCATAGCTTGTCTTCCAGCCTGCTGCTGGCTTAGAAGGGTGGTTTTAGAAGGGTTTTGGGCACGTCTTTAAAACCAACCAGCTAATACCAGCTGAACACCAGTTTGGCCAGAATGGGAGACCAGCTTAAACCAGCTACATCCATCCTAAACCAGCCTATGCTGGTTTTAGCTGCAGGATTTTTTTCTCAAGGGAGGATCAAGAATATTACATTTTGATGGCATAGTTGACCTACAAATGAAAAAGTCATTGTTTACTCACCTACGTGTTGATCCAAATTTGTATGACTTTCTTTATTTTATGAATTTTAAGTAATTATTTACTTAAAATCTTGATATCAACCTTAAAGGCACAATATGTAAGATTCACCACTAGAACAGTGTTATATATTTTGTTGACTTGTGTACTTACAAATTTTTCCAAGAATGTTTAAATCCAGACAAATAAGCAACTTTAACCAGGACACGGACCGTGTGTCGCCTATCATTGACATCGTACCCGCGTTACCCTCGATTTCTTTTTTTTGTGTGTGTAGAAACCATGGAAACTCTAAAGACACTTTAATATATGATGTGTTTTATTAGACAGGTGAGTGGAGACATTCATCGACAGAAAACGAATAATTGTTATATAGCTCAACACAGTTAGTCTAATTGTTTAAATCTGGTTTTCCTGATTTACCACGGGTATCATGTTTTACCATAACCAGTGTTGGGGAAAGTAACTTTTCACACCAATATTTAAATAAAAAGCCTCAGACTGAGGTAAAAATGCTAATTCACACGTGTACAGTAGAGGGCGCAGCTCAAACAAACCTTTCAGCTGTGTTTCCATTCTGGATATGGAAAAATAGGACAGGAGAAAAAAAGTTTAAAACTTAATTCACCTATATAAACAAAAAAATAAAGTCATTTTTTCTAATGGTTTAACTGAATCGTCGAATGTCAACAGCAAGACATTGGTCAATAAAGTGAGATTAAATGCATACAAATATATTTGTTTTATTTAAAATGTAATTATTGGAGGTTTGCACAGTATTCTGATTTAGCATTTACTGATTTTGTTTTATTCATTGATTTTGAAGAATACTGAATCTTTTTTTTGTGCAAGTGAGATGAGTAAATGCATGCTTACATTTAGTCTAGAACCACGATATCCATCATGTTCACACACAACGCCTCTGCACTTACTCCCGATTTCTCTCAACATGGAGATAGGAGAGCTGTCAGTCAAATATATTTGAAAATGTAACTTGAGTTACTTTTTTGAAAAGTAATGCGTTACTTTACTATTTACTTGAAAAAGTAATCTGATTACGTAACTCAAGTTACTTGTAATGCATTACCCCCAACACTGACCATGCCTAATATCGATCTAGTTTACTGCAGTGTGCAACAAGTGTCTCATAGTAACCGCCGAGTGAACACACACTAATGAGAAGCATTATAACATAACTTTCAACACACTCAAATGTATCTAATATGATAAACAGCTCTGCGTTACCCCAAATACACATGACTGGAAGAAGCGGAAACGCTCGTCTGCGGCGTAATAAAAGCTCCACTGCTCTCGAGGTGTGTGTCGCGCTTGTCTCTCATTATTAGCAATCACTCCAGCTGCCTCGTTCCGCTCCAAAGGCTTTCAGCCCCACCCCGCTTCATACTAACGCTATATCTTTAATACATCGGCTCATCAATGAATATGATTTCTGCCCGAGTCCAGTCAGATTATTTTCCACCGGCTGTAGAGGTGAAGACAACTATTACATATTGTGCCTTTAATTCTCCTTTGCGCATGAATGAGAAAAGTAACAATGGCTCATTTGTGAATTAATCATACAGATTTTGAACAACATGACAGGGAGTTAATGATTACAGACATCCCATTTTCGTTCATTTAGAATTTGATTGACAGTTCATTTGGTTAGTCTCTGGTTTGCGTTCATATTTGTGTTTTGACGGTTAGGGTTGTGTTCTGATTGTAGTAAGTCTTACAATAGCTCACAGGAGTTCAGTGCGTCAATTGTTATCTTCATATGTCTGTGCCATTAAACTGGAGTGTGTTATTATTCAGGTATTTTTCTTCAAACTGGCCATGACAGACATGGACCGAAAAGAAAAGAGGCACCATAGAAGCAGACATTTTTATACTTGTGCCTGCTATAGTGCCCCTTGTGGCAGTGTTGAGAATGCAGCATGTAGGTTTTATGAGATAATGAAAAGATAATTAATTAAATAAAAAACACCTTCATGTCACACTACAATAACCCAACATCAAAGAAAAAAAAAACTGTCAACATGACCATAAGTTGTTAAATTAATGAGACATTCGCTTAAAATCTTTGGCTTAAAATAAGTGTGGGTATCTGTTGTGTATTTGAAACATGTGAAATTGAGCTTTCTAGTTGTGTTTTCAGCCTTAATGGTCATTATTGAGTATTTATTTATGGCAATGTTGTTAATGTTCACTATCTAATTAATGTTTTGTTTTGATGTTAAAATAGGGTCTAGTATGTATTTATGGCGATGCTGGTAGTGTGCTTTATTCAGGAAGTATTTACAGGAATGTTAGTTATTGTTCATCATGTTTTGAACTGGCCCAATAACAGCTGTAAGTGTGTACGGCAGATCTAGCTGTTGTTTACTGCTTAAATGTGTTAGTGTCTGGTTAAGCAGTGCAGCGTTGGCTGAGTTGTTCCTCTGTACCTGTGTTAGCATGAGAGGAGGCAGATCCAGGTAAACCCCCACACCTGGCACCTGTGAACTCCATGACACTTTCACACACATGCATGCACGTACGCACACACACACACACACACACACACACACACACACACACACACACACACACACACACACACGCATATGAAATGTCCTCATACGTCGTAATACCAATGTAATACCAATGTAATATCCGTGTCATTATACAAATTTGTGTCCTCACAAACACAAACACACACACACACACACACACACACACACACACACACACACACACACACACACACACACACACACACACACACACACACACACACACACACACACACACACACACACACACACACACACACACACACACACACACACACACACACACACACACACACACACACACACACACACACACACACACACACAGCTTCCATGTTTTATGGGGACTTCCCATAGACACAATGGTTTTTATAATTTACAAGCTGTATATTCTATCCCCTTACACAAACCCTACCCCTGAACCTACCCATCACAAAACTTTCTGCATTTTCAAAAACAATCACGTAGTATTATTTATAAGCTGTTTTCCTCACAGGGGCCAAAAATGTCCCCACAAGGAAAAGGATTTCAGGTATTGCCATCTTTGTGGGGACATTTTGTGTATTGTGTATTTACTACAGTAAGAACAGTCAATTATGCATAGTTCAATCCTTAACCCTAACCCTAATTCTATAGTAAGTACATGTAGTTATTTACTATTACTTAACTGTATAATTAAACTGTAACAAGGACACCTTTAAAATAAAGTGGAACCCTGTTTTCCTCATAGGGACAAAAAAACGTCCCCACACACACACACACACACACACACGCACACACTGTTTTTCAGCAAGGATGCATTAAATTGATGAAAGGTGACAGTAAAGACATTTGCTGTTTGCGTTTTTGTGAAATGTGAGGACATTCCATAGGCGTAATGGTTTTTATACCGTACAAACCGTATATTCTATCCCACTACACTGTCCCTACCCCTAAACCTACCCCTCACAGGAGACATTCTGCATTTTTACATTTTTAAAAAAACATCACTTAGTCTGATTTATAGGAGGTTTTCCTCATGGGGACCTAAAAATGTCCCCACAAGGATGAGGATATTACCATCTTTGTGGGGACATTTTGTCCCCATAACGTAGGGATTACCAGGCCACACACACACACATGCACACGCACACGCACACACACACACACGCGCACACACGCACACACTGTTTTTCAGCAAGGATGCATTAAATTGATGAAAGGTGACAGTAAAGACATTTATAATGTGACAATTAAATGCTGTTCTTTTGAATCCTGAAAAAAGTATCTCTGTTTCCACAACAATATTTATCAGCAATTTTCAACATTGATAATAATAAGAATGTTTCTTGAGCGTATTAGTGCTGGATCAGATCTTACACACGTATGGCTCATTTATCAGCAAACACTGGCCTTCCCATAAAAAATGTCTTCGGTTTCACCCCTGGTTGACTTTTATATTAGTGAAGGTCAGTGTGTCCTGTTAACATCTGTGCTTGAATATTAATAAGCTACACCGGTAAGAAATCAGCTGATGCACAGATGGAGGGCTGACCTCTTTAAACATTACATTTTTAGGTGCAGTGTTCATTTAAATACAGGTATAACTGCGCTATGTTTTAGGCATATATCTTTTAAAACGTCATGTTCTTGTGCTGAGGAGGGAGATCTTTCCCACCCTCATTTGATCTCAAGTGCCCTGCCTGGATTAGTCGTTCCTCTCATGTTGCCCCGGGCTGTTTTCGAAGGGGACAGTTTTGGTGTTGCTCTCTAAGCCTCTCTGCTTTGAGCACCTTTGAATAGCCCAGTGTGTTAAACAAATGGATCATCCTAACTTTTTGATTGAGTGAGCACGAACTAAAGGCAAGTGGAAACCCAATCCCTGGGGATCTGAACTGCTCCAAGGAGTTTGGCAGATTGCTTCCCCCCGAGAGAGGGGACCCTTAACAAAGGTGCTTACAGAGAGAGAGAGAGAGAGAGAGAGAGAGAGAGAAAGAGAGAGAGAGAGAGAGTTTGAGGGGTTGTGAGGGAGCTGTAGTCTATGATGAATCATTACGTTCAATGTTTTAATTGTTCACGTGCCAAATGTACTTTTGCATAAAAAGTATATTATTTTATGTACCAAATACTGTGTAAAAATCCATTGAATGTATATATGCTATAAGTGAATAATGCTTTTTAAAGTAGTGTCTTTTGTACAGCTACATAGAATAAAATATAATAGTTATCCTACTGATTGGTGAATCTCGTAAAAAAAAAAAAAAAAAACAAAGAAAAAGGTCCAGGTCATATTTCTCTGCAGAATCAAAAGAAAGAAACAAAGAAATTATACTTTGTATATAACTATTGACCAATACCACTGTTTTAAATATATATTTAAAAATATATTTATACATATTTATGTACATTTTATTCTGTGCGCATCACATTATCTTCCTGAACTTTGAGTAAACTGTATTTTATTTGTATCTGCAGCTCTACTTGTTGTGGAAACAGAGACATTCGGGAGTCACATTCGAATTAAAGGAAAAGAGAGCGGATACTACATCTGCATGAACAAGAACGGCAAAATTATTGGAAAGGTATGTTTACTTTGCTGGTTTTCTCAGATTATATTCAATGGGATTCAGACCGTCAAGCAAACAACAGGTCAGAAAAGAATCACATTTGTGCCAGATGAATGTCATGTGAATGTACAGAGAAAGCGTTTTTGGTTTCTGTGTATGCATTTGATTTACTCATGAGCTGATGTATTATTGCATGAATAGAAGTACTGTGTACTTATGTTTTGCATGTTAATGATGTACGAGCAATTTTTGATATACATTTTCAAAACGACTGCTACTGCAACCAACTCCTGATGGCAGTCGACACACATGTTCATGCCATCTATTCAAACAAAAGTGAAATATTGAGGCTGGCTGTTTGAACTTAAAATTGTCGCTTTTTTCCAATTTCTTGTAACTGCCATACCACAAACAAATCTAAGTGGAAAGGCCAACATTTGCCATGAATAGGACATTACGTGCTCCACTGGCTTGTTTTGAACTGATCCTAAGTTGAAGGGCACAATTATTAGGAGACGACTATGTGTCCTGTCATTTTTGTAGTAAATGTGTGAACTGCACATCAGTTTTTAATCAAACTTTGAAATCAGTTCTCCCAGTCAGCCGAGAGAACAATGAAATGTCATTTTTGAAGCTTCCCTTGTTCTTCAAACCACATATCAGCGTAAAATCACTTCTGATCATTTCATTTGGTGTGAATCGTTTCTTATGCTGAATTTGAGGCGTATATATTGTGAAATCATCATAAAAAGGGTTTTTAAAAGAGTATGTTTTTTTGCTTTTCTTCACTCATTGGATTATTGAAACATAGTTGTTTATGGTTATTAAGCGCTCTCTAGAATACTTGATTGTAATTGGTCAATCATGACATTTTGCAGTCAAACATTGTTACCAGGTAACCGATTTCCTAAATATCTTTGCTATTTTATCTTGCTGGGTCTTGAATCACCCCAGGTGAAAAATACGTACTATTAAATGTATTAAAAATGCATTTTATTATATTTGTATTGTACTAAAAACATACTCAAGTACATTTTAAATGCATTTAATAGTACGTATTTTTCACCTGGGACATTACGCTCTTTTAACATTTTTTAACATAATTTATTAGATCTATAGAATCTTTTATTTAATTATTTGGTGAACCATTATCATTATCATCATTGTTAATTATTTTATTTGATTTATTAACTATATCCATTATTTAATTATTTGGGAAACCATTATCATCATTATTGATTCCCTGTTTTGCGGTTCATTTTTATTTAATTTAATATTTAATGTTTCATTTAAAGTACCCCTATTATGCTATTTTAAAGTTTCCTAATTTAGTTTTGGAGGTCTCCAACAACAGGTTTACATGCATCAAAGGTCAAAAAAACTTTAATTTTCTCATAATATACATTACACATCACCACAATGTTTAATGATTCTCAAACGACTCGATGGATCAATCAGTCTCTCTAAATCCCTCCTTTCCACGAGCCTACTCTGCTCTGATTGGTCAGATGGCCCAGTCTGTTGTGATTGGTCTGCCGCGTACATGGCATATTGTGGAAACAAATGCCATTACCATAACTGAACTCCAGCTCTGTCAGGAGGCTTCCTAAAGCTCAGCGATAGGACACACTGTAAAGACAGTAATGATGACGTTGATTTTACATAAATCCCAGCGAGAGTCCGAATCGATGATTTCAACCCGAACCTTGAGTAGGACGTTTCTCAGTGATGCTACTCAGTTTGAGGTACATTATGAGATGTTTCAACTGTAATTCCTTACCATGAGCATTAGCAAGTGTATGTCCATCAACAAACCTGTGTGTGTGTTTGTTTGTGTGTGTGTGTGTGTGTAATGTATTGCGGTGAACATGTAATAAGTGTATCAATAACAGTGCATACGTTAGCCCAGCTGATGTAAACACTAAGATTTTCAAAACAAATCTTGCTCCATCCTTTATCTTTACTCAAAGTAGTAAGAATGACAGACAATCTGCATTAAAAGACACAGTTTTAGCAAGAGTGCAGCCCACAGCTGATTTACAGTATTTCAGTAGGACAGTAATAACGCGAGTTAGCCGGTTAGCCAGATACTTACACAATATGAAACACAATAAACACATTGAAGAGCACAGCGTCTTCTCGACATGATGCTATCCAGCAGAGTTTGAGATGGTTTCTCTTGTGTCTGCGAAAGCAATAAGTGAAAGCGAAAGCAATAAGCAATAACAAAACGAAACGGCTTGCGACTCGTTTAATTGACTCAGAGTCGACTCTTACTTTTGAGAGACAATAACTTTATATACGCTGATTTAAAACTTTGCAGGATGTTTTCATTCACTTGGAACTATGTTACACACTACATGAAAGGTCATTTTCGAAAATCCATAATAGGGACTCTTTAAAATTATATTTAATTTGATTTATATATGGTTTAACAACCATATCAGACCATCAGTTGAGGGGTCATTTTCTGACATTTCGCCTTGTCCTCTCTCCTCAGCCCAATGGGAATAACCAGGAGTGCGTCTTCGTGGAGGAATATTTGGAGAACAACTACACGGCGCTGGTGTCGGCCAAGTACAAAGGCTGGTATTTGGGTTTCAATCGAAAGGGTCGACCCAAAAAAGGCTCGAAGACTACGCAGACGCAGCAGGAAGTGCATTTCATGAAGCGCCACCCCAAAGGAAAAGTGGACCCTCTGGAGGAGTTCCGCTTCACGACGGTAACGAAACGGACACGAAGGGCACGGCGTTTAAAATCCAACCCTAAAACGAACTGAGTCGGTGAGGATGAGCATGCACCGCTCCCCGAGGACACTACATGCTTCTTGCCTTACAAACACCTTAATCTTATCCGAAACAGGAGCAAGAAGAGGACACAGATAAACAATTGCTACGGATAAAAGACAAGAAGCTTAAAAAAAAAAGTTCAAAGATGTTTTATTTTTATATTTCAGAAGCGTTGAGTTTCTCCCAGCAGTTGAATGTGGGTCTTTTTTTAAATGTAATATTGGTGTCTGTTATTTTATTTATACTGGATTAACTAAGGACGACCTATAAGGAACTAGTGTCTCCTGCCTTGACACGTTTCCTGATAAAACTCTGGAATAGCGACGAGAGCAAACCGCACCCCCTGGGAAACCTTTATTATTTTCATTCGTGTTGACCCCGAGAACAAGGATCCAATATTTTCCACTGGAATGGGCTGTCATGGAAAAACAACGAGAGAGCGATAACAAGGTCATGTGACCTTTTGCAGGCCTCCATAGGTAAACGTGAAGCTTTGAGTGCAATATTTTGAAGAGCCGTGTCGTTCATCTCTGTCGAATGCCTTTCTCATCTGAGCAGACACCAGGCCTTCTCGTGGGCCGAACATGCAGAACGCTTCGATATTTTTTTTGTGTATTCTGTGATTCAGCTTAGATCGACATGCTTTGACTAGCTAGATATCGGCGTTAGCTGTGGTGATAGTGTGTGTGAGAACCAACAGACAGAAGCTGGAATACGTTTTCGGGAATTGCTGTAATGCTCTACGCCTACAGCTGGATCCTGCATATGTGCTGATGATGCCGTCACCCTGTGTCCTTTCTGAAATTCAGCTACCAAAACATCCAGTGCATTGCTCTTAATTTTGACTACTTCCAGGTCACTAAGCCAACGAAATCGGTCCGCCCGACAATCAGTCATGTATTCGAGAACACTTGCTCTCGGTTCTAGAGCGTTCGAGACGCAGGTGCACAGAGGAAATCCCTTCTGCAGACGCTGGACTCTGGCCACTGTTGGTGAGGTCGACTCTCCATATGGGTATAGCTGTAGTATTCACACGTCTATATACTCATCGTCTGTCAGACGTTACTAACAATCATGACACACGTACGATTAAAAAAAATGTATGCAAAAATAATAATTTTATTACTATTATAATATATTTATTGCCTTTCTCTGTAAATATGACTTGATGAATTTATTTGACCTCTGTTAATAATAATAAAAAAGAGGACTATATATGGAAAATTAATAAATGTTATCAGACTGTTTTTGTGCTGTTCGGATATGTGGATGTGTGACGACAAATATCACAGTGCTAGAGACTCGACTTTATCGCTGTTATTTGACTTTAGACTAGTCATTTCCTTTTCACTACTCACAATCTACCTGCTCCTTTAAAGAGATGCAGTGTGATTTCATAATCAAATGTGCTGGTCAAAAGACTAATTTCAGCCGAATGTGTTATTATTAACTAATTCACTTTCTGAGGTGTGCATAGTTTAGAAACAACCATTGTCATTAGCTTTTAATATCACAGGTGCATCACAACAACACTCTGACATTTAAATTAAATTTTGGATCCCATAAATCTGTAGATATTTAATAATAATAACTAGTGCGGTCAATCGATTAAAAAAATTACGAATTAATCACAAAAAAAATCTGCGATTAATCGTGATTAAAACATCTGAGTTTTTCATTTTTTATATTGTAATAATTTCACAGTTACTCTCCAAATTAAAAATTTAAAGACAGTATATTTTAATTTGTGTAATGGCACAAATTATGAATGAAGGCCAGTCACTGATACTAATACTGCTACTGATGTCTCTATGAAATAGATTAAAAAAAAAACAAAAAAACATTAATGATAGACATTCATCATTATAGTGTAATTGAAAGCCATTTCAACATTTACTACTAAGCATTAAAAAAATAACAACTTTTAATTTATAATAAATGTCATATTTACCTGTGGGCTTCATATATAATCAATTTGCAGAAACTGAATAGAATAATCAAACACTTATTGCATATTTTAAATTAAATATAGATTAATCGTTATTAATGCTACACTTGTCTCTGTTATGTTTGTTCTTTGATTAACATTAATGACAGACATCACAGCAAGTGGTTTATTAGGCTGCTGTCACCTTAAGGTCTGCCTCTCCGAACATGACGCGGATCTGACACACTCGCATCTCATTTTCTCAACTCTTTAAGTTAATTTTAAGACAGCTCTTAAGGTCCTTTCACACTGGACGCGATTTTGACGCGTGAATAATTGCGCAATGGTTTTATTTTTTGATCAGCTGTTTGTGTAATGACTGCTTCCTCACCGAACGCGAATGTGCTGTGGCGAAAAAACTATGTTTATTTTTTTTGTTTGGTTTTGTCTATTTTCTTAAACTCTTGCAGTGACAGAAAAGGCTTAAACCAATCACATACAAGGACATAAAGGTCACGAAATGTCCAGTTAATGTCATTAGCTATTCAATCAACATTAACTTTTGCCATGTATCGCATTTCTCATGAGATTACGGCTGTAGTTTTAGTTACAGATACAGCTGTGTTTGCCCACTGTAGACTACAGAAAATGATAACATCCCCTTTTGAGTTAAAACTCATAGATTATTTTTCTAAACCTAATTGTGTTTGCGACTATGGAAAGTGAATGTGTTTCCGCCAGTACGACTGTGGCACTTAAATGTTTACATTGTGACTCAACTGGAAACAGCAGCTCCGGATCGATTGCACTCTAATTAAAAAAGGTTCTATATGGCACCAAGAATGGTTCTTCGTCGTAATCATAGAGGGACAACTTTTGGTGCTATATAGCACCATATCTTAACATGTTCTGTATATGGTAGCGGTGCTATATGGCACCATAGTTAGTGGTGCTATATAGCACCTTAGTCAAAGAACCGGTGAAGAACCTCTGAAGAACCTCTGAAGAACCACTGAAGCACCAAAATTGGTGCTATATAGCACTTAAAAAGGTTCCCCTATGATTACGAGCCAAGAACCATTTTTGGTGCCATATAGAACCTTTTTTTTAGAGTGTGGTTCCTGAAGTGTGTGTTTATCTTGTCAGATGCGCTGCTACTTTCTCTGGAGGAGCTCCTCAAATTGTCCCGCGGACATTTGAAAGTAAGTGCGGAACCGGCCATGATAACGTTTTAGCTCCTGTACAAGATTAGCATATTCCCTTCAGACTCTCTGTTCTTTTAAGACTGCAATCTAAAAAAAAAAGGTTCTATATGGCACCAAAAATGGTTATTGGCTCATAATCAAAGGGGAACCTTTTTTAGTGCTATATAGCACCAATTTTGGTGCTTCAGTGGTTCTTCAGAGGTTCTTCACCGGTTCTTTGACTAAGGTGCTATATTGCGCCTCTAAAGAACCGCTGAAGAACCACTGAAGCACCAAAATTGGTGCTATATAGCACTAAAAAAGGTTCCCCTATGATTATGAGCCAAAAACATTTTTGGTGCCATATAGAACCTTTTTCTTTTAGAGTGTGGGTGCACCCAAAACCTTCTGTTCCGGTCTTTTAAATAAAATGAAAAGCTCGTCTTCACTGGACGATGAAGTGTCCATGTTTTCTCAGCTGTCCGTGAATGTTTGGGAATGTTGGAGCTCTGAAACGTCACAGAAGTCGCAAATTCGTCTCGCGTCTGATGTGAATGGTTTTGACGCGAACTATTCGCACACTAAAGATTCGAGAGAGAGAGAGAGAGAGAGGGGCAACTGCTAAATGCTAAACATTCACATTCGGTGCCATGATAAATATTGTTTGCGCTGTGATTTACCAGCGTGAGGGCGGGGCAACCTGTCACTCGAATGAGATCGACCAATAGCAAACCACAACCATCCAATCAACTCCCCATGGACATAATCAAGTCCCGCCCTACATTTGTTCTTGTTTGAGAAGCTGTTTTCACAATAGGGAAAACTAAAAAGACTATCACAACTTCCGTCTCATGCCGACTTTAGGATAAAACTCAAGGCCCGAGACTTAACTAAGACTGACAGTTTAAGAAAGGGTCTTGAAATGCGTCAAACAGACCCACATGCTGGGATCTAACGTACATTCCCTTCATGACATAATGTGCATTTCCTACACAAAGCATGCAAGCATGTTCTTAGACGGCCATAACTAGTAGGCGCCTGGAGCGTGCTAAACGCAGAGCGAGGGAGTTGGCTTCTGACGCAGAGGTTACGGTAGACAATTTACTATAGGACGCGAGACAAAGAGGCGAATTGCACTCTGCAAGTTGAAGACACGGTCCAGAAAATGTGTCATGGGGAAGTTATGAGGCGTTTAAAGACAGTGAAGAGTTTCTCAGACAACATGGGGATTCAAGGATCATTTAGATTCAAGGTTATATCAACAGAGCCCCTCCTCGCCTTTACATATTACCGCTTTTATGAAATCAATTAGAACCGAAGGGAGTGAAGGAATGCTCAAAGAGAATGTTCGGAAAGGTATTAAGGTCAATGGAACTATTCCTTTTCCAAATGGATTTCCAAAACTTCTGGTATGAAACCTTGTTCTGGGAGAAATTACTTCTGTGGATGACAGCGAGCTCATTAGACAGTCTGCATTAGCCACTAGAGAGAATTTATTCTAACTCTCGATGTGTCAATAACAGACTCGAAGAAGGTGAAACCGAGAGCTCTCAAGCAAAAACCGCTGTCAGAACGGTGGTACATTTTTTAAACGCTGTAACTCTCCCCCTCCGTGTGTCTCGAAGCTCTTAGGAGTCTTCTTTTGGCAAAGCTCTGAGACTTTGCTCTCCCTTTAAAAAGGAGGATCAGGAATGTAGGGTAAGATGTCTCATAATGTTGTGTTCTGGAATGATGTTTACAGCAGTAGTCAAGCTGAAAGATGGCCGGTTTGAGGGAAAAATGCCTTTTGTTTAACTTCTCACTGATGTTATCAGACGCCGCGCTGCAGCGCAGCCACCTACAGCGCGGGGAGACCTGGGGATGTCAGCTGATTTAGATGTCAGACGGATTGTCTTTCTTTTCCCCTTTTTTATTATTCCTTCCTTTAGGCTGAATAATAGCAGGCCGTATTTTTTTAGATGGGTGTCCCCTCTAAGCTTGAATTACTCGGGCCAGACTGATCTGAGAAGATCCTCGAGCTTGCGCACACAGGAGTCTGTCCGAGTCTGATGATGTTTAATGCAGCGCTGCTGTTTTGGGTTTGCTTCGACTCAAACCCCATTTTTTTTCTACACGCATTTTTGGTGATGGGGTGAGTGGGAGGGCTGATGCAAGAGGTGATAAGACTTAAAAATGTTTTAAAGTTGCTGAAAAATATGTACACATTTAAACAACGGCACGGCGCTACACGTTCTAGACATCCACAGACAAATCTCGGTGTTTTTCTCTCTCGTTCTCTGAATGAATGACAGAGAGCTCTAGAAATTACTAACTACCAAGACCCATTTTTGTGACCGTTTCTTGGAAAGTGGCCATGCAATTTGACAAATGCAATTAATAATTCATCGGCCACTTTATTAGGTACACCTTGCAAGAACCGGATTGGACTCCTTTTGCTTTCAGAACTGCCTTAATTGTTCTTTGCATTGATTCAACAAGATGCCTGAACAATATTCCTCTGAGATTTTGGTCCATATTGTCATGATAGCATCACACACTTGCTTCAGATTTGTCGGCTGCAGATCCATGATGTGAATCTCCCGTTCCACCACATCCCAAAGCTGCTCTGGATTGAGATCTGATGACTGTGGAAGCCATCTGAGTTTAAGGAACTCCTCGTCATGTTCAAGAAACCAGTTTGAGATGATTTGAGTTCTGTGACACGCTATCCTGCTGGATGTAGACATCAGAAGATGAATACATCTTGTGTTCATAAAGGGATGGACACTCAGGCAGGATGTGCCTCAATTGGTACTAAGAGGCTCAAAGTGTGCCAGGAAAAAAAACTCAGGCACCACAAGAAGCCTGAACCGATGATACAAGTCAGAATGGATCCATGTTTTCAGGTTGTTCACGCCAAATTCTGACCCTACCATCTAAATGTCTGAGCAGAAATCGAGACTCATCAGACCAGGCAACATTCTTCCAATCTTCTATTGCCCAGTTTTGGGGAGCCTGTGTGAATTGTAGCCTCAGTTTGCAGTTCTTAGCTGACAGGAGTAGCACCGGTGTGTCTTCTGCTACTGTAGCCCATCTGCTTCAAGGTTGGACATGCTGTGCACAGTTACAGTTCAGAGATGTTCTTCTGCAGACCTCAGTATAAAGGTCCTTTCACACTGGACACAATTTTGACGTGCGAATAATTCGCACTATAGTTTTATTTTTTGATCAGCTGTTTGTGTAATGAGAGCTTCCACACCGAACGTGAATGTGCTGCGGTGAAAAAACTATGTTTATTTTTTCCGTTTGAATGTCGATTTTTTTTTTTAACACTCGCAACAACCGAAAAGGCTTAAACCAATCACATACAGGGAAACAAAGGTCTAGCTATTCAATCAACATTAACTTTTGCCAGGTATCGCATTTCTCATGAGATTACAGCTGTAGTTGTAGTTAGAGCTGTACAGATGCAGCTACGTTTGCCCACTGTAGACTAAAGACAATGATAACATCACCTTTTGAGTTAAAACTCGTTGATTTTTTTAACCTAATTGTGTCCGCGACTATGGAAAGTGAATGTGTTTCCGTCAGTATGACTGTGGCACTTAAATGTTTACATTGTGACTCAACTGGAAACAGCAGCTCCGGATCGATTGGTTTCTGAAGTGTGTGTTTGTCTCGTCCGATGCGTTGCTACTGTCTCTCTCTCTCAAGCTCCTCAAATTGTCCCACGAACATTTGAAAGTAAGTGCGCAACCGGCCATGATAAAGTTTTAGCTCCTGTACAAGATTAGCATACTCCCCTTCAGCCTCTCTGTTCTTTAAGACTGGGTACACCCAAAACTTTATTTTTGGTCTTTTAAATAAAATTAAAAGCTCGTCTTCACTGGATGAGGAAGTGTCCGTGTTTTCTCAGCTGTTGCCTCGAATGTTTTGGAATGTTGGAGCTCTGAAATGTCACAGACATTGCAAACTCGCATCGCGGCTGATGTGAATGGTTTTGACGCGAACTATTCGCACACGAAATATTCGTTTTTCCGCTTCGCTTTTTCGTTCCGCGTCCGGTGTCAAAGGGCCTTAAGACTTCAAACAACAAGTGAATATTTGAGTTACTGTTGCATTTATATAAGCTCGAGCCAGACTGGTCATTCTAAATCACCTTTCTTCCCCATTCTGATGTTGAGTTTGAACTTCAGCAGATCATCTTGACCATGTGTGCGTCTCAGTCAGCTCCCTAGCTCCCAGGCTTGTGAATCAGAATATAGTGTTCACAAATTCTGACACTGGTAAGGATAGTAAAGGACGCTGGCTCACTACACATCAGGACACTGATGACTCTTATTTCCGGTGACATTACAACGTCCTCATTGTACAACATCACTACTGGTATTTATGAACACAAGCAGAGCTGATATCTTTCCCAGCAATATCCGTCATTTCACTGTCTCGGTTAACTATAGACCCAATATAGCCCAGCTATGAGTAACCCACTTCCACTTCCATGTCGTTTTTGCCAAAATAACTTGTGAGTGTAAGATGTGTGATATTCCATCATGTAAGCAAAGTCAACAGTGATTACAAGTTGTTTGGTTTTATTTCTTTGACCTGTTCAAGTTTTTGATGACTAGTCTATTCTTAGGCTATGCTTAGACGTCTATTACATTTTCACTGACAGCCCAACTTTTGCCTCGTTTTACCCTAGACGTCAGGGCTGTGTTTGGACGGCTATTAGATGTTTTTTTAATGCAAATTTGCTTGCCGGGTCCATACATTACTTGTAATGTTATTTCAAATACATTATGATACTTTGCTTATTACATATATGCACCATTTCAGCCGTAAATAAATGATAAATGTTAGCTAGATTATTTCCATTACCTGTCTAGCAATATATGTTTATGCAGAAATATAATAAAATAATGGTTTGTATTTTTAAAAAAAATCTATCACCTGTCGTTATGTGTATTGAATTGGCTCACGTCATTTAAGTTTCATGCTTCAGAACTTCCATTAAGGGAACATTGTGAGCATCAATGCTCCCTGGTTTTCACGGTGCATTGTGAGACTTTTTAGGGAGCTAATTTTTCAATGCCATTAAAGGATTCTGTGATTGAGACAGACCTTAAAATGGCCGACTCCCTGATCAGTGCCCTGACTACTGAACTAGGGAGCAGATTGAGACGCACCCCATGTCTACATGCCTAAATGCATTGAATTGCTGCCATGTGATTGGCTGATTAGATATTGGGGTTGATGAGCGATTGAATGTGTACCTAAAGTGGCTGGTGAGTAGTCCATTTACAGGTATTCAGGAATGTCGTGGAAAAGTTCATTTATTTCAGTAATTCAACATAAAAGGTGAAACACAGTGGACCAACACCAGCGGATGACATGGCTCCCCAAACCAACACATACTGTGGAATCTTCACACTGGACTTCAAGCATCTTGGACTGTGTGCCTCTCCATTCTTCCTCCAGACTCTGGGACCTTGGTTTCCAAATGAGATGCAAAACTTGCTCTCATCAGATGAGAGGACTGGACCACTGAGCAATAGACCAGTTCTTTATTTCTTTAGCCCAGGAAAGACGCTTCTGACGACATTTGAAGCCCATCTCCAGGATCCGTCTGTGTGTGGTGGCTCTTGATGCAGTAACCCCAGCCTCAGTCCACTCCTTGTGAAGCTCCCACACACATTTGAATGGCCTTTTCCTGACAATCTTCTCCAGGCTGCGGTCATCCCTGCAGCTTGTGTAACTTTTTCTTCCACACTTTTCCCTTCCACTTAACTTTCTATTAATGTGCTTTGATACAGCATTTTGAGAAAATGTAACTTCTTTTGCAGTTATC
The DNA here is from genome assembly GCF_949357685.1 of Gobio gobio. Lineage (NCBI taxonomy): Eukaryota > Metazoa > Chordata > Actinopteri > Cypriniformes > Gobionidae > Gobio > Gobio gobio. The sequence continues at coordinate 47,040,983 of NC_137109.1, forward strand.
TTTTGAGGCTTTCCCTCCATGTGGAGGGTGTCATTGATGGTTTTCTGCACAACTGTCAGGTCAGCAGTCGTCCCCATGATTGTGAATTCTACTGAGCCAGACTGAGAGACCATTTAAAGGCTCAGGAACCCTTTGCAGGTGTTTTGGATTAATTATCTGATGAGAGTGTGACACTTTGAGCCTACAATACTGAACCTTTTTCACAATATTCTAATTTCCTGAGATTTTGATTTTGGGGGTTTCATAAGCTGTAAGCCATAATCATCAAAATTATAACAAATACAATTCTTGAAATTTCTCACTTTGCATGTAATGAGTCTATATAATATATTAATTTCACCTTTTAAGTTGAATTACTGAAATAAATTAACTTTTCCACGACATTCTAATTTATTGAGATGCACCTGTATACATAAAAAGTGTATACGTGTGTGTGTGTGTGTGTGTGTGTGTGTGTGTGTGTGTGTGTGTGTGTGTGTGTGTGTGTGTGTGTGTGTGTGTATGTGTATATATGTACACTCTAAAAAATCCTGGGTTAAAAACAACCCAAGTTGGGTTGAAAATGGACAAACCCAGCAATTGGGTTGTTTTAACCCAGCAGTTGGGTTAGATGTTTGCTTAAAACAACCCAGTCGCTGGGTTAAAACAACTCAATTGCTGGGTTTGTTGTACAGTATATATATTATAAAATTACTGGGTTTATAGTTACAGATGTTTTCCAATTAAATTTTATTCATTTGAGCTCTTTATTCATCAAAGAACCCTGAAAAATGTTTTTAACACATAATAATAAGAAAGTTTCTTCAGCACCAAATCAACATATTATCATTAAAAAAAGTATCGACACTAAACTTTTGAGCAGAGCACTGTAAAAAAGTCGCTACCTTACATTTTTAAGTAAAATAAAGTTGGATGTTTAAGTAATTTCAACTTAAATTACATTAAATTGACTTTAAAAAAAAAGTTGAATTTTGTATAAATTCTTATATATGTTTTTTAATTGCTTAACTTGTTTTGATGAGTTAAAGCAATGTTAAAACATAATGTCATAACTTATTGATCATACCATTTTTTACAGTGTAGTGTATATCATTTGACATTTGAACATTAAAGTTCGACAAGGGTTTAACTCCGGACTCTTGCATGCGTCCCTCCTTTGCTTTAACCTTTGATCAGTGTAGGATGACCCTGGAATTGACCCAACATGTTGAAATGAATCATACAATCTCCCTGTAGCCGCTCCTTTCAGGCTCTGTGAACTCACCGCAGCGACCGACAGCTATTCTTAGGCAAAAGAGGCGCTGACTCCTTTTTGAAGACTCCAGCAGAGCATGACTGTCTAGGACGCCACTTTTGCTCTCTTTTAGTTGACCAATCTGGTGCCTTTTAAAAATATTGCACTCTTGGGTCAGCTTTCGGTAAGGGTCATGTTTTCCACGCTTGGTGAGTGCCAGTCCGCACTTGTTTTCTTTCACGAGTGACAAGCAGAAAATAAGGTGTGTGCCGCAGCACGGCGGTCACTGTTGCGCAGAACGTTTCTCAACGGTCGGGTTAGACTTCGTGAGAGAGACAGGGCCAAACTCTCCTCGGATTGCTCTCCTCAGCAACCACACACTTAATAAAGGGCCATGTCAACAGAAATTTGGTGGCCCTCTATTCTCGACACAGAACAATCTTTGTCTCCTTAAATATTATTTAACTTTGCCTCAGGGTTTTGAGGGGGAACAAACATGCGAAACCAAAATAAAGGTTGACCTCTAATATAATCCTAACTGTCACAGCTCTTTGAGTGTCATTTTCTTTTTTTTTCACGAAACCACACAGACGCCTCAAGCTTTCGTCTCCCTTCTCAGTGAATCTGACCACAATTGGCCTCCCGGCTCAAATCGTGAAACACACAGAGAGCGTTTTGTGATTCCCTCGCTGTCTTTATGACCGTTCGCATATGTGTAGCAGAGAACTGTTTTTATAGGATTACATATGTGTGCCTGTAGACAACTATTCTGAGAAACATCTGAGATGTGCTTTATGAAAGTGAAGTATTCAAAATCTCTGGAGAACCAATAATGGAAAAAGAAACAACTAAAGATGACCAAAATTCTATAAATAAAATGTTGGAGACTTTAATGTTTTTGATGGAAATCTCTTCTGCTCACCAAGGCTGCATTTATTTAATCAACAATGGAGTAAAACATTAATATTGTAAAATGTAATTATAATTTTATATAGTTAAATATATTAGTAATTTATTCCTGTTATCAAAGCTGAATTTTCAGCATCATTACTCCAGTCTTCAGTGTCACATGATCCTTCAGAAATCATTCTAAAATGATCATTTGCTGCTCAAGAAACATTTTTTATTATCAAAATTAATATTTTTTGTTTTTATTTAACTGCAATTTAAAGCATTTTTGCCAAATTACAGTATTAATTTCATAAAAAAAAACAAGATCTTACTCCCCAAACTTTTGGAGGGTATAGTTTCTATGTTTTTCCTGAACATATCTGTCATGTTCAAGCAAATTTAAAGTCAACTGAATGTGAGTTTGCAGTGAATTGATCTGGACATAGAGGATGAAGGCCAAGTTCAGAGCATCCAGAGCATCTCCACGAATCAAAATAATAGCGCTCCTTTTTCAAATCTGTCATTATTGGCCATTGCTGTAACCATTACTACATTACCTAGCATTCAATTCTCTAATTTAGTGGAGACTGGGGATGAAACACCTTTTGTTTGAGCATCAGTAACTGAGTTGTTGCTTGTGCTATATCTCTCAAAATTTGATGCATTGGCTGTAGCCTAGAGATGTGCATCTCCATAACCGAGGCAGATGCATAGCCAGCTATACGATACATAAATATGAAGCAGCTACCGATGCGATTATTTTTCCCTGCGACACTCTGTTCTAATGACAGCAAGGATTAAATACATGCTGATTGCAAGAAAAGAGGGCCACCAAATTTCTGTTGACATGGCCCTTTATTAAGTGTGCCAAAAGTTTTGGGACGCCTGCCTTGACATGCACATTAACTTTCATGACATCCCATCCATAGGGTTTAATATGGAGTTAGCCCACCCTTTGCAGCTCTAACAGATTCAACTCTTCTAGGAAGGCTTTCCTCAAGGTTTAGAAGTGTGTTTATGGGGGTTTTTGACCATTCTTCTAGAAGAGCATTTGTGAGGTCAGGCTCTGATGTTGGACGAGAAGGCCTGGCTCTCAGTCTCCGCTCGAATTCATCCCAAAGGTGTTCAATCGGGTTGAGGTCAGGACTCTGTACAGGCCAGTCAAGTTCCTCCACACCAAACTCGCTCATCCATGTCTTTATGGTTATTGCTTTGTGCACTGGTGTGCAGTCTTGTTGAAACAGGAAGGGGCCGTCCCCAAGTTGGGAGCATGGAATTGTCCAAAATGTCTTGGTATGCTGAAGCATTAAGAGTTTTTTTCACTGGAACTAAGGGGCCAAACCCAGCCTCTGAAAAACAACCCAACACCATAATCCCCCCTCCACCAAACTTTACACTTAGCACAATGCAGTTAGACTGCATGCGCTGACCCCGCTCTGTGATTTTACGTGGCCTACCACTTTGTGGCTGAGTTGCTGTTCTTCCCAATTGCTTCCACTCTTTTATAATACCACTAACAGTTGAGCGTGGAATATTTAGTAGTGAGGAAATTTTCCGAATGGACTTATTGCACAGGTGGCAACTGATCACGGTACCACGCTTGAGTTCACTGAGCTCCTGAGAGCGGCCCATTCTTTCCCAAACGTTTGTAGAAGCGTCTGTGTGCCTAGTGCTTGATTTATAGGCCATGGAAGTGATTGGAATACCTGAATTCAATGATTTGGGGCAGTGTCCCAATACTTTTGTCAATATAATGTATATACTACATAAATTCCTCAACATGCAACAAAAAACTCTTTTTTGATTTTGTCTTAACAGGGAATGTGAATGATAACTAGAGTTATCATAAGGGGCTGGTTGCAACATCCCAAACAAACAGCTATATCTTATTTAATCGTTTTAGCATGTAGGTTTGAAGTTAGCATGAATGCATCAAATTAGAGAAATAGCTACTTTAGATTATGTAAGTCAAATAACTATATCTACAAATACAATACAAAGATTTTTTTACTTTCCTTCCCGAAAATAAATGTTTTGTTCATAAATTGTACAACGTTGCTCAGTCACATGCCACTTCTCCTGTGAGCTCAAAAAGGTGATGTGAGTGTATGATATCGATGACATCACCATAGCTAATTTCTGGCATGTCAAACTGACAGTGTTACAACTGAAACCATGTTTCAACACTCCCCGGTGTCCCCCTACTAAAGAAACATTTTCGAAAATGTACAACAAATTGCATTTTGGCTATTGGTTTGCAATGTCTTTCCCACTAGCGAGGTTCAAATATAAGTACAGGCTAGGGGACGTCAAAGTCCCTTTAAAAAAAAATCTGTTCACTCAGCAGCCATATTTTCAATGCCTCTGGGCAGCTATTTCGGGCATCTAAGACCAATGCTTCGTCCCAATTCGCCTACTCATGCTACAACCTAAAAGTATGCACTCTTTTTAGGAAGAAAAAGTACATACAATTGAGTGTGGAACAGAAGAGTGTGCAAGCTTTGGGACATACTACTTCGTCATCTTTAACGGACTGCATCCCGTCACTGTTTAAACTGCCCTGTCAATCATCTTGTCACAGTTCAAATCCTCCACATTCAATTTCATTTCCTACCGTATCAGAGAGAACTGTAGCAGCACGTTGATCTGCCATTCGTGGGTCTTTAATGCGGAGACTCTCCTCATGTGTTTACAATTTAAATATAATGATGCATTTAAAATTTAATGGCCAACCGTATCATTACGGAAGTTCACAATGCTGTTGCAGGTGAATTATAATGAATAATAACATTGAATAAATATCTTTTAGTCAGGTTAAATACTGATAATTGCTCACTCAAGCCCCTTTACCTAAACCTCTTTACTTAACCGCCAGACTCCGTCATGTTTGTAGTTTAACACTTTTTATCCACGTTTATAGTTCTAATCGAATCCTTGTCCTGCTCGCAATGGGTTGTGGGTAATATCAGCCGTTAGAATGTGAGTGGATCTGCACTGGAAATAGTAGGCCATCAGGGTATTTTTGGAATAGTATTTTCAACATACTATGATTTAGGACACACTAATTATATTTTCGAATACTATTTAGGACGGATAGTATGTGAATTGAGAAGTCCTATAAACATAAATGGGGAATCCTGACATCTCAAAATCTGCTTGTCGAACTCAAAATTAAATAACATTTCAAATCAGCAACAAAATCTGACATTAATTGTCCGATAAATATGATTTCTTATGGCGCGTCCTAACTACACACGGCGCGGTAAGATTCCAGCGTCAAGCAACTTGTCTGTCCCAAGCCTGTAGCACTCCTCCCAGAAACTGAAGCCTCCGCACCTCAATCGCCGCCCGGTGGTTGGTCCCAGTATAGCTCATAAGCCCCGCCCCTCAGTGTTTTCTAATGGACGTGAGACAAACTAAACAATCAAATTACACTTCAAATAATTGTTTCCTAAAGATGGTTTCTGTCCTTGTGGGGAGTTTTTAATCACAATGATTTCTTTCCAGGTGTTCGTTTTTTAAATAAGTTTAGTTTTAGTTAGTTATTTGATGCTATAAAAACATGATTGACAGCTGAGATTGACGGCTTCTCTGAGTGAAGTTGTCACTGAGGCACTAACAGAATTTTGTCTCCATATTCAGACCTCCGGAGGCTTCAGTTACTTCAGCGGAAGCCAATGAAGTCGCGTCGTCCATATTTTTTTACGGTCTATGGTCTGTCCACACGCGATGCGACTACGAGATGGGACAAATCAATCAAAAAACCACAGCCAATCAGAACAGCATGTGGGTTAACCCTGACGCCAGAGATTAACCCTGACGGCACTCGCAAGGAAATGGATAAGTAGCCTACAATAATCCAATGCACAAATATTGCACCATTTCATACTAAAATACATACTAAGTTACTAAAACACTCTTTGTCATAGAATATACTTGTTTGTTCACAGTTTGAATGTTCTTGTTTCCATTTGTTTAAGTTCAAGTTCTGAGGTGAATTATCCAATGTTGCTTTTAGTACGACTACGTCACAAAGTTGAGCACTAAATGATATTCAAAGTCATATTACATGCTTTTAACATTAAATAAAGCACACAAACATTACCTGAGATTATGATTATGTTTTGTAATTAGCATGGAAAAGATACCTTTTATCGCGCGTCGCTTGTCGCTAGGACACGGTGTTACGCTCAAATAGCCTTGAAAAAGCTTGTTTGTGAGGCTAGAACAGCCAATGCACATGTGCAGTCCTATAGCGCGCATCTCACAGTGACGCGATGACTTTATCAATCAGCGATTGGTTCTTTTATTTAGAAGGCTGGACTTATTCCGCCATAGTGTGCTTTGTCATCTGTCTCCATCTATATAAAGTCTTTGCATCAATAGTAAAAAAAAAAAAAGAGAGAAAAACATTTTGAAAGATTATGAATAACGTGCGCTGAAATATACACAATAAGACCAGGAACATGTAATAAGAAAGTGCCGTGTTGTCATGTTTACATTTATTCTGAAATATTCACACAGTTTGTTAGTCTAAAACTAAACTACTCTCTGACCCCGTGTACTCGACGAGCACATCTAATAAAACCCACTGCGATTGTTGTCAGCAGTGCATCTTTGGACCACCGCATGACAAAGCCGGGCGTATTTCTGTCTGTCATGAGAGGGGGAGGAAGATTGTCTGGTGAGGAGCAGCGTTTGGGCCCTCATGCATGTCCTTCCTCCTGGGGGCCACCAGGGGCCCGAATCCTCTTCTACTGACAGGTGATTCATCTCATTAGTTTCTCTCTTTCTCACTCTCCCTCGCTCTCTCTGGGCTCCTCATTGTCTTGCGATATGAGATGGCTCTTTGTTGTGCGTTGTGCTGGGCTGTAATTAGTGAACTGTGCGCAGGGCGTTTTTTCTCACAGAAATTCTTCAAAATTAATCAGTGCTTTCCCATTGATGGCAAAAGCCTCTTGACCCCCCTCCACCCCACCCGCCCCTCCAAACAGCCCCTCTCTTCAGCACAGAGATGCTTTGGGGGAGAATTCCTTTGTTTGTTTTGTCAAAAACATACTCAGGTCATCGCAGAACTTGAGTGTGGACCCTGCAGTTGATAGTGGAGAATCAAGGTATATGACAAATTATATTCACACATGCATGTAATCTGCTTGGGATATCTATAATTATAAAGTTATTATTATAAGTATTAGCAGTAGTAGTAGTATTAAAGGTATTTTTTGTTACACACATATACTGTGTGCGTGTGTGTGTGTGTGTGTGTGTGTGTGTGTGTCAGGGTGTCCCTCGATTAGCTCCCTATCTTCCTAGGAGGTGAATCAGTACATCGGGTACACGAATGTGGCTGATCCCTGACCAGTGCCCTGACTACTGAACTAGGGAGCAGATTGAGATGCACCCACACACAGGACATACAGCGCATTCTCTTCTGTCTTGTCGCGCTTGGATTGTTTAAAATCATTTACATGAATAAGAGCGTGATCATATAATGTAACGCTGGGCAAAAATGGAGATAAAAACAGACGGTGCGTTAATTTCATGCGTTAAACGGAAAAAATTAATCGCCCGTGTAACGCATTAATTTGCCCAGCACTAATATATATATTAGTGCTGTCAGAACGATTAAATAATCATATTCAAAATAAAAGTTTAAGGTGCTGTTAGCCTGGTTAAAACCAGACCATTCTCAGTAGTAACTGAGTTATGGTCTGGCAAAGCTTCATAGACAAATCATTTCTCAAATGCCTCTCGGCGCAATTGGATAGACCTAAAACCAATCAGAGCGATGAGGGAGATGACGTATGCAGAGCGACAGAGAAACAGCTAAGACTCTGGCCATTTCTCAATATGCGTTCTTGTCTGTACTTGTGTTCTCAAATAGGAAATGTCCCCGGTTTCCATTTCAGAAATCTGTTCACCTTACCTAAACCACATATTAATGTTGAATTATTTTTAAAATGTAAACGAAAAGAGGCAGGGTGTTTTATACTTCGTTTTATTATAAATATATAAGATAATGAATGTAGACCTAACTACGCGTTGCCTGAACCACATGTGTGTGGCTAATATGTTTAAGTGTTTTTTTTTTTTATGAAATGAGGCAGTGGTGTTTTATGACATATTTTGTACGCGAACTTCTAACTTGCGTCCGTGACTTACCAAGTTTGACTCCGGAGAATGAACTCCCGATGACGGTAATAGTTAATATTAAACATATTATAGCCACACAAATGTAGTGAAGGCAATGCATATTATCTTCAATGCATGTATATAACAAAACGAAATATTTAAAAAACCCGGCCTCTTTTCGTTTACATTAAGAAATAAAAACATGTAATATCATGTGTGCATAATAGCCTATAGCCTATGATTATCACTGTAATACAATGAGATATGACATAAAACAAAACCCAGTCTCTTTTTGTTAAATGTTAGTTTAATGCGTGATCAATATCCATTTTAAAAGTATAAGTAAAAGGTATAAGAAGCTATAAAATACATAAAGCAATTCAGTCAAAGAAAGTCAGCGCTAGGAGACTACAACGCAGACATCCCAAGTCTCCCGGAAGTTCTGGGAGTCTCCCGCATATTTATAGCGGCTCCCTGATGACCGCAAATTAGTTAAATTCTCCCGCAATCTAGAGCGAGCAAGCAAAAGCGCGCATGCGAGACACAAACTGTGCACGTGCGCACGGCAGAGAGTGTATCTAGAAACTGGAGCGCCATGGCAGAGGGAGAGTGCCCCAAAAAACGAAAGTATAAAGTATATAATGACAATCTTGCACGCTGTACAGTTTGTAACTGACATGTTATGGTTGAGTTAAACAAGTTTCATTTCATGTGCGGGGTATGGAGAGATACCTCCCTGAAATGACTTTTTTTCAGGTTGGGATGTCTGACAACGGTAAAGTTTAATAGCTTACAAATATAAAGTTATGAAACTTCACTTTGCCCTCAGACAAAACGATCTGTCAGGGAACAAATTATAGATTAATGAGAGCAAAGATCAGCCGTTAGATCTACACAAGACGAATCATATCTTCACATCAGAGCCAGCGGCAGACGGCAGAAGGACTGGCCGAGGAAAGGCGCCTCTCGGTGGGGTTGAGCAATTGAGCGCCGCTGGTCCACTGGAGCTCACAACTCCAAAAACGGCAGATCAAATTTTCAAAAAGGCGCTCTTTTTATAAATAAACCACAGATTTTGGCTTTAAAAACAACTACATTCTCGCCTGAAAAGGACTTAAAACTATATTTTGTGAAACATTAACACTACCAGAGGGCTCTCGCAGACAAGCAAGCTGGTATATCAGACTTTTGCCGAATCCAGTCGGTAAGACAGCGATAACATCTTTTTTAGATATGAAGGCTTCTTGTGTTGTTCTTTGCTCTGGTTTTAACGGAATGGGAAAGTTTAAATCGCTTAAAACAGCCGCGATAGCTGATAGTGATGTTCCACTGCTGCATCCATCTTTGTAGTCAGTGTACAGAATCTGCTTCACTGTCGCTGCGCTGTTGTCATCGTGTAAAGCCCGCATCAACGTTTCTGATTGGTGCCTCGATTTCTAGGGCTTATAAATGGGTTTGAATGGGCTCTTTGCCAGACTACTTGCAGAGCAAATCTAAATTTGCCGGAAGTTGTCTGGGTTTTCCCAGGCTAAGGTGCTGTAGGAGATCTGGGTAAATGCTAACTTTAGCCTGGTAGCACTGAAAGCGTACGATCCCACCCTCCCTGCAAATCGCTGTTCCAAAGAGCAGCCCAGAAGACCAGAGAAAACGTACTACTGCAATACATCATGTGTCATTCACCGGTGAGAAAACTTTATAGTAGCCTACAGTTAGTAACAGTACAACATGCCAATGCAGGATGTTTTCGGTTTGTTTAGCTAGCAAAACTTGTCAGTATGTAATAATATTACTTGCATGCCAGGGATTCCACGATGAGAGTCTGCTTCACTCCGATTATGTCTCTATGGAGACAAGCACCTTGTCCGGCTTGAGCGTACAGGCGGACACAGGCCGGCGGGTCACACGAAGGGGCTGCAGAGGACGGGGCGGCCGCGGTCGGAGTACCGTAGAAGGAGCATTAAAATCTGCACACTAGATGAATTGCAGCTGAGCAGGTAACTGAAGACGTTGTTTATTAAAACTTGTTAGAAGGCCACTTGTTGTCAGTTCTAAAAGAAGGTCAGGCTGTTGTTGCTGCTTGTCTGCCATTCTCGCTCTGTCTGCACAGCGTTCATCAATGTGCTAATGACGTATATTTACTGCGTGAACACATGCTATAGGATCGTTCAGACCGAAAGCAAGGATTGAATGAACATTTTATGGTCCTACGCCTTCCACAGAGGATTTATAAAAATACATTTAGACTGCTTAACAAGGTGATTGCTATCAGGATATGAGGAGACTTAAAACCAGCATAACAAAAAAAATATTTTTATGTTTACATAATAGGATATGTGTGTGTACTGTGTATAATTGTTACGTGTATATAAATACACACACATGCATGTATATATTTAAGAAAAATCTGTTATATTTATATATAAAATATTTATTTTACACACAGTACATACATATATAGCCTATTATGTAATCAATTTTATTTTGGATGCGATTAAATGCGATTAATCGATTTGACATCACTAATATATATATATATATATAATTGGACTTACTTAATTATTATTTTAATAATAATTTTTCATTGCACTCTATAACCTGTTTTGCTTTATAAATAATTTATAATTTGTTACATTTATATAGTGCTTTTCTAGACACTCAAAGCGCTTTACATATGGGGGGAATCTCCTCTATACATATAAAATATATTTTTTTCTTGAATTCTCCCTATTCCTCTTTCTCTTTCTCTCTTAGACTTAATTAACATTGAGCGTGTTCCCCTGTAATCAATGACCTGAAAAAGACAGAGCAAAATGAAGGTCATTAATTTGCAGACATTTACACATTTGCAGCCAGTGTTGTTTCCGCTTCAGTTGTGCGGGTGGCCGGCCCCAGATTATTTTCTTTACCTCACTAATAATTATTGACGTCACCTCCCACCTAACATGTAATTAATCAGAAAAACGAGCCGCTCATATCAGGTAGCAATATCATCTTGAATGACAAAACCACCTCAACATGAGGTTTTTCGCTTTTCACAATGGGCTTTTATTACAGGCTTCCCAATCACTGCACTCTTTCTTCCTTCATTTCATTCATCATCCTAATCCCGTTTTTTAAACACACCCACAATGTGTTGTTTGTTTTATTAAATGACTAAAGTGCCCTTTTGTTGAAGTCGAACCACTGTGCCTGGCCATTTGTGGTCATTTTTGTACAGCACTATTCCAAAGCTGAACACTCATGCATAAATAACAAACAAAGACTAGATAGCCAAGTTTTCTGAAAAAAAGTGCTCTAAACTGATAGTAGTGTGAATGTGGTGTTGTCCAGCACCTTACGGCCCATTTGTGACCACAGCAGATAAAGAAAAAGAAAGATATGCAAAGATTTGTTATTAATTACTGTTGTTTTTGTCTATTTTAGGACCCAGAAGTAAGGAAGGATAATTGAGATACTGTAAAAGAGATACAGTATGAAGCAAGAGACAGTCACAGAACCACAGTTGAGTAATGATAAGGAGAGTTTTTGAGGATTGGATGCTAAAGTAGAAAGACCGAAAGGGAAAAAAAGAAGTTAAACTACACTAAAATAAAGATAAACTAGCACAAAACCCGCCGGACCTTTCACCTGAGAGCTGATCCAACATATGTTTTCATAAGCCAAGACAAGCAATCAGCCATTGTGGCCCTTCTCCAGAGCTAATGATGTCAAGTGAATCCCTCACAAAATCCTCTTTTTAACATGCGGAATGAAAGACCCCCCAATAGCAGAGGATAGAAGTGCTCACAGGCTGAGAAGGCGAACGAATCATGAGACAAAAGGAAAACGAATCGAATGTGCTCCAGAAGACCCCTACCAGCTCTCTGTACATATCATATCACTCCACAGGGAGAAAAGGGCTCACTTTGTATTTATGTTGCCGCTTATTGCTAGAATATTGATTTTAATTGCTGCCCTGGATTTCCCGAGCTCGCAAGGACGAGTCAGAGGTCAAAGACGATTAATCAACGGAACGGAACATAATGGAACGGCCCCGAACTGCAGGTCAGGGGTTGGACAATGTGAACGTTCAGCTACTTAGCTTCCTTTGCAACTTTGTGACAAAATCTGTTTGCCCAACACCAATTAGGCTGGCTTTCCATGCGCTTCGCTGAATGGGTTTGACAGAGAGGGTCATCCTGCGACATGACAGCTGGCCTGACCAGGAACAGGCGGGCCTGTGTCCTCCGCCGCATAATTGGTGTCCCTTGCAACGTGCCGCTTCCCAGGGGCTCGGCTCCCTGTTCCTGTGGAAGCCCTAAATGAGTGGAATCAGGGCTTAATGGGGCTCCTGTGAGTTTTAAACAAACACAGCACAGCCCCCCACTGTTCTACATGCTGCACACAACAGCAGGGAGTCACACCGGACGCTTATGTGCGCAGTCAAGTCAAGTCACCTTTATTTCTACAGCGTTTTATACAGGAAACAGGAAAATAATGGTTCAATGACCCTGTTTACACCTGGTATTAAGATGTGTTTTGGTCGATCCGATCACAAGTAGACGAGGGAGACGCGTTCCCGTTTACACCTGGTGTTTTAATCCGTCTCTTTTGTCCACTTTCAACCACTTCTGTCCTGATTTCTTTAAGGGTAGGGTCTATGGGCGGGTAAATGTATAGGCTTTTTCAGATCTTTTGATCTAATGGATAAAATAAGCTCATGCAATTTTACATAGATGTGTTTGAACTTTCATTTTTGCAGTAGCTCTGTAAATTTCTATGGGAGCGCTGCACTGTAAGAAAAAAAAAATCAGGTCTCCAATTGAAAATTTTCTACATTTTTTAGTTGGCCAAATTGAATTTCTGTGAATTAAATTGCTTACATTCACAGAAATTCAATTTGGCCAACTGAAAAATTTAGATGTGATCGGTCACTAGAACATTTTCAATTGGAGATCTGAATTTTTTTTTTACAGTATGTTGAAGAGCTGGTGGATTTACTTATTGTAGAGTTAACGAAAGTTATCATTGTAATGTTTGAAGCGGATGTCATAACAAATACTATCATTTGACCGGGAAGATTTTAAAACGAGCGGTTCATTCGTAAATCCGTAAGATCTTACCTTCTGTCATGCTGTGGAAATGCAAACAGAAAATACAGAAATACAGAACACAACGAGCTCAGCGATGAAGGGCGGGGCTACAGAAGGTCTACAAGTCTCAGTATACTTCATGAAATATATATATAATTGAAGATTGGAGAACCGAGAACTTGTTCGTATATGCATTCACCTTTACTATTTCTCTCAGAAATGATGATCGTGTTGGTAAGTACTCTGTGTATCCTTAAATCCTTTTTTTACAACACCGGCAAAGATCGTTTACACTCATCTTCTTCTTCTAACATTACTTATTCCAGCATGCGTGCAGACAGGGTTGCCAAGTTTTTACAACAAAACCCGCCCAATTGCTACTCAAAACTAGCCAAAAACAAGCCCAATAGCTTTCTGGGGGGGGGGGGGGGTGTGTGTTCAAAATGACGTTCTCTGGTATAAAATGGCGTTTGGGGGGGTAAAATATGTGTTATTTTGGCAGGGCTAAAATTCGCAGGGCTAAAATTTTGGCAGGGCTAAAAATCGCATTCCTGGGTCTGTATATCACAAAATTGGGGTCGCTTCAACCCGCGGACTTGGCAGCACAGTGCAGTCGAGTTCTGTTGACATTTGACCACTAACGTTATGCGTCGCTCCGTTGCTCTGATTGGTTGTAGGTCTATCCAATTGAGGTCTTTCCTGGTTCGGTTGAAACACGCCCCATAATCACAGCCCAACGGAGCAGATCAGACTCATATTCTGACTAGAATTGAGTATGACGACGTCAGGCTAGTGAAATATAGCAGATTTATGAGGGAAAATTGTTTCAAAAAGAATTCTACACCAATTGTTTCCAGTGTATTGCTCACTATTGTTAAAAACTGAAACTAGTTAGGTCACAATATGACAAATAAACGAACATCAACGTGAACTTTAATAATTCCATTGGTTCTGGATCAATGCTATTTTTGTTGCACCATGAATTTTATATACACACAAACATATATATATAAATAGGCCTACACATATAGACACACACATGTATATTATTTAGGTTGACCTTACTTATGTTATGCCATAAAAATACTGTGAATGTAGACAGCAACAAACAACATCATACACCAGAAAACATGCTGGCGAGGTGGCACTAGACTTCTGGGACAGACATACAACACACAATATTACACTTAAATGTAAATCTTCCGTCAACTATGAACTGTATCCATTTACACACGTATCCATTGTAAAATGGATGTTAACTTATTCAATATGTACTCGCCTGACACTTTATTAGGTACACCTTGCTACTGTAGTACCAGGTTGGACCCCCTTTACTCCCTTTAGAGATTCAGCAAGGTGTTGTAAACATTCATCATGATAGCATTACCCAGTTGCTTCAGATTTGTCTGCTGCAGATCCATGATGTGAATCTCCTGTTCCACCACATCCCAAAGCTGCTCTGGATTGAGATCTGATGACTGTGGAAGCCATCTGAGTTTAGTGAATTCATTGTCATGTTCAAGAAAACAGTTTGAGATGATGGAAGTAGCCATCAGAAGATGACTACACTGGTCATAAAGGGATGGACATGGTCAGCAACAATACTCAGGTATAGGCCAAGAAAATATCCCCACACCATTACACCACCAGTAGCATGAACCGATCATACAATGCAGGATGGATCCATGCTTTCATGTTGTTTACGTCAAATTCTGACCCTGTCTTCTGAATGCTGAAGCAGAAATCCAGACTCATCAGACCTGGCAACGTTTTTCCAATCTTCAATTTTCTCTAAACTCCAGTAGATCAGCAGTTTCTGAAATACTCAGACCAGCACGCCTGGCACCAACAACCATGCCAAAGTCACGTAAATCACCTTTCTTACCCATTCTGAAGCTCAGTTTGAACTCCAGCAGATCGTCTTGACCATGTCTACATGCCTAAATACATTGAGTTGCTACCATGTGATTGGGTGATTAGATATTTGTGTTTACAGTTGAACAGGTGTAACTAATAAACTGGCCACTTTTTTTATATTTTGGATGCTGGTTTTAAATTACTTATAATAGGGTTTCCCAAACTGGACTTTGTGAAACACTTGGGGGTTTGTGAGTTGGACCTACTTTATATTAGGTGGCCTTAACTACTATGTACTAACCTTTAAATTAATAATTTGATACAATGCACTTATTATACACCTAACCCTGCCCTAAAACTTACTCATACCACCACAACTGTCCCTATCCTTACCCGTATCCCACTCAATATCAGCAAAAAAATTGCAATACAATATGAACACAATAAGTACATTGTACTTATTTTTTGATGTAAGTAGTAGTTTAGGCCACCCAATATAAAGTGAGACCCAAAATAAAACACTTTACATGCATGTTATGTGACCATTAATCAGTTCAGAGAACCATGGACATGCAAATGTTTTGCTAAATTAAAGAAACATTAACTTAAAATATCAAGGGATACTTCAAGTAAGTATTTTAGTTTTGAAAGATAAAAAAAAATAATAGGAATCCCTGCTATAATAAAGCTTCTTATATTGCTGATCATTGTATTACTTAATCTGCATTACTTACACTGAAACAACTACATTGACTAATATTCTAGTACATTCAACCCGTACCAAACAAACTCCAAAAGCCGATTCATGCAGTTTTTTTTCAACTAGAACAGTATAGTTTTCTCAATTCTCCAGAGCAGAAGTAATGTCTTGATTGTGTTGTAGGGCTTTTCTTTTTGTAAGAATGCTTTGACAACAGAGACACATCACAAAGCTTGCGTAAGCGTCAGTGGTAGTCCTAAAAAGAGTAGTGGTGTACTATTACCCGGCACCCCCCCCCCCCAAAAAAAAATACAATTCATGACAGTATTATTAGTATTTTTTTTATGTTGTTGTTCACTAGTTACATTTGTTTCATTAAAAACAAATAAATACAGTGCATTCTAAATATGTTGTAATTGTTTTTCAGATGATTATTGACCGCATTTCAGTTCTGAATATAATTTAAACATGCTGCTTTGGAATTATATTCATTATGAAACGTGATGAAATCTGAAATTAATGATTCATATGCAAGTGCTTGGAATATGAAATAAATATATTTCAAGCTAATATTGCCTTAAATTTGCTTTGGCATTAGCAATAATTATCCAAGGGTGTAGTTTTGGTTTGAACATTAGCTTATTAGCATCAGCTGGCAAGAATTTATAACAGCGAATAAAAATGTGCAAACAAAAACCGAAGACAGGCTGAATGAAAATGTATTTAACTTTTTTTTTTTTACTATAGCATTTGTTACTGTATGAAAAATAGCAACCTACACATAAAGAAACAATAGCTACAACATGTCACAGTTATAATATAAATCTATAGTGAAAAATATATTTATATAGGCTAATAGATTATAAATTATAAGTTAGTCAATAAACCCCAATAAACACAATAGGATGTGATAAAAAAAGGGTGTCACGAATAGTTAAACTTTTCTAATAAATGTTGGTGCAAGATGGTGGTTTCTCTTTTCATCTGCCTTTTTAGTTAATGTGGCTGTTCTAGATCATGTTTGACTTTCTCCATGGTGTTTTAAAGTGGTAAATGATAGATGCTATTTACTAAGTGAAAATAATATTTTCTTAGCGATATATTATATTTACACTAAGTGCAAATAGCTGTAGATGCTATTTACTAAATGAAATAGCATACTTAGTCAAAATAGTGATATTTTCTATTTACACCATGTAAAAGTAGTTATTTGCAATATGTGTAAATAGTAATTAGATGCTATTTATACTTTATTTTGACAGATACATACTATTTGTACCTCAGTATTGTTGTACATAAATAGGATGCAATAATAATACAGAGTGTAAATTATTATATTTATTAAAGTTATTAAATGGATGCCGCCTTAATGGCCCTCTGTACTATCCCTATAACCCTAACAAATACATGCCTTTATTATTATTAAGCATTTCATTAGGCACTTTATTTCAATTTTTAGAAAATTTTCTAAATTTTTATTGAAATGCCGTTCTGATGTGATAGGAAAATGGCGAAGAGCGAGCTCTGCAAAAGGCGGATTAGTACCCTGGTCGATCGCGTCAAAACCTAGATCTTTAAGCTTTATGCTTTACTGACTACACCACTGAAAACGCTGAAATTTGCTTGTTATTTTTTAATCTTGTTTTTCCCATAGACAGTAAAAGAAATGGACAAAGCGACCCCATATACTTCAACGGGAAAAAGAGAAGTCAATTAGAACCACTCACTTCCTGATGGCTGAGCGTACTGTGCAGCCTCAGACTGAGCTTGACGACGTAAATGTGATGTGAGCAACCTGTCTGACAGTTGTAAGTCTTCTAGTAGTTGTGCAAAGTGAAATCTGATTCACCGAATCTTGCAGAGACGGAGAGCGTGCGCAGGAGCAACTCTTGGTAAGTATTCTAATTAATTATTTTGTCATTTTGCATAGTATTTATTTATTTTAATAATTTTCCTCATAGACAGTAAAAGATTGCCTGCGAGCTTCTCCTCCTGTCTATACGGTAATTTATCTACTGTGCTACAGAGAGTTGCATGGTTATGACGCAATCGTTAGCCTATTTTTACAAAAACGGCTTCTACGGAGCGATAGTGTAAGATACAAGGTAATGGAACCTTTTATACATTGACGTGTTTCTTTAGAAATAAACAATGGACAAATGGAGTCTTTAAATGCCTCAGATGTAAAGTTATTCACTGTCAAAGTGACGACAAAATGAATGGGAGTCAATAGGATGCTAACAGCAGGTAATGGCTTGGTTAGCAATGGCTGCCCCTATGGAAGGTACGCTTTCCAGGTGCTGGGTTACCCGCTTGGTTTTTCCCAACCAGGCATTGTTAGGCGGAGCTAGTGTGAATAGCACTTGCCAACAAGGCACACTATTTGTACTTGGTGTAAATAGACACTGATTAAACAAAGTCATGTTGCGCTTATAAAAGCTCAGAATGCATGATGCATATAATTACTAGCCTAATGCACTCACCACCGTATCTCTTACAATGTGTTCGCTGCAACTGCGCTCATTCCACCACTCAAAACACAGAGCGGCATTGAACAGTGTTCTCTCGCGGTAGCGCGAACATGCACCGTCAGTCGATGATGGGCGGGAAAAGGTAGAATGGTAGAAGTGGTAATGCACCAATTACAACAAAGAATAGCACATTTACGCAACAGCATTGGAAACACAGTTAAAGGGGACATGAACGTAGATTATGGACTATCGAAGCAACAAAACAAGTGGGTATACGCAAATATTGCTCCTTAGAAGTCGTATTATGCAAACAGTCCTGGGCAAAAAAGTTAGTATACGGCGTATACATGCGTATGGCCCCGACTACACCACTGGTTAGCGTGTGCATTACTAATGTGTTTACACAGTCAAGCACGCTTGGGCTAGTCATGGACAGCAGCCTACTGGACTTTGAGAGCGTACTTTGATTGCCTACTTGCTTGCACACCTTTCTTTCAACACTTGACGGCTTGGATGCTGTTGTGTTGGCGGTCGAGAGTGTTTGAACAGGGTGAAGAGGTCAAGGTGAGAAAAAGCCCAAGCCAAATAAAACCCCCTCAGAAGTTCGAACCAACCTGTGACCCAAAACAATTCGACCTCAAAGAAAGAAACAGAAAGATGTGTAAAAATGGATTGTAGTGCAGGCTTATACAGAATAACACACACACATACAGTGACCCCTGCAACACTCCTTCCTGTGTTTGGTAATGCTAAATGGTACCAGGAACTCATGTGGAGTCTCCCAAATTCACAGGCTTGCTTTAGGGAATCCATCACCGCATGAACGAGTGCACAGGTTAGGTTTCGTTTTAATGAAACTGATGAACAACTAATCAAAACTCAACAGTGGAGGAACCAGGGCAGGGGGGAACCAGCGGAATCAAGGGGACCGAAGGGATCGGAGAAACGCAGCATGAGACTATAGTGATTTTGCAGCTGCCGTCTATCCCCAAAGACAGAGGCCCATTACTAAGACGGGTCCAAATCAAGGACAGTAAGATGCATTATCTTGACAAAAGGGTCAAAGTGTTCAATTGCTATATTTAGCCCTGTAAAGCCTGACCTTAGAAATAATAGTTGGAGTTATGCATATAAATATCAGTTGTCTCTATATCTGCAATACTGGAAATACTCCAATACTCCAATTCTTTAGTTTAGGCAAATATAAAATGCAATGCAATTCAATCATAAATGAGAGAAATTTGAATCTTCAAAAGCCTGTTGTATCACTTTTGGCATGTAGTAGATTGTGTGAACAAAGATCTTTTGATCATGTTGATCATTAGAAATTTGTGTATCAAATATGATAAAGTAGGCTTTCAGGCTGTTCAGTTGGCAAACAAAAAACGGTGAGTTGTTGCCCATAAAGGCCTCATCATATTGGTAGTTTTGAAGATGTGCAGGTGTATGGTTTGGTGCTTTTGTCATGTGAAAACGCTTTCCCACATTTTGCTGTGCATGCGCCTGTAAGCCAGGGCTGGCCCTCGTCTCTCCTCTGCATCTGTGAGAGTTTGGAGTCTGCTAATGATTGGGGCCGGATTAATCATTGGCCTGTTGTGGACCCCACCGCTGACTGACTCCTTGTCTTCTACTGCCCTGTGTCTTATCAAAGCTGAGCCTGGAATGTGCCGTCTGCAATGAAAGCGGGGGCTCGACATCCCCACCCCTCGCTCATGGCCAACTCAACAGACAAACCAGCACCAGATACTTGAGCAGGGCAGAAGCTCACCTGAATGAACCCATAATGCATTGATTTCCAAAATTCTGATTAATCCAGTCTGATTTCAGATTCTGAAAGTTCTGTTATTATATGAACCCTCGACTTTTCAATCCGATTCATATTTCCGTTTACAAGTACATTTATGAATTCCGAACAAAGCTTTAGCACATGTGCAATGCCCAGTCACCCCTTCAGAACTGAAGAAAGCCTCTCTTATAATGTCACCAGAGCTAACCTGAGTATACCTGGCATTTTTGCCTTGATGACTGTCACGAAGATATTCCGTGACCATATACAGACTATGGGGCACGTTCCCTCATTTCACATGTGCACACACATAGCATACATTTATATTGATTTATGTTATGTTCCGTAGGCCGGGCCACGACATTAAGAGGCCACCGTAAGATTCAGTAGTCAGGTGTGGTGAGAGTGGCATGAGCGTGGTTGAAGTAACGCCACTTTAGTCTGTGTGGTTCAACAATAGACTGCTGGCATGAACGTGTTTCCTGTACTGTATAGTTTTATTTATTTCTTTGATTTATTTTTGTTTGTAGCACCGTAGGATTAATTTCACATTGAACGTATTCCTGCTTGTCCCGGTCACCCCATTGCCTCTAACCGTAAGGTTCATCCACAACAATGACATGCAAGTGAAGCTGACAAATATATTAGAACATTTTTTTTGCAAATATATCAGGCAGATATTCAGACTCATCCACTGACCAGTTTGTGAGAAGTTAATAAACACTTTCCTAAGAAACCGTCCAAAAAACAAGTATACTTCAAGTTCAAAGTATATTTCTAAGTATACTTTATAAGTGTACTAACATCAATGTACTGTACTAGTAAAGTTGTAAGTGTACTATTGAAATACTGCTTGAGACTAAATTGGCCCACTTTTTAAGTATATAAAAGTAGGCTATACGTTTAAGTGTACTATACGTGTAATAGTAAACTACTAGATCACAACTATGTTTCTCATTTGTACTGCATCTGTACTACAAGTGAACTTATAAGTATACTACTAGTTTACTATTTTAATACTTGTAGTAAATTTGTTTAGTTTATGTTTAGTTGTTTATGCTTAGAGTTTACTATTCATATATTATTTTTGCACTTTAAGTATACTACTATGTTCCTATTTAGGTAGGCTATACATTTTTAATACTTGAAATATACCTTTAACTGTATTTTAACTCTTTCCATTTGAAAAACATTTTATTCTAGCTTCATGCATCCTTTTTTATCAACCATTTTTTATCATGAATGTGGTTAAGTTTCATAAATAAAAAGTAACATTTTAAACAAAAGGCTGCGAAAATCGAATTTTTGTCAAAGACTTTATCCGGATGGGATTCAGAACGATGATCAAAACACAGATGGAGATGATCGAGTCCATCACCACCCTCGAAGCTTCACAGTTGTTTCCTCTGCATGGGTTCAACATTTAATTCGGTAATGTTTTGATTTATATGCTGTTTAATGTTTGATGATCACGTTGTTTTACATTTGCATAAGCAATCATCTATCACTTGTTTCTGCTTCTCCTTTGTTTTGATCAGGAAATTCTGTAGAAGATGCACAATAGCGCCCCCTACTGTATAACAGTAAAGCTTATTTTTTTCCTCTGATTATTTTAGGTCTGCACCACCCCTTTCTATCTGATCGAAAAAATTTATTTAAATCCATTGAGGTGTTTATATGAAGGGTTTTCAATCCAGTTGAGCCATCAAGCCGACTATTAACAGATTTTTGGGGTGTATGTAAATGTACTACTGATGCAGTACTCCCTCGGTCGGGCGATGTCCACAGCTGTGGTCCGGGAGAAACACCTGGCCTTACCTGGTGATGTGGGGAGGTTGAGTGAGCCCGCCTCCTCAACTTCCCCATATCCCAGGCTGGCCTCTTCGGCGGTCACGGCTGATAACTGCGCCTAACGGTTTTCAGCCGCCCCAGAGCAGACTGAGGCTGTAATACGTACTGCCCCGGCAGCTAGCTGCTGCACCCAGCCGCCGGCTCAGTCACCTCAGTCCGCTCGCCACCGAGGGCGCCCTCCCTCCACGCCCCCGGCCCCAGCAGCAACCTTCACCTGGGCCGCGCCATGGAGGTGGTTGCAGGATGACGCCCAGTCCGCTCCCCAGCCTGGTTAAACGCCAGGCTGGAGGCGGACAACTCAGAGATGGGTCCCAGTTCTTTCCAGGGGATGGTAAAAGGGCCTCTCCTTCCCCCGGTGGAGGGCCGGGGGAAAATCCTTCTGCTGCTGGCCCCTGGGCTGGCGGCACTTGGAAAGAACTGGTGTCCCCATCTCTGAGGTCCCAGAGACCGGTGATGGCAGTGTGTGCCGCCCCCCGGGCCGCGCCGCTCTCGTCCCTCTCTGTCGCCAGCCTCCTCTCAGAGCAGACCCCAGTGGAACGTGCGTCCTTCCCTGGTCTCCTCTGTCAGGACGCAGGTGCTGAATGTGCCCCCACACCGGGACGCTACGCCTCCCACGTCCGGGCCAGTCACGCTGCCTCGCTGCCCCACTCGGGGTACGTCTATGGTTCGAGTGACCCCGCGGGTCAGTTCCTGGGAGCCTGGCTACAGCTTCAGGGACTGTCCGCTGGGTCGGAAGACCATCAGACTCGGCTATGCGATTCAGTTCGCGCAGGCTCCTCCCCGCTTTCGGGGAGTCCGCGCTCCATGGTGGGCCCCAATAAAAGGCCCCAGTCATGCGTGCGGAGGTTGCCACCCTACTGGTGAAGGGTGCGATCGAGCCTGTCCCTCCAGCCGAAATGAAGTCCGGCTTCCTCAGCCCTTACTTCATTGTACCCTAGGAAACCAGTGGGTTACGGCCAATCCTGGACCTGCCCGTCCTGAACTGATCCCTTCACAAGCTTCCGTTCAGGATGTTGGTAGCGAACGCCTCCTCGGACGCGTTCGTCCGGTAAATTGGTTGCAGCGATTGACCTGTTGGACGCTTACTTCCATGTCTCCTTCCTCGACGCGGACCGTTCCTATGGTTTGCTTTGAGGGGCGGACATTCAGAACGCAGTCCTTCCATTTGGGCCAGCTCTGTCCCCTCGTGACTCCACGTGGTCTATCGAGGCAGCCCTTGCGCCACTCAGGCAGCATGGGGTTTGTGTCCTGAAGTACCTCGACGACTGGCTCATACTGGGTCACTCTCGAGAGCAGGTGTGCACAGAGTCCAAGTGCTCCGGCACTTAGCCCGTCTGGGCCTTCGGGTCAACTGGGAGAGGAGCGACTCTGCCCCGTGCAGAGGATCTCTTTTTTATTTCAGTATGATTTCTGACTCAGTCGCCATGTGCGTGCTGCTTACCAGCGAGCGAGCGCAGTCACTGCTGACTTGCCTTCTTTAATTCGAGAGCAAGAGTGTGCTGAAGTTTTTAAAGAGGCTCCTGGGACATGTGGCATCTGCAGCCGCAGTAACGCTGCTCGGATTGCTTCATATGAGACCGCTTCAGCTTTGGCTTTGCGATCGAGTCCCGAGATGGGCATGGCATTCGGGCACGCTCCGGGTCCCAGTGACTCTGGCCTGCCTGCAGACCCTCACCCCGTGGCCGATCCTCATTTCTACGGGCCGGTGGCCCTTAGGACGAGTTTCCAGGCATATTGTTGTGTCAACAGATGCCTCCTCCACGGGCTGGGGTGCCATGTGCAATGGACGTGCTGCCGCGGGCTCCTGGACAGGACCCCTGCGCCTCCTGCATGTTAATTGCCTCGAGTTTCTGGCAGTACGGTTCGCCCTGCACCGCTTCCTAGCATTGCTGAAGGGTCAACATGTACTAGTCCGGTCAGACTACACGGTCATTAGCGTACATCTACCACCAGGCTGGTCTATGCTCCCGTCGTATGTCTCAACTCGCCCGCCATCTCATCCTATGGAGTCAGAAGCATCTGAGGTCCCTTCGTGCTGTCCATGTCCCGGGAGAACTGAACCGTGCAGCCCACAAGCTCACGGTCTTAACCACTTCCTGGAGATTGGTGACTCCATCCCCAGTCTGTCCAGCTGATTTGGGAACAGTTCGGCAACGCACAGTTAGATCTGTTGCCTCCCACGACTCTTCCCTCTGCTGCCTGTTTTATTCCCTGACCGAGGGCACGCTTGGCACGGATGCACTGGTGCACAGCTGACCGCAGGGCCTACGCGAATATGTGTCCCCCCAGTGAGCCTTCTCGCAGCTAATGTGCAAAGTCAGGGAGGACAAGGAGCAGGTCCTTCTGGTCGCCCCGTATTGACACGGCAGGACGTGGTTCCCTGAACTCTAACTCCTTGCGACAGCCCTCCCTGGCCTTTTCTCTGAGTAGTTCCTCAGAGACGGGGCACCCTTTGGCACCCGCGTCCCGATCTTGGTACCTTCACGTGTGGCTCCTGGATGGGACACGGTAGGTTTGAGTACCCTACCACCTCTGCTGGTGGCTACCTTCACTTCCGCTAGGGAAGAGTCCACCCGGCATGCCTATGCGTTGAAGTGGAACCTCTTCGTCACCTGGTGTTCTTCCCGCCAAGAAGACCCCTGGAAATGCCAGATCGGGTCTGTGCTCTCGTTCCTCCAAGAAGGATTGGAACGAAGGCTGTCTCCCTCTGTCCTTAAAGTTTATGTGGCCGCAATATCTGCCCACCACGATCTCTTGGAGAACAAAAAGGTAAGTCAGCACGACCTGGTCATCAGGTTCCTGAGGGGAGCGAGGAGACTAAATCCTCCTCGCTCTCCCCTCGTACCCTCTTGGGACCTCTCATTAGTCTTAGATGCTCTGCAGAGGTCCCCCTTTGAGCCTTGCGGTCAGTCGATGTTAAGTTCTTGTCTATGAAGACAGCGCTCCTGACCGCATTGGCCTCCATCAAGAGGGTGGGGGACCTGCAGGCAATTTTGCCTGGAGTTCGGGCCGGCCAACTCTCACGTGATTCTGAGACCCCGGCCCGGATATGTGCCCAAGGTTCCCACCACTCCGTTCAGAGACCAGAACCTGCAAGCGCTGCCTTTGGAGGAGGCAGACCCAGCCTTGGCACTGCTCTGTCCAGTACGCGCCCTCCATGCTTACGTAGACAGGACGCCGTGTTTCAGGACCTCAGACCAGCTCTTTGTCTGTTATGGTGGAGAGCGGAAGGGAAGAGCTCTCTCAAAGCAAAGGCCATCTCACTGGTTAGTGGATACCATTGTTTTAGCTTACCAGCGGCAGGCCGTCCATGCCCCCTTGGGGTCACGGCTCACTCCACTCGGAGTGTGCCTCCTCTTGGGGTTAGCACATGGCGTCTTGCTAACAGACATTTGCAGAGCTGCAGGCTGGGCGACACCGAACACATTCGCAGATTCTACAATCTCTGAGTGGAGCCTGTTCCGAGTACTCGCCCCTACTAGCGGCCGGTTATGGACTAGGCTCAGGTGTCTTCGCTTGCTCGCCATTCCACTCCACGGACTGGATACATGCGATTATTCTCCTCAGGTGAGCTTCCCAAAAGCCCTGAGTTCCTCCAGCACTGTCGACGCCGACACCAGTAAGTCTGCCCTCTCGAGCCCAGACCCTCGAGTCCGGCCAGGTGCCCGTGTGCATGGTACCCCTCCGGGGACCCCCACATGTGTATTTCCACCGTAAGCCTACGCAATGAGCAGGTGTCTTTCCCTTGGCAAGTCCCTGCCACCCCTGGAGTTAAAAATCCACCTTCGGCTGGTACCCCAGAGTTTTTCCCATATGCAGCCCTTAGCGGGTCATATGTGTACTCTCTAAGTCCTCCCTACGAGTAGGCGTCTTGCATATCTCTACCTGGAATATGCTCCCAGTGTACCTTGGTATTCCTGTGTTAAGTGGGAGTCCTTCGTCCGTACTAGCCTTACGACAGGGCGCTTGCACTTACACAGGGCACTGGAAGACAGCCAAGTGGCGTGATTATATTGGGACCCCCATTCGTTAGTCACTAACGTTACGTCGTAGTGACTGAACGAAAGGGAACGTCTCGGTTACGGATGTAACCATCGGTCCCTGAGGAGGGAACGGAGACGTAACGTCCCTTTGCCACATCCGCTGTACTGCTGGAACGGCCGGGAGTTCAGTCTTGGCTCCTCAGCAGGTAACATAATGCGATATTGCCCACGTACTTCCTTATATACCATCACTGTGGGGCGTTACGTATGCAAATTCCGCATGCCCATGGCATTGGCACTGCCTTTGGGCATTTTTGAATTCTCGAAGATGATTTGCTTCTAAGCGAAACCCCCATTCGTTAGTCACTAACGCTACGTCTCCGTTCCCTCCTCAGGGAACGAGGGTTACATCCGTAACCGAGACGTTTTTCGTGTTATTTAATTGTATTCTTCAAAGTTCTTTAATGACAAGTTTAGTTGCATACCGATGAGTTTTCGCCTAAAGAAAGAAAGGTACTGCAATCATTAAATCAATTAACTTTCTTTGAGCATCTTTCTCAATTACATCTGGCCAGAGAATTTCATCTACATCACAAGATATATTCTCACGAGTCATGCAGCTTGGGAAAAACGGCATGAATGTTGAATCCATCCTTGACAAGCTTCTGCCTCAATATCTCCACAGACCTCTTCCATTGCTTGAAAAAGACTTACTTGGTTGTAAGGGTTGCAATCATACACTTTCCATCTCCAAGAGGAGAAGAACTCCTCAATTGGATTCAGGAAAGGAGAATATGGTGGAAGGAACTCCATTATGAAATGTACCAGTGCTAAATGGTGAAATTGGACATTGTCCCAAACAACTACAACATTTTGCTCTATTTGCTCCTGATTGACCTGTGGAAGGAGAATTTCACTGAGGGAGTTCAAATAAAATGTAGGAGCCTTTGTTGTATGGGCCCAAGACCAAGAGCATTGTGTGCCACAACATCAGTGGTTGAAATTGAACACACATGCTGCTGATGTTGCCTCCTCGTTGTCCAGGGAAATTGACTGTGGCACAATGTACAATGTGGAATAGCTACTCCTTCACTCTATCAGAGTTCCTTTAAAAGGGCACTTTGTATACTTGCTTCATTCAGATTTCTTAAAACACGATCAGTTGTGGCAAGACTGCATTGGTGAATATTATGAAATAGTTGCTGAATTTCTGGACCACCATTTCAACAATGGCATGTTCTTGTTCATTTGAAAATAGTCTTGTTCGTCCACCTGAATGTTCTTGAACTTCAATTCAGGAAATGTTTGAACAAGTAGGAACATTTACATTAGAGAATTAGAACTAGAAACAGACAAAACTCTAGACTAGACTCATCAAATCTGAATGTTCGGCTGAACTCTCTGACCATGCTTTATAACATAGTAAATCAGGGTGGCTCTGATTTCAATTGTACCCTCTACCTCCCCTCCCTCCTCTTCCACCATGCTGTCTCCTTCCTCTGTTTATGTCTTCTTGCATATTCTTCTCTTTTTACTATCCCATTGCCCTCTAATCTACCCATCTCTTCTCCCTCTACCCCTCCCCATCTCCTCTTGCTACACCTTCAACTCTCCTTGCTCCTTCTCTTCATGCACCCTTAATTCTTTTAGCTCCTCCTCTTGCTACACCCTCAACTCTTCTAGCTCCTTCTCCTTTTCATAAACCCTCATCTCTCCTTGGTCCTTCTCCTCTTCTTACACCCTTAACTCTTCCTGCTCCTTCTCCTCTTCTTACACCGTCAACTCTTTAACTCATTCTCCTCTTCCTACACCCTCAACTCTTCTAGCTCCTTCTATGCTTCTTACACCCTTAACTCTTTTAGCTCCTTCTCATCTTGCTACACCCTCACCTCTTCTAGCTTCTTCTCCACTTCTTACACCCTTAACTCTTTTAGCTCATTCTCCTCTTCCTACACCCTAAACTCTTCTAGCTCCTTCTCTTCCTACACCCTTAACTCTTTTAGCTCCTTCTCTTCCTACACCATCAACTCTTTTAGCTCATTCTCTTCTTCCTACACCCTAAACTCTTCTAGCTCCTTCTCTTCTTACACCCTAAACTCTTCTAGCTCCTTCTCTTCCTACACCATCAACTCTTCTAGCTCCTTATCCTCTTCCTACACCCTCAACTCTTTTAGCTCCTTCTCCTCTTCTTACACCCTTAACTCTTCTAGCTCATTCTCCTCTTCCTACACCCTAAACTCTTTTAGCTCCTTCTCTTCCTACACCCTCAACTCTTTTAGCTCCTTCTCTTCCTACACCATCAACTCTTTTAGCTCATTCTCCTATTCCTACACCCTCAACTCTTCTAGCTCTTTCTCCTCTTCCTACACCACCAACTCTTTTAGCTCATTCTACTCTTCCTACACCCTCAACTCTTTTAGATCATTCTCCTCTTCCTACACCCTCAACTCTTTTAGCTCATTCTCTTCTTCCTACACCCTAAACTCTTCTAGCTCCTTCTCTTCTTACACCCTAAACTCTTCTAGCTCCTTCTCTTCCTACACCATCAACTCTTTTAGCTCCTATTCATATACCCTCAACTCTTCTAGCTCCTTCTCCTCTTCCTACACCCTCAACTCTTTTAGCTCATTCTCCGCTTCTAACACCCTAAACTCTTCTAGCTCCTTCTCCTCTTCCTACACTCTCAACTCTTCTAGCTCCTTCTCCTCTTCTTACACTCTTAACTCTTCTAGCTCCTTCTCCTCTTCCTACACCCTCAACTCTTCTAGCTCCTTCTCCTCTTCCTACACTCTCAATTCTTCTAGCTCCTTCTCCGCTTCTAACACCCTAAACTCTTCTAGCTCCTTCTCCTCTTCCTACACCCTCAACTCTTCTAGCTCCTTCTCTTCCTACACCCTAAACTCTTCTAGCTCCTTCTCTTCCTACACCCTCAATTTTTCTAGCTCCTTTTCCTCTTCCTACACCCTTAACTCTTCCAGCTCATTCTCCTCTTTTTACACCATCTCCTCCTCTCCGCTCACTCTTCCATTGTTCTTCTCCCTCTTATTACACCCCTTCCTCTACACACTCCACCACCTCTGACTCTTACACCTCTCCCTTTTACCCTTTTCATTCTTGCTCTTGTTTGCCTCTTTCTTTTCTCCTTTTATAATTGTTGTAATCCAGAGAAATGTGTAAACAATTATGAAATCTGCATTTCCTGTGTTGTTTGCATTACTAATTCAGCAGTTTTCAATTTGGGGCTAACTGAGAATATACCAAGTTCAACTGAGAATTTAACAAATGAAGCAGTTTAGTTTGTTGTGTTTGGAAAAAATGGTACATATATTTTTGTGACGTGTAAAACCAATGCATAAATTTGCAATTGTCTTCTCTTAATATATTACAGTTTTGATTGGCTGTATGAACTATTGTGAAAACTTTTGAGAATTTTGTGCACAGTGTTTTGAGAAAATTATGGATGTGATTTTTAATTTGTATAAAATGACTGAAAACATAAATCTGTTTAGGACAATTACAAAGTGTTCAGATTACTGTGTTAACTGTTTTTAGAGCAGTGACCTGAGTTTGGAGAAATGTTTTAAATTGACTGAGAAAAACTGTAAAAGGAAATTATCATGAACTTTTGCTTATGCTTTTTCCTAATTTTTATTAGATGCATCTGAGCTTGCTTTTCCATCAGATGTGACTTGCTGCTTCTGCTTGTTTTTAAGACAATGATCTTTCAAACATTAAAGGCAAATATGATTAGGCATGAAAGTATGAAATATGAAAGGCATAAAGAATCTTGACATTCATTCTGAAAAAAAAAAGAAAAAAAGAGTAATGCGGTTTTGGATTGGAAAAATTGTCTTTGCCTCCTAAACCTGCTGCTTTTGAACCAGGAACTCTTAATGATGTATGGTGTAATGTGATTTTTGTCACTATACAAAGCTGCTCCAGCCAATTCCCTGTGTCCATCTGTGATACAATTATTTTATTTGCAAATCTTGTGTGAATTGATAGCTCTGTTTCTGATTGGTTATAGTCTGTATTTAAATAACTTTCCTGTTGCATAGTTATGAAAGTTAGTCATTGATTTATTTATTTTTTAAGACGACTTGAGTTGCATAAAATGTTGCAGTGAGTTGCAGAACAAACTTTATTTAAGAAAAAATGTATGTGATTGTCATTTTGGCTAGTTGTTCAGACACACATTCTTAAAGGGATATTTCCTCCTAAAAATTGTCATCACTTATGGCTCGTTTCCGCCAAATAATAATAATAATAATAATTATAATAATAATAATAATAATAATAATAATAATAATAATAATAATAATAATAATTAATTACATTTATATAGCGCTTTTCTAGGCACTCACTCAAAGCGCTTTTACATAGAAGGGGGGAATCTCCTCAACCACCACCAATGTGCAGCATCCACCTGGATGATGCGACGGCAGCCATATTGCACCAGTACGCCCACCACACACCAGCTGATTGGTGGAGAGGAGACTGAGGGATGATACCAATCGTATATATATATATATGTACATATATATACAAATGGTACGGTTCAGTACAGTTCGGTACGGTACGCAATTTTTGCCGCTTCCATTATCAGAAGTTGTAAATGGTACCCTACTTCTGAACCGTACCATACCCTTCCGTTAGGGTACCTAGCACAGTAGTCCGGTACTAAAGGGTGGAGCTAGACTCACTGTAGAATGTTGATTGGTCGACAGAGAATCGTCAATTGCGAGTGCTTTTCGGATGTGTTTTTCCTCGCAGCCTGCAGTCTTGGCTCAAACAAAGCGTGTCTTCTTCTTGTGACAACAGCCACATGCTGAGAAGAAAGGACAAGATCTGCTGTATTTGTCCATTGTGGTTTACTGTGTCGCTTTCTTCTTCGCGCAAAAATGATGCCGATCGCTATCATAAGGGTTCTGTTGGCGGTGGAAACTCAAGCCGGATAGGGTTTAGGGTCCCAAATCGTACTGAACCGTACTAAACCACTCCGCTCAGTGGAAGAGCCATTACTCACCCTGAATTTGTTTCAAACCTGTTTCTTCCTTCTGTTGAACACAAAAGAAGATATTTAAAAAAAATGTAGGTAACCAATTAGTTGATGGACCCCATTGACTTCCATAGTAGGAAAAAAAATTACTATGAAAGTCAATGGCTACCGTCAACTGTCTGGAAATCAACATACAACATGCACCAAAGCATGTTGGGTAACCAGCAGTGCCATATAAAACAGCTGTATACTTCTCTTCTTCAACAGGTTTTTCCTCCGACACTCCGAGTTTTCATTTTTGGAAGAACTCAGGTCTTGAGTCGAGTCTCTGGATTGAGTTCTTCCGTTGCAGACAGTCTACCCTCATCCTTTAGATTATATGAACATCTAAACTTGTGAACTCTTGTTTGTCTTCGCCCTGGAGGCCTAAAATCTTTCATACGTCTCCCCACCAGCCTGCTTTACCTTTAACCAACATCACACAGCAACCTGGGAGGGAAAGAAGCAGGATTAGCCATGAATGATCACTAACACAACAACCAACATCAGGAGGCTGACAGAGGAACTGCACGGAGAGAAAACACATACAGTCACACAAAAGTGCACATGCACACAAACACACACTCTGACTGACAGATCACCACAGGAGGGAAATTCCCACACCCTGTGCAATTTGTAGAGGGGCCAGCATGTGCACACACACACACACACACACACACACACACTCACACACACACACACACACACACACACAAACACACACACACACAAACACAGAGACAGTATATATATATATATATATATATATATATATATATATATATATATATATATATATATATATATATATATATATATATATATATATATATATATATATTTATAAATCGTCGCTGCCCGATGAAACTCACGTATGTCCAAAACGGCTACTTTTCAGGAAGTGAAAAAAACACCGTATTTCAAAAGCAGTTGAATGTAGCGTTGTCATACTTGGTACGGCATCTTTACATGTAACCATATTCTTGCCAGTGTAATGATATAATCCACATTTGACCAAAATTGAGTTTAAATGGACATACGTGCATATTTTACATTAACGGTGGTCGATACGCGTTCTTCCGATCATTAATTAGAATGGCCAAGTTGCGTTTCATATTGACAGAGGAATACGTGCTGGACATTCTCAGCCTCTGGCAAGCGGTGATAGCAGTATGAGTGAGGCATGTTCTAGTGACAATCATGACAGTAGCATTACAGGCTATAATTTGATCAGTTTGACTAAGAAAAAAAAGTTTGAATCTTATCAATGAGACCGAGTTTATTTACATACTAGCAAGCAAACTAATCTGTGAAGAACTAGATTAGAACTAAACTGTGGAGAGCTTCAATGTCGTACTTTCGGCTATCCAGTGCTGAGCTTCGATGAAACTTCACGAGACCGGCGAGACCGGCGAGATGCTTCCACAGGGCGGGAGATGCGCGGCGTGATTGACAGCTTTGACACCAAATGGATATACGTGAAAATCAGATGACATGATTTCACAACTTTTCATTGGCCATTTAGATATGTGAAGCATACTGTATACGGAATTGAACCTGGAGATTCAATCCGTCGAAAAATCTCAGAATCGACAAAATGGACATACGTGGTTTTCATCGGACAGCGACGATATATATATATATATATATACTACCAAACAAATGTTTGGAGTAATTAAGATTTTAATATAAAATAAAAAAATATATATTTTTTCCTTTTATTCACACATTAATCAAAAGTGACAGTAAAGACATTAATAATGTTACAAAATGTTTTCTTTCAAATGAATGTTATTCATTGAACTTTCTATTTATCAAACACTCCTTAATTATATATATATATATATATATATATATATATATATATATATATATATATATATATATATATATATATATATATATATATATATATATATATATATATATATATATGTATGTATAAAATATTAAGCAGCACAGCTGTTTTCAGAATTGATAATAACAATAAAAGATGTTTCTTGATCATCATAAATATTAATGATGCTAAATTCAGCTTTGCATCATACATAAATTGAACATATATTACATTAGAAAAAACGTATTTAAGACAGTGGATACTATTGCATAAAAGTTTACATTATTGAATTATTACATGAAGTCAAAATGGACAAAAATTCTAAATTACAACAGTGTATACTATTACATAAAAGTGGACATTATTGAATTATTACATGAAGTCAAAATGGATAAAAATTCAAAATTACGACAGTGTATACTATTACATAAAAGTGGAAATTATTCAATTATTACATAAAGTCAAAATGGACAAAAATTCAAAATTACGACAGTGTATACTATTACATAAAAGTGGAAATTATTCAATTATTACATAAAGTCAAAATGGACAAAAATTCAAAATTACGACAGTGGACACTATTACATAAAAGTGGAAATTATTCAATTATTACATAAAGTCAAAATGGACAAAAATTCAAAATTACGACAGTGTATACTATTACATAAAAGTGGAACATTTTAAAAGTGGAAAATTTTAAATTATTACAAAGTCAAAATGGCCAAAAATTAAAAATTACGACAGTGTATACTATTACATAAAAGTGGAAATTATTCAATTATTACATAAATTCAAAATGGACAAAAATTCAAAATTACGACTGTATACTATTACATAAAATTGGAAATTATTCAATTATTACATAAAGTCAAAATTGACAAAAATTCAAAATTACGACAGAGTATACTATTACATAAAAGTGGAAAGTTTTCAATTATTACATAAAGTCAAAATGGACAAAAATTCAAAATTACGACAGTGTATACTATTACAAAAAAAGTTGACATTATTCAATTAATACATAAAGTCAAACTGGACAAAATTAAAAAATTACGACAGTGTATACTATTACATAAAAGTGGAAAAATTTGAATTATTACATAAAGTCAAAACGGACAAAAATTCAAAATTACGACAGTGTATACTATTACATAAAAGTTGACATTATTCAATTATTACATAAGGTCAAAATGGACAAAAATTCAAAATTACGACAGTGTATACTATTACATAAAAGTGGAAAGTTTTCAATTATTACATAAAGTCAAAATGGACCCAAGTCAACACTTCAAACTCGCTGTGCTCCTCAATCCATTCCTGAACCATTTTTGCTGTTTGGCGGTGCATTATCCTGCTGAAAGAGCCACAGCCACCAGGGAATACCGTTATGCTTGGTGTATGAATATAATACATGAAGTGTTAGTGTTAAATAATTAGTAGTAGGGTTTTTTTATTGTTTGATGTTTTTCAAAATAAAACTTTATATAATGCACATATTGTTTGTTTTCCCTATTCCACCTATGTAGAAAACCTTGGAGTTTTAGTACCCTTATAGCACATTGTTACCCGGAAGCAACAAACTAAAATCTGGTTCAGGGGTGGATGGGGGGGGGGGGGTGACACCTTTTATGATGGATATATTATCAGGGACCCCCAATCTCCCAAAAAATGGGATGAAATTCCCCTCCCCCCAAAAAAATTTAAAATCATGCCATAGAGTGTTAAGACAGTGGATACTGTTTCATAAAAGTATAACATTTACATTTAGTCATTTAGCAGACGCTTTTATCCAAAGCCACTTACAAATGAGAGCAATAGAAGCAACTAGAACAGACAAGGGCAACAATATGCAAGTGCTGTAACAAGTCTCAGTTAATCAAGCACAGAACAGAATTATTATTATTTTTTTAATACATTAGACAGACAGAAAATGAATAGAATGGTAGAATGACCGGTATAAATTACCGGTATTCAATTATTACATAAAGTCAAAATGGACAAAAATTCAAAATTACAACAGTGTATACTATGACATAAAAGCGGAAATTATTTAATTATTACATAAAGTCAAAATGGACAAAAATTCAAAATTACGACAGTGTATACTATTACATAAAAATGGAAATTATTCAATTATTACATAAAGTCAAAATGGACAAAAATTCAATATTACGACAGTGTATACTATTAAATAAAAGTGGAAATTATTCAATTATTACATAAAGTCAAAATGGACAAAAATTCAAAATTACGACAGTGTATACTGTGACGACTCCTCTGAGTGGGGTTTCCCCAGGCTCAGGTGGATGATTGGCTGGCTCCGCCCTTTCAAGTGGTTATTCCGTACACCTGTGGTGGACTTCCTGTCGAGCGTGTTGAAAAGGAGCATGAGGAAAAGGCCAAGGAGAGCGACAGACTGGACATGATTTTCATTTACGTTTGGGTTCCTTTAAAGTTGTTTTTCCTTTGACACATCCAACACTAGCAACAGCACATTACTTTTCCATGCATTCATTACATTACACCACTGATTCCTGACGGTTACATTTATTTACTGTTTTCTTTCTGTATAGGTCTATTTTTGTTAATCAATTTGGGTATTTTTTCGGCTTTCTTGTGTCCCTCTTTTTGTTGCATCCCTTTTTGAGCTACGGGACGTAACAATACTATTACATAAAAGTGGAAATTATTCAATTATTACATAAAGTCAAAATGGACAAAAATTCAAAATTACGACAGAGGACACTATTACATAAAAGTGGAAATTATTCAATTATTACATAAAGTCAAAATGGACAAAAATTCTAAATTACGACAGTGTATACTATTAAATAAAAGTGGAAATTATTCAATTATTACATAAAGTCAAAATGGACAAAAATTCAAATTTACGACAGTGTATACTATTACATAAAAGTTGACATTATTCAATTAATGCATAAAGTCAAAATGGACAAAAATTCTAAATTACGACAGTGTATACTATTAAATAAAAGTGGAAATTATTCAATTATTACATAAAGTCAAAATGGACAAAAATTAAAAATTACGACAGTGGACACTATTACATAAAAGTGGAACAATTATTACATAAAGTCAAAATGGACAAAAATTCTAAATTACGACAAGGTATAATGTTACATAAAAGTGGAAATTATTCAATTATTACATGAAGTCAAAATGGACAAAAATTCAAAATTACGACAAGGTATAATGTTACATAAAAGTGGAAATTATTCAATTATTACATAAAGTCAAAATGGACAAAATTCAAAA
This sequence comes from Gobio gobio, assembly GCF_949357685.1. Lineage (NCBI taxonomy): Eukaryota > Metazoa > Chordata > Actinopteri > Cypriniformes > Gobionidae > Gobio > Gobio gobio. The sequence goes on from NC_137109.1 coordinate 47,077,111, forward strand.
TGACGACAGTGTATACTATTACATAAAAGTGGAAATTATTCAATTATTACATAAAGTCAAAATGGACAAAAATTCCAAATTACGACAGTGGACACTATTACATAAAAGTGGAAATTATTCAATTATTACATAAAGTCAAAATGGACAAACATTTCTAAATTACGACAATGTATACTATTACATAAAAGTGGAAAGTTTTCAATTATGACATAAAGTCTAAATGGACAAAAATTCAAAATAACGACAGTGTATACTATTACATAAAAGTTGACATTATTCAATTAATACATAAAGTCAAACTGGACAAAAATTAAAAATTACGACAGTGGACACTATTACATAAAAGTGGAACAATTATTACATAAAGTCAAAATTGACAAAAATTCCAAATTACAACAGTGTATACTATTACATAAAAGTGGAAATTATTCAATTATTACATAAAGTCAAAATGGACAAAAATTAAAAAATTACGACAGTGTATACCATTACTGAAAGTGGAAAATTTTAAAAGTTGAAAATTTTACATTATTACAAAGTCAAAATGGACAAAAATTAAAAATTACGACAATGTATACTATTACATAAATGTGGAAATTATTCAATTATTACATTACGTCAAGATGGACAAAAATTCTAAATTACGACAGTGTATACTAATACATTAAAAGTGGAACATTTTAAAAGTGGAACATTTTAAATTATTACAAAGTCAAAATGGACAAAAATTAAAAATTACGACAATGTATACTATTACATAAATGTGGAAAGTTTTCAATAATTACATTAAGTCAAAATGGACAAAAATTCTAAATTACGACAGTGTATACTATTACATAAAAGGTGAAATTATTAAATTATTACATAAAGTCAAAATGGACAAAAATTCCAAATTACGACAGTGTATACTATTACATCATAGTGGAAAATTTTAAAAGTGGAAAATTTTAAATTATTACACAGTCAAAATGGACAAAAATTAAAAATTACGACAGTGTATACTATTACATCATAGTGGAAAATTTTAAAACTGGAACATTTCAAATTATTACACAGTCAAAATGGACAAAATAAAAAATTACGACAGTGAATACTCTTACATAAAAGTGGAATTTATTCAATTATTACATAAAGTCAAAATGGACAAAATTTCAAAATTACAACAGTGTATACTATTACATAAAAGTTGACATTATTCAATTAATACATGAAGTCAAACTGGACAAAAATTCAAAGTTACGACAGTGTATGCTATTACATAAAAGTGGAAAGTTTTCAATTATTACATAAAATCACAATGGACAAAAATTCAAAATTACAACAGTGTATGCTATTACATAAAAGTGGAAAGTTTTCAATTATTACATAAAATCACAATGGACAAAAATAAAAAATTACGACAGTGGATACTCTTACATAAAAGTGGAAATTATTCAATTATTACATAAAGTCAAAATTGACAAAAATACTAAATTACGACAGTGTATATTATTACATAAAAGTGGAAAAATTTAAATTATTACATTAAGTCAAAACGGACAAAAATTCAAAATTACGACAGTGTATACTATTACATAAAAGTGGAAATTATTCAATTATTACATAAAATCAAAATGGACAAAAATACAAAATTACGACAGTGTATACTATTACATAAAAGTTGACATTATTCAATTAATACATAAAGTCAAACTGGACAAAAATTTAAAATTACGACAGTGTATACTATTACATAAAAGTGGAAAAATTTAAATTATTACATTAAGTCAAAATTGACAAAAATTCTAAATTACGACAAGGTATACTGTTAAATAAAAGTGGAAATTATTCAATTATTGCATAAAGTCAAAATGGACAAAAATTCAAAATTACGACAGTGTATACTATTACATAAAAGTTGACATTATTCAATTATTACATTAAGTCAAAATGGACAAAAATTCCAAATTACGACAGTGGATACTATTACATAAAAGTGGAAATTATTCAATTATTACATAAAGTCAAAATGGACAAACATTTCTAAATTACGACAGTGTATACTATTACATAAAAGTGAAAAGTTTTCAATTATGACATAAAGTCTAAATGGACAAAAATTCAAAATTACGACAGTGTATACTATTACATAAAAGTTGACATTATTCAATTAATACATAAAGTCAAACTGGACAAAAATTTAAAATTACGACAGTGGACACTATTACATAAAAGTGGAACAATTATTACATAAAGTCAAAATTGACAAAAATTCCAAATTACGACAGTGTATACTATTACATAAAAGTGGAAATTATTCAATTATTACATAAAGTCAAAATGGACAAAAATTAAAAAAATTACGACAGTGTATCCCATTACTTAAAGTGGAAAATTTTAAAAGTTGAAAATTTTACATTATTACAAAGTCAAAATGGACAAAAATTCAAAATTACAACAGTGTATACTATGACATAAAAGCGGAAATTATTCAATCATTACATTACGTCAAGATGGACAAAAATTCAAAGTTACGACAGTGTATACTATTACATAAAAGTGGAAAGTTTTCAATTATTACATAAAATCACAATGGACAAAAATTCAAAATTACAACAGTGTATACTATTACGTAAAAGTTGACATTATTCAATTAATACATAAAGTCAAACTGGACAAAAATTTAAAATTACGACAGTGTATACTATTACATAAAAGTGGAAAAATTTAAATTATTACATTAAGTCAAAATTGACAAAAATTCTAAATTACGACAAGGTATACTGTTAAATAAAAGTGGAAATTATTCAATTATTGCATAAAGTCAAAATGGACAAAAATTCAAAATTACGACAGTGTATACTATTACATAAAAGTTGACATTACTCAATTATTACATTAAGTCAAAATGGACAAAAATTTCCAAATTACGACAGTGGATACTATTACATAAAAGTGGAAATTATTCAATTATTACATAAAGTCAAAATGGACAAACATTTCTAAATTACGACAGTGTATACTATTACATAAAAGTGAAAAGTTTTCAATTATTACATAAAGTCAAAATTGACAAAAATACTAAATTACGACAGTGTATACTATAACATCAAAAGTGGAAATTATTCAATTATTACATAAATTCAAAATGGACAAAAATACTAAATTACGACAGTGTATACTATTACATAAAAGTGGAAAAATTTAAATTATTACATTAAGTCAAAACGGACAAAAATTCTAAATTACGACAGTGTATACTATTACATAAAAGTGGAAATTATTCAATTATTACATAAAATCAAAATGGACAAAAATACAAAATCACGACAGTGTATACTATTACATAAAAGTGGAAATTATTCAATTATTACATAAAGTCAAAATGGACAAAAATTCAAAATTACGACAGAGGACACTATTACATAAAAGTGGAAATTATTCAATTATTACATAAAGTCAAAATGGACAAAAATTCTAAATTACGACAGTGTATACTATTAAATAAAAGTGGAAATTATTCAATTATTACATAAAGTCAAAATGGACAAAAATTCAAATTTACGACAGTGTATACTATTACATAAAAGTTGACATTATTCAATTAATGCATAAAGTTAAAATGGACAAAAATTTAAAATTACGACAGTGTATACTATTACATAAAAGTGGAAAGTTTTCAATAATTACATTAAGTCAAAATGGACAAAAATTCTAAATTACAACAGTGTATACTATTACATAAAAGGTGAAATTATTAAATTATTACATAAAGTCAAAATGGACAAAAATTCCAAATTACGACAGTGTATACTATTACATTATAGTGGAAAATTTTAAAAGTGGAAAATTTTAAATTATTACACAGTCAAAATGGACAAAAATTCAAAATTACGACAGTGTATACTATTACATCATAGTGGAAAATTTTAAAACTGGAACATTTCAAATTATTACACAGTCAAAATGGACAAAAATAAAAAATGACGACAGTGCATACTCTTACATAAAAGTGGAAATTATTCAATTATTACATAAAGTCAAAATGGACAAAATTTCAAAATTACAACAGTGTATACTATTACATAAAAGTTGACATTATTCAATTAATACATGAAGTCAAACTGGACAAAAATTCAAAGTTACGACAGTGTATGCTATTACATAAAAGTGGAAAGTTTTCAATTATTACATAAAATCACAATGGACAAAAATTCAAAATTACAACAGTGTATGCTATTACATAAAAGTGGAAAGTTTTCAATTATTACATAAAATCACAATGGACAAAAATAAAAAATTACGACAGTGGATACTCTTACATAAAAGTGGAAATTATTCAATTATTACATAAAGTCAAAATTGACAAAAATACTAAATTACGACAGTGTATACTATTACATAAAAGTGGAAAAATTTAAATTAATACATTAAGTCAAAATGGACAAAAATTCTAAATTACGACAGTGTATACTATTACATAAAAAGTGGAAATTATTCAATTATTACATAAATTCAAAATTGACAAAAATACTAAATTACAACAGTGTATACTATTACATAAAAGTGGAAAAATGTAAATTATTACATTAAGACAAAACGAACAAAAATTCAAAATTACGACAGTGTATACTATTACATAAAAGTGGAAATTATTCAATTATTACATAAATTCAAAATGGACAAAAATTCTAAGTTACGACAGTGTATGCTATTACATAAAAGTGGAAAGTTTTCAATTATTACATAAAATCACAATGGACAAAAATTCAAAATTACAACAGTGTATACTATTACATAAAAGTGGAAAAATTTAAATTATTACAATAAGTCAAAACGGACAAAAATTCTAAATTACGACAGTGTATACTATTACATAAAAGTGGAAATTATTCAATTATTACATAAAATCAAAATGGACAAAAATACAAAATTACGACAGTGTATACTATTACATAAAAGTGGAAATTATTCAATTATTACATAAAGTCAAAATGGACAAAAATTCAAAATTACGACAGAGGACACTATTACATAAAAGTGGAAATTATTCAATTATTACATAAAGTCAAAATGGACAAAAATTCTAAATTACGACAGTGTATACTATTAAATAAAAGTGGAAATTATTCAATTATTACATAAAGTCAAAATGGACAAAAATTCAAATTTACGATAGTGTATACTATTACATAAAAGTTGACATTATTCAATTAATGCATAAAGTCAAAATGGACAAAAATTAAAAATTACGACAGTGTATACTATTACATAAAAGTGGAAAGTTTTCAATAATTACATTAAGTCAAAATGGACAAAAATTCTAAATTACGACAGTGTATACTATTACATAAAAGGTGAAATTATTAAATTATTACATAAAGTCAAAATGGACAAAAATTCCAAATTACGACAGTGTATACTATTACATCATAGTGGAAAATTTTAAAAGTGGAAAATTTTAAATTATTACACAGTCAAAATGGACAACAATTAAAAATTACGACAGTGTATACTATTACATCATAGTGGAAAATTTTAAAACTGGAACATTTCAAATTATTACACAGTCAAAATGGACAAAAATAAAAAATTACGACAGTGCATACTCTTACATAAAAGTGGAAATTATTCAATTATTACATAAAGTCAAAATGGACAAAATTTCAAAATTACAACAGTGTATACTATTACATAAAAGTTGACATTATTCAATTAATACATGAAGTCAAACTGGACAAAAATTCAAAGTTACGACAGTGTATGCTATTACATAAAAGTGGAAAGTTTTCAATTATTACATAAAATCACAATGGACAAAAATTCAAAATTACAACAGTGTATGCTATTACATAAAAGTGGAAAGTTTTCAATTATTACATAAAATCACAATGGACAAAAATAAAAAATTACGACAGTGGATACTCTTACATAAAAGTGGAAATTATTCAATTATTACATAAAGTCAAAATTGACAAAAATACTAAATTACGACAGTGTATACTATTACATAAAAGTGGAAAAATTTAAATTAATACATTAAGTCAAAATGGACAAAAATTCTAAATTACGACAGTGTATACTATTACATAAAAAGTGGAAATTATTCAATTATTGCATAAATTCAAAATTGACAAAAATACTAAATTACGACAGTGTATACTATTACATAAAAGTGGAAAAATTTAAATTATTACATTAAGTCAAAACGGACAAAAATTCAAAATTACGAAAGTGTATACTATTACATAAAAGTTGACATTATTCAATTAATACATAAAGTCAAACTGGACAAAAATTTAAAATTACAACAGTGTATACTATTACATAAAAGTGGAAAAATTTAAATTTTTACATTAAGTCAAAATTGACAAAAATTCCAAATTACGACAAGGTATACTGTTAAATAAAAGTGGAAATTATTCAATTATTGCATAAAGTCAAAATGGACAAAAATTCAAAATTACGACAGTGTATACTATTACATAAAAGTTGACATTATTCAATTATTACATTAAGTCAAAATGGACAAAAATTCCAAATTACGACAGTGGATACTATTACATAAAAGTGGAAATTATTCAATTATTACATAAAGTCAAAATGGACAAACATTTCTAAATTACGACAGTGTATACTATTACATAAAAGTGGAAAGTTTTCAATTATGACATAAAGTCTAAATGGACAAAAATTCAAAATTACGACAGTGTATACTATTACATAAAAGTTGACATTATTCAATTAATACATAAAGTCAAACTGGACAAAAATTAAAAATTACGACAGTGGACACTATTACATAAAAGTGGAACAATTATTACATAAAGTCAAAATTGACAAAAATTCCAAATTACGACAGTGTATACTATTACATAAAAGTGGAAATTATTCAATTATTACATAAAGTCAAAATGGACAAAAATTAAAAAATTACGACAGTGTATACCATTACTTAAAGTGGTAAATTTTAAATTATTACATTAAGTCAAAACGGACAAAAATTCTAAATTACGACAGTGTATACTATTACATAAAAGTGGAAATTATTCAATTATTACATAAAATCAAAATGGACAAAAATACTAAATTACGACAGTGTATACTATTACATAAAAGTGGAAAAATTTAAATTATTACATTAAGTCAAAACGGACAAAAATTCTAAATTACGACAGTGTATACTATTACATAAAAGTGGAAATTATTCAATTATTACATAAAATCAAAATGGACAAAAATACAAAATTACGATAGTGTATACTATTACATAAAAGTGGAAATTATTCAATTATTACATAAAGTCAAAATGGACAAAAATTCAAAATTACGACAGAGGACACTATTACATAAAAGTGGAAATTATTCAATTATTACATAAAGTCAAAATGGACAAAAATTCTAAATTACGACAGTGTATACTATTAAATAAAAGTGGAAATTATTCAATTATTACATAAAGTCAAAATGGACAAAAATTCAAATTTACGACAGTGTATACTATTACATAAAAGTTGACATTATTCAATTAATGCATAAAGTCAAAATGGACAAAAATTAAAAATTACGACAGTGTATACTATTACATAAAAGTGGAAAGTTTTCAATAATTACATGAAGTCAAAATGGACAAAAATTCTAAATTACGACAGTGTATGCTATTACATAAAAGTGGAAAGTTTTCAATTATTACATAAAATCACAATGGACAAAAATTCAAAATTACAACAGTGTATGCTATTACATAAAAGTGGAAATTTTTCAATTATTACATAAAATCACAATGGACAAAAATAAAAAATTACGACAGTGGATACTCTTACATAAAAGTGGAAATTATTCAATTATTACATAAAATCAAAATTGACAAAAATACTAAATTACGACAGTGTATACTATTACATAAAAGTGGAAAAATTTAAATTAATACAATAAGTCAAAATGGACAAAAATTCTAAATTACGACAGTGTATACTATTACATAAAAAGTGGAAATTATTCAATTATTACATAAATTCAAAATTGACAAAAATACTAAATTACGACATTGTATACTATTAAATAAAAGTGGAAAAATTTAAATTATTACATTAAGTCAAAACGGACAAAAATTCAAAATTACGACAGTGTATACTATTACATAAAAGTGGAAATTATTCAATTATTACATAAAATCAAAATGGACAAAAATACAAAATTACGACAGTGTATACTATTACATAAAAGTTGACATTATTCAATTAATACATAAAGTCAAACTGGACAAAAATTTAAAATTACGACAGTGTATACTATTACATAAAAGTGGAAAAATTTAAATTATTACATTAAGTCAAAATTGACAAAAATTCTAAATTACGACAAGGTATACTGTTAAATAAAAGTGGAAATTATTCAATTATTGCATAAAGTCAAAATGGACAAAAATTCAAAATTACGACAGTGTATACTATTACATAAAAGTTGACATTATTCAATTATTACATTAAGTCAAAATGGACAAAAATTCCAAATTACGACAGTGGATACTATTACATAAAAGTGGAAATTATTCAATTATTACATAAAGTCAAAATGGACAAACATTTCTAAATTACGACAGTGTATACTATTACATAAAAGTGAAAAGTTTTCAATTATGACATAAAGTCTAAATGGACAAAAATTCAAAATTACGACAGTGTATACTATTACATAAAAGTTGACATTATTCAATTAATACATAAAGTCAAACTGGACAAAAATTAAAAATTACGACAGTGGACACTATTACATAAAAGTGGAACAATTATTACATAAAGTCAAAATTGACAAAAATTCCAAATTACGACAGTGTATACTATTACATAAAAGTGGAAATTATTCAATTATTACATAAAGTTAAAATGGACAAAAATTAAAAAATTACGACAGTGTATACCATTACTTAAAGTGGAAAATTTTAAAAGTTGAAAATTTTACATTATTACAAAGTCAAAATGGACAAAAATTCAAAATTACAACAGTGTATACTATGACATAAAAGCGGAAATTATTCAATTATTACATTACGTCAAGATGGACAAAAATTCAAAGTTACGACAGTGTATACTATTACATAAAAGTGGAAAGTTTTCAATTATTACATAAAATCACAATGGACAAAAATTCAAAATTACAACAGTGTATACTATTACGTAAAAGTTGACATTATTCAATTAATACATGAAGTCAAACTGGACAAAAATAAAAAATTACTACAGTGGATACTCTTACATAAAAGTGGAAATTATTCAATTATTACATAAAGTCAAAATTGACAAAAATACTAAATTACGACAGTGTATACTATTACATCAAAAGTGGAAATTATTCAATTATTACATAAATTCAAAATGGACAAAAATACTAAATTACGACAGTGTATACTAATACATAAAAGTGGAAAAATTTTAATTATTACATTAAGTCAAAACGGACAAAAATTCAAAATTACGACAGTGTATACTATTACATAAAAGTGGAAATTATTCAATTATTACATAAAATCAAAATGGACAAAAATACAAAATTACGACAGTGTATACTATTACATAAAAGTTGACATTATTCAATTAATACATAAAGTCAAACTGGACAAAAATTTAAAATTACGACAGTGTATACTATTACATAAAAGTGGAAAAATTTAAATTATTACATTAAGTCAAAATTGACAAAAATTCTAAATTACGACAAGGTATACTGTTAAATAAAAGTGGAAATTATTCAATTATTGCATAAAGTCAAAATGGACAAAAATTCAAAATTACGACAGTGTATACTATTACATAAAAGTTGACATTATTCAATTATTACATTAAGTCAAAATGGACAAAAATTCCAAATTACGACAGTGGATACTATTACATAAAAGTGGAAATTATTCAATTATTACATAAAGTCAAAATGGACAAACATTTCTAAATTACGACAGTGTATACTATTACATAAAAGTGAAAAGTTTTCAATTATGACATAAAGTCTAAATGGACAAAAATTCAAAATTACGACAGTGTATACTATTACATAAAAGTTGACATTATTCAATTAATACATAAAGTCAAACTGGACAAAAATTAAAAATTACGACAGTGGACACTATTACATAAAAGTGGAACAATTATTACATAAAGTCAAAATTGACAAAAATTCCAAATTACGACAGTGTATACTATTACATAAAAGTGGAAATTATTCAATTATTACATAAAGTTAAAATGGACAAAAATTAAAAAATTACGACAGTGTATACCATTACTTAAAGTGGAAAATTTTAAAAGTTGAAAATTTTACATTATTACAAAGTCAAAATGGACAAAAATTCAAAATTACAACAGTGTATACTATGACATAAAAGCGGAAATTATTCAATTATTACATTACGTCAAGATGGACAAAAATTCAAAGTTACGACAGTGTATACTATTACATAAAAGTGGAAAGTTTTCAATTATTACATAAAATCACAATGGACAAAAATTCAAAATTACAACAGTGTATACTATTACGTAAAAGTTGACATTATTCAATTAATACATGAAGTCAAACTGGACAAAAATAAAAAATTACTACAGTGGATACTCTTACATAAAAGTGGAAATTATTCAATTATTACATAAAGTCAAAATTGACAAAAATACTAAATTACGACAGTGTATACTATTACATCAAAAGTGGAAATTATTCAATTATTACATAAATTCAAAATGGACAAAAATACTAAATTACGACAGTGTATACTAATACATAAAAGTGGAAAAATTTTAATTATTACATTAAGTCAAAACGGACAAAAATTCAAAATTACGACAGTGTATACTATTACATAAAAGTGGAAATTATTCAATTATTACATAAAATCAAAATGGACAAAAATACAAAATTACGACAGTGTATACTATTACATAAAAGTTGACATTATTCAATTAATACATAAAGTCAAACTGGACAAAAATTTAAAATTACGACAGTGTATACTATTACATAAAAGTGGAAAAATTTAAATTATTACATTAAGTCAAAATTGACAAAAATTCTAAATTACGACAAGGTATACTGTTAAATAAAAGTGGAAATTATTCAATTATTGCATAAAGTCAAAATGGACAAAAATTCAAAATTACGACAGTGTATACTATTACATAAAAGTTGACATTATTCAATTATTACATTAAGTCAAAATGGACAAAAATTCCAAATTACGACAGTGGATACTATTACATAAAAGTGGAAATTATTCAATTATTACATAAAGTCAAAATGGACAAACATTTCTAAATTACGACAGTGTATACTATTACATAAAAGTGAAAAGTTTTCAATTATGACATAAAGTCTAAATGGACAAAAATTCAAAATTACGACAGTGTATACTATTACATAAAAGTTGACATTATTCAATTAATACATAAAGTCAAACTGGACAAAAATTAAAAATTACGACAGTGGACACTATTACATAAAAGTGGAACAATTATTACATAAAGTCAAAATTGACAAAAATTCCAAATTACGACAGTGTATACTATTACATAAAAGTGGAAATTATTCAATTATTACATAAAGTTAAAATGGACAAAAATTAAAAAATTACGACAGTGTATACCATTACTTAAAGTGGAAAATTTTAAAAGTTGAAAATTTTACATTATTACAAAGTCAAAATGGACAAAAATTCAAAATTACAACAGTGTATACTATGACATAAAAGCGGAAATTATTCAATTATTACATTACGTCAAGATGGACAAAAATTCAAGTTACGACAGTGTATACTATTACATAAAAGTTGACATTATTCAATTAATGCATAAAGTCAAACTGGACAAAAATAAAATTTTTTTACAGTGGATACTCTTACATAAAAGTGGAAATTATTCAATTATTACATAAAGTCAAAATTGACAAAAATACTAAATTACGACAGTGTATACTATTACATCAAAAGTGGAAATTATTCAATTATTACATAAATTCAAAATGGACAAAAATACTAAATTACGACAGTGTATACTAATACATAAAAGTGGAAAAATTTAAATTATTACATTAAGTCAAAACGGACAAAAATTCTAAATTACGACAGTGTATACTATTACATAAAAGTGGAAATTATTCAATTATTACATAATGTCAAAATTGACAAAAATTCAAAATTACGACAGTGTATACTAGTACATAAAAGTTGACATTATTCAATTATTACATTAAGTCAAAATGGACAAAAATTCCAAATTACGACAGTGGATACTATTACATAAAAGTGGAAATTATTCAATTATTACATAAAGTCAAAATGGACAAACATTTCTAAATTACGACAGTGTATACTATTACATAAAAGTGGAAAAATTTACATTATTACATTAAGTCAAAACGGACAAAAATTCAAAATTACGACAGTGTATACTATTACATAAAAGTGGAAATTATTCAATTATTACATAAAATCAAAATGGACAAAAATACAAAATTACGACAGTGTATACTATTACATAAAAGTTGACATTATTCAATTAATACATAAAGTCAAACTGGACAAAAATTTAAAATTACAACAGTGTATACTATTACATAAAAGTGGAAAAATTTAAATTTTTACATTAAGTCAAAATTGACAAAAATTCTAAATTACGACAAGGTATACTGTTAAATAAAAGTGGAAATTATTCAATTATTGCATAAAGTCAAAATGGACAAAAATTCAAAATTACGACAGTGTATACTATTACATAAAAGTGGAAATTATTCAATTATTACATAAAATCAAAATGGACAAAAATACTAAATTACGACAGTGTATACTATTACATAAAAGTGGAAAAATTTAAATTATTACATTAAGTCAAAACGGACAAAAATTCTAAATTACGACAGTGTATACTATTACATAAAAGTGGAAATTATTCAATTATTACATAAAATCAAAATGGACAAAAATACAAAATTACGATAGTGTATACTATTACATAAAAGTGGAAATTATTCAATTATTACATAAAGTCAAAATGGACAAAAATTCAAAATTACGACAGAGGACACTATTACATAAAAGTGGAAATTATTCAATTATTACATAAAGTCAAAATGGACAAAAATTCTAAATTACGACAGTGTATACTATTAAATAAAAGTGGAAATTATTCAATTATTACATAAAGTCAAAATGGACAAAAATTCAAATTTACGACAGTGTATACTATTACATAAAAGTTGACATTATTCAATTAATGCATAAAGTCAAAATGGACAAAAATTAAAAATTACGACAGTGTATACTATTACATAAAAGTGGAAAGTTTTCAATAATTACATGAAGTCAAAATGGACAAAAATTCTAAATTACGACAGTGTATGCTATTACATAAAAGTGGAAAGTTTTCAATTATTACATAAAATCACAATGGACAAAAATTCAAAATTACAACAGTGTATGCTATTACATAAAAGTGGAAATTTTTCAATTATTACATAAAATCACAATGGACAAAAATAAAAAATTACGACAGTGGATACTCTTACATAAAAGTGGAAATTATTCAATTATTACATAAAGTCAAAATTGACAAAAATACTAAATTACGACAGTGTATACTATTACATAAAAGTGGAAAAATTTAAATTAATACAATAAGTCAAAATGGACAAAAATTCTAAATTACGACAGTGTATACTATTACATAAAAAGTGGAAATTATTCAATTATTACATAAATTCAAAATTGACAAAAATACTAAATTACGACATTGTATACTATTACATAAAAGTGGAAAAATTTAAATTATTACATTAAGTCAAAACGGACAAAAATTCAAAATTACGACAGTGTATACTATTACATAAAAGTGGAAATTATTCAATTATTACATAAAATCAAAATGGACAAAAATACAAAATTACGACAGTGTATACTATTACATAAAAGTTGACATTATTCAATTAATACATAAAGTCAAACTGGACAAAAATTTAAAATTACGACAGTGTATACTATTACATAAAAGTGGAAAAATTTAAATTATTACATTAAGTCAAAATTGACAAAAATTCTAAATTACGACAAGGTATACTGTTAAATAAAAGTGGAAATTATTCAATTATTACATAAAGTCAAAATGGACAAACATTTCTAAATTACGACAGTGTATACTATTACATAAAAGTGGAAAGTTTTCAATTATGACATAAAGTCTAAATGGACAAAAATTCAAAATTACGACAGTGTATACTATTACATAAAAGTTGACATTATTCAATTAATACATAAAGTCAAACTGGACAAAAATTAAAAATTACGACAGTGGACACTATTACATAAAAGTGGAACAATTATTACATAAAGTCAAAATTGACAAAAATTCCAAATTACGACAGTGTATACTATTACATAAAAGTGGAAATTATTCAATTATTACATAAAGTCAAAATGGACAAAAATTAAAAAATTACGACAGTGTATACCATTACTTAAAGTGGAAAATTTTAAATTATTACATTAAGTCAAAACGGACAAAAATTCTAAATTACGACAGTGTATACTATTACATAAAAGTGGAAATTATTCAATTATTACATAAAATCAAAATGGACAAAAATTCAAAGTTACGACAGTGTATGCTATTACATAAAAGTGGAAAGTTTTCAATTATTACATAAAATCACAATGGACAAAAATTCAAAATTACAACAGTGTATACTATTACATAAAAGTGGAAAAATTTAAATTATTACATTAAGTCAAAACGGACAAAAATTCTAAATTACGACAGTGTATACTATTACATAAAAGTGGAAATTATTCAATTATTACATAAAATCAAAATGGACAAAAATACAAAATTACGACAGTGTATACTATTTTATAAAAGTGGAAATTATTCAATTATTACATAAAGTCAAAATGGACAAAAATTCAAAATTACGACAGAGGACACTATTACATAAAAGTGGAAATTATTCAATTATTACATAAAGTCAAAATGGACAAAAATTCTAAATTACGACAGTGTATACTATTACATAAAAGTGGAAATTATTCAATTATTACATAAAGTCAAAATGGACAAAAATTCAAATTTACGACAGTGTATACTATTACATAAAAGTTGACATTATTCAATTAATGCATAAAGTCAAAATGGACAAAAATTAAAAATTACGACAGTGTATACTATTACATAAAAGTGGAAAGTTTTCAATAATTACATTAAGTCAAAATGGACAAAAATTCTAAATTACGACAGTGTATACTATTACATAAAATGTGAAATTATTAAATTATTACATAAAGTCAAAATGGACAAAAATTCCAAATTACGACAGTGTATACTATTACATCATAGTGGAAAATTTTAAAAGTGGAAAATTTTAAATTATTACACAGTCAAAATGGACAAAAATTAAAAATTACGACAGTGTATACTATTACATCATAGTGGAAAATTTTAAAACTGGAACATTTCAAATTATTACACAGTCAAAATGGACAAAAATAAAAAATTACGACAGTGCATACTCTTACATAAAAGTGGAAATTATTCAATTATTACATAAAGTCAAAATGGACAAAATTTCAAAATTACAACAGTGTATACTATTACATAAAAGTTGACATTATTCAATTAATACATGAAGTCAAACTGGACAAAAATTCAAAGTTACGACAGTGTATGCTATTACATAAAAGTGGAAAGTTTTCAATTATTACATAAAATCACAATGGACAAAAATTCAAAATTACAACAGTGTATGCTATTACATAAAAGTGGAAAGTTTTCAATTATTACATAAAATCACAATGGACAAAAATAAAAAATTACGACAGTGGATACTCTTACATAAAAGTGGAAATTATTCAATTATTACATAAAGTCAAAATTGACAAAAATACTAAATTACGAAAGTGTATACTATTACATAAAAGTGGAAAAATTTAAATTAATACATTAAGTCAAAATGGACAAAAATTCTAAATTACGACAGTGTATACTATTACATAAAAAGTGGAAATTATTCAATTATTACATAAATTCAAAATTGACAAAAATACTAAATTACGACAGTGTATACTATTACATAAAAGTTGACATTATTCAATTAATACATAAAGTCAAACTGGACAAAAATTTAAAATTACGACAGTGTATACTATTACATAAAAGTGGAAAAATTTAAATTATTACATTAAGTCAAAATTGACAAAAATTCTAAATTACGACAAGGTATACTGTTAAATAAAAGTGGAAATTATTCAATTATTGCATAAAGTCAAAATGGACAAAAATTCAAAATTACGACAGTGTATACTATTACATAAAAGTTGACATTATTCAATTATTAAATTAAGTCAAAATGGACAAAAATTCCAAATTACGACAGTGGATACTATTACATAAAAGTGGAAATTATTCAATTATTACATAAAGTCAAAATGGACAAACATTTCTAAATTACGACAGTGTATACTATTACATAAAAGTGGAAAGTTTTCAATTATGACATAAAGTCTAAATGGACAAAAATTCAAAATTACGACAGTGTATACTATTACATAAAAGTTGACATTATTCAATTAATACATAAAGTCAAAATGGACAAAAATTCAAAATTACGACAGTGTATACTATTACATAAAAATGGAAATTATTCAATTATTACATAAAGTCAAAATGGACAAAAATTCAATATTACGACAGTGTATACTATTAAATAAAAGTGGAAATTATTCAATTATTACATAAAGTCAAAATGGACAAAAATTCAAAAATACGACAGTGTATACTGTGACGACTCCTCTGAGTGGGGTTTCCCCAGGCTCAGGTGGATGATTGGCTGGCTCCGCCCTTTCAAGTGGTTATTCCGTACACCTGTGGTGGACTTCCTGTCGAGCGTGTTGAAAAGGAGCATGAGGAAAAGGCCAAGGAGAGCGACAGACTGGCATGATTTTCATTTACGTTTGGGTTCCTTTAAAGTTGTTTTTCCTTTGACACATCCAACACCAGCAACAGCACATTACTTTTCCATGCATTCATTACATTACACCACTGATTCCTGACGGTTACATTTATTTACTGTTTTCTTTCTGTATAGGTCTATTTTTGTTAATAAATTTGGGTATTTTTTCGGCTTTCTTGTGTCCCTCTTTTTGTTGCATCCCTTTTTGAGCTACGGGACGTAACAATACTATTACATAAAAGTGGAAATTATTCAATTATTACATAAAGTCTAAATGGACAAAAATTCAAAATTACGACAGAGGACACTATTACATAAAAGTGGAAATTATTCAATTATTACATAAAGTCAAAATGGACAAAAATTCTAAATTACGACAGTGTATACTATTAAATAAAAGTGGAAATTATTCAATTATTACATAAAGTCAAAATGGACAAAAATTCAAATTTACGACAGTGTATACTATTACATAAAAGTTGACATTATTCAATTAATGCATAAAGTCAAAATGGACAAAAATTCTAAATTACGACAGTGTATACTATTAAATAAAAGTGGAAATTGTTCAATTATTACATAAAGTCAAAATGGACAAAAATTTAAAATTACGACAGTGGACACTATTACATAAAAGTGGAACAATTATTACATAAAGTCAAAATGGACAAAAATTCTAAATTACGACAAGGTATAATGTTACATAAAAGTGGAAATTATTCAATTATTACATGAAGTCAAAATGGACAAAAATTCAAAATTACGACAGTGGAACTATTACATATATGTCAAAATTATTCAATTATTACATAAAGTCAAAATGGACAAAATTCAAAATGACGACAGTGTATACTATTACATAAAAGTGGAAATTATTCAATTATTACATAAAGTCAAAATGGACAAAAATTCCAAATTACGACAGTGGACACTATTACATAAAAGTGGAAAGTTTTCAATTATTACATAAAGTCAAAATGGACAAACATTTCTAAATTACGACAATGTATACTATTACATAAAAGTGGAAAGTTTTCAATTATGACATAAAGTCTAAATGGACAAAAATTCAAAATAACGACAGTGTATACTATTACATAAAAGTTGACATTATTCAATTAATACATAAAGTCAAACTGGACAAAAATTAAAAATTACGACAGTGGACACTATTACATAAAAGTGGAACAATTATTACATAAAGTCAAAATTGACAAAAATTCCAAATTACGACAGTGTATACTATTACATAAAAGTGGAAATTATTCAATTATTACATAAAGTCAAAATGGACAAAAATTAAAAAATTACGACAGTGTATACCATTACTTAAAGTGGAATATTTTAAAAGTGGAACATTTTAAATTATTACAAAGTCAAAATGGACAAAAATTAAAAATTACGACAATGTATACTATTACATAAATGTCAAAATTATTCAATTATTACATAAAGTCAAAATGGACAAAATTCAAAATGACGACAGTGTATACTATTACATAAAAGTGGAAATTATTCAATTATTACATAAAGTCAAAATGGACAAAAATTCCAAATTACGACAGTGGACACTATTACATAAAAGTGGAAATTATTCAATTATTACATAAAGTCAAAATGGACAAACATTTCTAAATTACGACAATGTATACTATTACATAAAAGTGGAAAGTTTTCAATTATGACATAAAGTCTAAATGGACAAAAATTCAAAATAACGACAGTGTATACTATTACATAAAAGTTGACATTATTCAATTAATACATAAAGTCAAACTGGACAAAAATTAAAAATTACGACAGTGGACACTATTACATAAAAGTGGAACAATTATTACATAAAGTCAAAATTGACAAAAATTCCAAATTACGACAGTGTATACTATTACATAAAAGTGGAAATTATTCAATTATTACATAAAGTCAAAATGGACAAAAATTAAAAAATTACGACAGTGTATACCATTACTTAAAGTGGAATATTTTAAAAGTGGAACATTTTAAATTATTACAAAGTCAAAATGGACAAAAATTAAAAATTACGACAATGTATACTATTACATAAATGTGGAAAGTTTTCAATTATTACATTACGTCAAGATGGACAAAAATTCTAAATTACGACAGTGTATACTATTACATAAAAGGTGAAATTATTAAATTATTACATAAAGTCAAAATGGACAAAAATTCCAAATTATGACAGTGTATACTATTACATCATAGTGGAAAATTTTAAAACTGGAACATTTCAAATTATTACACAGTCAAAATGGACAAAAATTAAAAATTACGACAGTGCATACTCTTACATAAAAGTGGAAGTTATTCAATTATTACATAAAGTCAAAATGGACAAAATTTCAAAATTACAACAGTGTATACTATTACATAAAAGTTGACATTATTCAATTAATACATGAAGTCAAACTGGACAAAAATTCAAAGTTACGACAGTGTATGCTATTACATAAAAGTGGAAAGTTTTCAATTATTACATAAAATCACAATGGACAAAAATTCAAAATTACAACAGTGTATGCTATTACATAAAAGTGGAAAGTTTTCAATTATTACATAAAATCACAATGGACAAAAATAAAAAATTACGACAGTGGATACTCTTACATAAAAGTGGAAATTATTCAACTATTACATAAAGTCAAAATTGACAAAAATACTAAATTACGACAGTGTATACTATTACATAAAAGTGGAAAAATTTAAATTAATACATTAAGTCAAAATGGACAAAAATTCTAAATTACGACAGTGTATACTATTACATAAAAAGTGGAAATTATTCAATTATTACATAAATTCAAAATTGACAAAAATACTAAATTACGACAGTGTATACTATTACATAAAAGTGGAAAAATTTAAATTAGTACATTAAGTCAAAACGGACAAAAATTCAAAATTACGACAGTGTATACTATTACATAAAAGTGGAAATTATTCAATTATTACATAAAATCAAAATGGACAAAAATACAAAATTACGACAGTGTATACTATTACATAAAAGTTGACATTATTCAATTAATACATAAAGTCAAACTGGACAAAAATTTAAAATTACGACAGTGTATACTATTACATAAAAGTGGAAAAATTTAAATTATTACATTAAGTCAAAATTGACAAAAATTCTAAATTACGACAAGGTATACTGTTAAATAAAAGTGGAAATTATTCAATTATTGCATAAAGTCAAAATGGACAAAAATTCAAAATTACGACAGTGTATACTATTACATAAAAGTTGACATTATTCAATCATTACATTAAGTCAAAATGGACAAAAAATCCAAATTACGACAGTGGATACTATTACATAAAAGTGGAAATTATTCAATTATTACATAAAGTCAAAATGGACAAACATTTCTAAATTACGACAGTGTATACTATTACATAAAAGTGGAAAGTTTTCAATTATGACATAAAGTCTAAATGGACAAAAATTCAAAATTACGACAGTGTATACTATTACATAAAAGTTGACATTATTCAATTAATACATAAAGTCAAACTGGACAAAAATTAAAAATTACGACAGTGGACACTATTACATAAAAGTGGAACAATTATTACAAAAAGTCAAAATTGACAAAAATTCCAAATTACGACAGTGTATACTATTACATAAAAGTGGAAATTATTCAATTATTACATAAAGTCAAAATGGACCAAAATTAAAAAATTACGACAGTGTATACCATTACTTAAAGTGGAAAATTTTAAAAGTTGAAAATTTTACATTATTACAAAGTCAAAATGGACAAAAATTCAAAATTACAACAGTGTATACTATGACATAAAAGCGGAAATTATTCAATTATTACATTACGTCAAGATGGACAAAAATTCAAAGTTACGACAGTGTATACTATTACATGAAAGTGGAAAGTTTTCAATTATTACATAAAATCACAATGGACAAAAATTCAAAATTACAACAGTGTATACTATTACGTAAAAGTTGACATTATTCAATTAATACATGAAGTCAAACTGGACAAAAATAAAAAATTACTACAGTGGATACTCTTACATAAAAGTGGAAATTATTCAATTATTACATAAAGTCAAAATTGACAAAAATACTAAATTACGACAGTGTATACTATTACATAAAAAGTGGAAATTATTCAATTATTACATAAATTCAAAATTGACAAAAATACTAAATTACGACAGTGTATACTATTACATAAAAGTGGAAAAATTTTAATTAATACATTAAGTCAAAATGGACAAAAATTCTAAATTACGACAGTGTATACTATTACATAAAAAGTGGAAATTATTCAATTATTACATAAATTCAAAATTGACAAAAATACTAAATTACGACAGTGTATACTATTACATAAAAGTGGAAAAATTTAAATTAGTACATTAAGTCAAAACGGACAAAAATTCAAAATTACGACAGTGTATACTATTACATAAAAGTGGAAATTATTCAATTATTACATAAAATCAAAATGGACAAAAATACAAAATTACGACAGTGTATACTATTACATAAAAGTTGACATTATTCAATTAATACATAAAGTCAAACTGGACAAAAATTTAAAATTACGACAGTGTATACTATTACATAAAAGTGGAAAAATTTAAATTATTACATTAAGTCAAAATTGACAAAAATTCTAAATTACGACAAGGTATACTGTTAAATAAAAGTGGAAATTATTCAATTATTGCATAAAGTCAAAATGGACAAAAATTCAAAATTACGACAGTGTATACTATTACATAAAAGTTGACATTATTCAATCATTACATTAAGTCAAAATGGACAAAAATTCCAAATTACGACAGTGGATACTATTACATAAAAGTGGAAATTATTCAATTATTACATAAAGTCAAAATGGACAAACATTTCTAAATTACGACAGTGTATACTATTACATAAAAGTGGAAAGTTTTCAATTATGACATAAAGTCTAAATGGACAAAAATTCAAAATTACGACAGTGTATACTATTACATAAAAGTTGACATTATTCAATTAATACATAAAGTCAAACTGGACAAAAATTAAAAATTACGACAGTGGACACTATTACATAAAAGTGGAACAATTATTACAAAAAGTCAAAATTGACAAAAATTCCAAATTACGACAGTGTATACTATTACATAAAAGTGGAAATTATTCAATTATTACATAAAGTCAAAATGGACAAAAATTAAAAAATTACGACAGTGTATACCATTACTTAAAGTGGAAAATTTTAAAAGTTGAAAATTTTACATTATTACAAAGTCAAAATGGACAAAAATTCAAAATTACAACAGTGTATACTATGACATAAAAGCGGAAATTATTCAATTATTACATTACGTCAAGATGGACAAAAATTCAAAGTTACGACAGTGTATACTATTACATGAAAGTGGAAAGTTTTCAATTATTACATATAATCACAATGGACAAAAATTCAAAATTACAACAGTGTATACTATTACGTAAAAGTTGACATTATTCAATTAATACATGAAGTCAAACTGGACAAAAATAAAAAAATTACTACAGTGGATACTCTTACATAAAAGTGGAAATTATTCAATTATTACATAAAGTCAAAATTGACAAAAATACTAAATTACGACAGTGTATACTATTACATAAAAAGTGGAAATTATTCAATTATTACATAAATTCAAAATTGACAAAAATACTAAATTACGACAGTGTATACTATTACATAAAAGTGGAAAAATTTAAATTATTACATTAAGTCAAAACGGACAAAAATTCTAAATTACGACAGTGTATACTATTACATAAAAGTGGAAAAATTTAAATTATTACATTAAGTCAAAATTGACAAAAATTCTAAATTACGACAGTGTATACTATTACATAAAAGTGGAAATTATTCAATTATTGCATAAAGTCAAAATGGACAAAAATTCAAAATTACGACAGTGTATACTATTACATAAAAGTTGACATTATTCAATTATTACATTAAGTCAAAATGGACAAAAATTCCAAATTACGACAGTGGATACTATTACATAAAAGTGAAAAATTATTCAATTATTACATAAAGTCAAAATGGACAAACATTTATAAATTACGACAGTGTATACTATTACATAAAAGTGGAAAGTTTTCAATTATGACAAAGTCTAAATGGACAAAAATTCAAAATTACGACAGTGTATACTATTACATAAAAGTTGACATTATTCAATTAATACATAAAGTCAAACTGGACAAAAATTAAAAATTACGACAGTGGACACTATTACATAAAAGTGGTACAATTATTACATAAAGTCAAAATTGACAAAAATTCCAAATTACGACAGTGTATACTATTACATAAAAGTGGAAATTATTCAATTATTACATTACGTCAAGATGGACAAAAATAAAAAATTACTACAGTGGATACTCTTACATAAAAGTGGAAATTATTCAATTATTACATAAAGTCAAAATGGACAAAAATTCCATGTTACGACATTGTATACTATTACAAAAAAGTGGAAAAATTTAAATTATTACATCAAGTCAAAACGGACAAAAATTCTAAATTACGACAGTGTATACTATTACATAAAAGTGGAAATTATTCAATTATTACATAAAATCAAAATGGACAAAAATAAAAAATTACGACAGTGTATACTATTACATAAAAGTTGACATTATTCAATTAATACATAAAGTCAAACTGGACAAAAATTTAAAATTACGACAGTGTATACTATTACATAAAAGTGGAAAAATTTAAATTATTACATTAAGTCAAAATTGAAAAATTGACAAAAATTTAAAATTACGACAGTGTATACTATGACATAAAAGCGGAAATTATTCAATTATTACATTACGTCAAGATGGACCAAAATTCAAAGTTACGACAGTGTATACTATTACATAAAAGTGGAAAGTTTTCAATTATTACATAAAATCACAATGGACAAAAATAAAAAATTACGACAGTGGATACTCTTACATAAAAGTGGAAATTATTCAATTATTACATAAAGTCAAAATTGACAAAAATACTAAATTACGACAGTGTATACTATTACATAAAAGTGGAAAAATTTAAATTAATACATTAAGTCAAAATGGACAAAAATTCTAAATTACGACAGTGTATACTATTACATAAAAAGTGGAAATTATTCAATTATTACATAAATTCAAAATTGACAAAAATACTAAATTACGACAGTGTATACTATTACATAAAAGTGGAAAAATTTAAATTATTACATTAAGTCAAAACGGACAAAAATTCAAAATTACGACAGTGTATACTATTACATAAAAGTGGAAATTATTCAATTATTACATAAAATCAAAATGGACAAAAATACAAAATTACGACAGTGTATACTATTACATAAAAGTTGACATTATTCAATTAATACATAAAGTCAAACTGGACAAAAATTTAAAATTACGACAGTGTATACTATTACATAAAAGTGGAAAAATTTAAATTATTACATTAAGTCAAAATTGACAAAAATTCTAAATTACGACAAGGTATACTGTTAAATAAAAGTGGAAATTATTCAATTATTGCATAAAGTCAAAATGGACAAAAATTCAAAATTACGACAGTGTATACTATTACATAAAAGTTGACATTATTCAATCATTACATTAAGTCAAAATGGACAAAAATTCCAAATTACGACAGTGGATACTATTACATAAAAGTGGAAATTATTCAATTATTACAGAAAGTCAAAATGGACAAACATTTCTAAATTACGACAGTGTATACTATTACATAAAAGTGGAAAGTTTTCAATTATGACATAAAGTCTAAATGGACAAAAATTCAAAATTACGACAGTGTATACTATTACATAAAAGTTGACATTATTCAATTAATACATAAAGTCAAACTGGACAAAAATTAAAAATTACGACAGTGGACACTATTACATAAAAGTGGAACAATTATTACAAAAAGTCAAAATTGACAAAAATTCCAAATTACGACAGTGTATACTATTACATAAAAGTGGAAATTATTCAATTATTACATAAAGTCAAAATGGACAAAAATTAAAAAATTACGACAGTGTATACCATTACTTAAAGTGGAAAATTTTAAAAGTTGAAAATTTTACATTATTACAAAGTCAAAATGGACAAAAATTCAAAATTACAACAGTGTATACTATGACATAAAAGCGGAAATTATTCAATTATTACATTACGTCAAGATGGACAAAAATTCAAAGTTACGACAGTGTATACTATTACATGAAAGTGGAAAGTTTTCAATTATTACATAAAATCACAATGGACAAAAATTCAAAATTACAACAGTGTATACTATTACGTAAAAGTTGACATTATTCAATTAATACATGAAGTCAAACTGGACAAAAATAAAAAATTACTACAGTGGATACTCTTACATAAAAGTGGAAATTATTCAATTATTACATAAAGTCAAAATTGACAAAAATACTAAATTACGACAGTGTATACTATTACATAAAAAGTGGAAATTATTCAATTATTACATAAATTCAAAATTGACAAAAATACTAAATTACGACAGTGTATACTATTACATAAAAGTGGAAAAATTTTAATTATTACATTAAGTCAAAACGGACAAAAATTCTAAATTACGACAGTGTATACTATTACATAAAAGTGGAAAAATTTAAATTATTACATTAAGTCAAAATTGACAAAAATTCTAAATTACGACAGTGTATACTATTACATAAAAGTGGAAATTATTCAATTATTGCATAAAGTCAAAATGGACAAAAATTCAAAATTACGACAGTGTATACTATTACATAAAAGTTGACATTATTCAATTATTACATTAAGTCAAAATGGACAAAAATTCCAAATTACGACAGTGGATACTATTACATAAAAGTGAAAAATTATTCAATTATTACATAAAGTCAAAATGGACAAACATTTATAAATTACGACAGTGTATACTATTACATAAAAGTGGAAAGTTTTCAATTATGACAAAGTCTAAATGGACAAAAATTCAAAATTACGACAGTGTATACTATTACATAAAAGTTGACATTATTCAATTAATACATAAAGTCAAACTGGACAAAAATTAAAAATTACGACAGTGGACACTATTACATAAAAGTGAAAAATTATTCAATTATTACATAAAGTCAAAATGGACAAACATTTATAAATTACGACAGTGTATACTATTACATAAAAGTGGAAATTTTCAATTATGACATAAAGTCTAAATGGACAAAAATTCAAAATTACGACAGTGTATACTATTACATAAAAGTTGACATTATTCAATTAATACATAAAGTCAAACTGGACAAAAATTAAAAATTACGACAGTGGACACTATTACATAAAAGTGGAACAATTATTACAAAAAGTCAAAATTGACAAAAATTCCAAATTACGACAGTGTATACTATTACATAAAAGTGGAAATTATTCAATTATTACATAAAGTCAAAATGGACAAAAATTAAAAAATTACGACAGTGTATACCATTACTTAAAGTGGAAAATTTTAAAAGTTGAAAATTTTACATTATTACAAAGTCAAAATGGACAAAAATTCAAAATTACAACAGTGTATACTATGACATAAAAGCGGAAATTATTCAATTATTACATTACGTCAAGATGGACAAAAATTCAAAGTTACGACAGTGTATACTATTACATGAAAGTGGAAAGTTTTCAATTATTACATATAATCACAATGGACAAAAATTCAAAATTACAACAGTGTATACTATTACGTAAAAGTTGACATTATTCAATTAATACATGAAGTCAAACTGGACAAAAATAAAAAAATTACTACAGTGGATACTCTTACATAAAAGTGGAAATTATTCAATTATTACATAAAGTCAAAATTGACAAAAATACTAAATTACGACAGTGTATACTATTACATAAAAAGTGGAAATTATTCAATTATTACATAAATTCAAAATTGACAAAAATACTAAATTACGACAGTGTATACTATTACATAAAAGTGGAAAAATTTAAATTATTACATTAAGTCAAAACGGACAAAAATTCTAAATTACGACAGTGTATACTATTACATAAAAGTGGAAAAATTTAAATTATTACATTAAGTCAAAATTGACAAAAATTCTAAATTACGACAGTGTATACTATTACATAAAAGTGGAAATTATTCAATTATTGCATAAAGTCAAAATGGACAAAAATTCAAAATTACGACAGTGTATACTATTACATAAAAGTTGACATTATTCAATTATTACATTAAGTCAAAATGGACAAAAATTCCAAATTACGACAGTGGATACTATTACATAAAAGTGAAAAATTATTCAATTATTACATAAAGTCAAAATGGACAAACATTTATAAATTACGACAGTGTATACTATTACATAAAAGTGGAAAGTTTTCAATTATGACAAAGTCTAAATGGACAAAAATTCAAAATTACGACAGTGTATACTATTACATAAAAGTTGACATTATTCAATTAATACATAAAGTCAAACTGGACAAAAATTAAAAATTACGACAGTGGACACTATTACATAAAAGTGGTACAATTATTACATAAAGTCAAAATTGACAAAAATTCCAAATTACGACAGTGTATACTATTACATAAAAGTGGAAATTATTCAATTATTACATTACGTCAAGATGGACAAAAATAAAAAATTACTACAGTGGATACTCTTACATAAAAGTGGAAATTATTCAATTATTACATAAAGTCAAAATGGACAAAAATTCCATGTTACGACATTGTATACTATTACAAAAAAGTGGAAAAATTTAAATTATTACATCAAGTCAAAACGGACAAAAATTCTAAATTACGACAGTGTATACTATTACATAAAAGTGGAAATTATTCAATTATTACATAAAATCAAAATGGACAAAAATAAAAAATTACGACAGTGTATACTATTACATAAAAGTTGACATTATTCAATTAATACATAAAGTCAAACTGGACAAAAATTTAAAATTACGACAGTGTATACTATTACATAAAAGTGGAAAAATTTAAATTATTACATTAAGTCAAAATTGAAAAATTGACAAAAATTTAAAATTACGACAGTGTATACTATGACATAAAAGCGGAAATTATTCAATTATTACATTACGTCAAGATGGACCAAAATTCAAAGTTACGACAGTGTATACTATTACATAAAAGTGGAAAGTTTTCAATTATTACATAAAATCACAATGGACAAAAATAAAAAATTACGACAGTGGATACTCTTACATAAAAGTGGAAATTATTCAATTATTACATAAAGTCAAAATTGACAAAAATACTAAATTACGACAGTGTATACTATTACATAAAAGTGGAAAAATTTAAATTAATACATTAAGTCAAAATGGACAAAAATTCTAAATTACGACAGTGTATACTATTACATAAAAAGTGGAAATTATTCAATTATTACATAAATTCAAAATTGACAAAAATACTAAATTACGACAGTGTATACTATTACATAAAAGTGGAAAAATTTAAATTATTACATTAAGTCAAAACGGACAAAAATTCAAAATTACGACAGTGTATACTATTACATAAAAGTGGAAATTATTCAATTATTACATAAAATCAAAATGGACAAAAATACAAAATTACGACAGTGTATACTATTACATAAAAGTTGACATTATTCAATTAATACATAAAGTCAAACTGGACAAAAATTTAAAATTACGACAGTGTATACTATTACATAAAAGTGGAAAAATTTAAATTATTACATTAAGTCAAAATTGACAAAAATTCTAAATTACGACAAGGTATACTGTTAAATAAAAGTGGAAATTATTCAATTATTGCATAAAGTCAAAATGGACAAAAATTCAAAATTACGACAGTGTATACTATTACATAAAAGTTGACATTATTCAATCATTACATTAAGTCAAAATGGACAAAAATTCCAAATTACGACAGTGGATACTATTACATAAAAGTGGAAATTATTCAATTATTACAGAAAGTCAAAATGGACAAACATTTCTAAATTACGACAGTGTATACTATTACATAAAAGTGGAAAGTTTTCAATTATGACATAAAGTCTAAATGGACAAAAATTCAAAATTACGACAGTGTATACTATTACATAAAAGTTGACATTATTCAATTAATACATAAAGTCAAACTGGACAAAAATTAAAAATTACGACAGTGGACACTATTACATAAAAGTGGAACAATTATTACAAAAAGTCAAAATTGACAAAAATTCCAAATTACGACAGTGTATACTATTACATAAAAGTGGAAATTATTCAATTATTACATAAAGTCAAAATGGACAAAAATTAAAAAATTACGACAGTGTATACCATTACTTAAAGTGGAAAATTTTAAAAGTTGAAAATTTTACATTATTACAAAGTCAAAATGGACAAAAATTCAAAATTACAACAGTGTATACTATGACATAAAAGCGGAAATTATTCAATTATTACATTACGTCAAGATGGACAAAAATTCAAAGTTACGACAGTGTATACTATTACATGAAAGTGGAAAGTTTTCAATTATTACATAAAATCACAATGGACAAAAATTCAAAATTACAACAGTGTATACTATTACGTAAAAGTTGACATTATTCAATTAATACATGAAGTCAAACTGGACAAAAATAAAAAATTACTACAGTGGATACTCTTACATAAAAGTGGAAATTATTCAATTATTTAAATAAAGTCAAAATTGACAAAAATACTAAATTACGACAGTGTATACTATTACATAAAAAGTGGAAATTATTCAATTATTACATAAATTCAAAATTGACAAAAATACTAAATTACGACAGTGTATACTATTACATAAAAGTGGAAAAATTTTAATTATTACATTAAGTCAAAACGGACAAAAATTCTAAATTACGACAGTGTATACTATTACATAAAAGTGGAAAAATTTAAATTATTACATTAAGTCAAAATTGACAAAAATTCTAAATTACGACAGTGTATACTATTACATAAAAGTGGAAATTATTCAATTATTGCATAAAGTCAAAATGGACAAAAATTCAAAATTACGACAGTGTATACTATTACATAAAAGTTGACATTATTCAATTATTACATTAAGTCAAAATGGACAAAAATTCCAAATTACGACAGTGGATACTATTACATAAAAGTGAAAAATTATTCAATTATTACATAAAGTCAAAATGGACAAACATTTATAAATTACGACAGTGTATACTATTACATAAAAGTGGAAAGTTTTCAATTATGACAAAGTCTAAATGGACAAAAATTCAAAATTACGACAGTGTATACTATTACATAAAAGTTGACATTATTCAATTAATACATAAAGTCAAACTGGACAAAAATTAAAAATTACGACAGTGGACACTATTACATAAAAGTGGTACAATTATTACATAAAGTCAAAATTGACAAAAATTCCAAATTACGACAGTGTATACTATTACATAAAAGTGGAAATTATTCAATTATTACATTACGTCAAGATGGACAAAAATAAAAAATTACTACAGTGGATACTCTTACATAAAAGTGGAAATTATTCAATTATTACATAAAGTCAAAATGGACAAAAATTCCATGTTACGACATTGTATACTATTACAAAAAAGTGGAAAAATTTAAATTATTACATCAAGTCAAAACGGACAAAAATTCTAAATTACGACAGTGTATACTATTACATAAAAGTGGAAATTATTCAATTATTACATAAAATCAAAATGGACAAAAATAAAAAATTACGACAGTGTATACTATTACATAAAAGTTGACATTATTCAATTAATACATAAAGTCAAACTGGACAAAAATTTAAAATTACGACAGTGTATACTATTACATAAAAGTGGAAAAATTTAAATTATTACATTAAGTCAAAATTGAAAAATTGACAAAAATTTAAAATTACGACAGTGTATACTATGACATAAAAGCGGAAATTATTCAATTATTACATTACGTCAAGATGGACCAAAATTCAAAGTTACGACAGTGTATACTATTACATAAAAGTGGAAAGTTTTCAATTATTACATAAAATCACAATGGACAAAAATAAAAAATTACGACAGTGGATACTCTTACATAAAAGTGGAAATTATTCAATTATTACATAAAGTCAAAATTGACAAAAATACTAAATTACGACAGTGTATACTATTACATAAAAGTGGAAAAATTTAAATTAATACATTAAGTCAAAATGGACAAAAATTCTAAATTACGACAGTGTATACTATTACATAAAAAGTGGAAATTATTCAATTATTACATAAATTCAAAATTGACAAAAATACTAAATTACGACAGTGTATACTATTACATAAAAGTGGAAAAATTTAAATTATTACATTAAGTCAAAACGGACAAAAATTCAAAATTACGACAGTGTATACTATTACATAAAAGTGGAAATTATTCAATTATTACATAAAATCAAAATGGACAAAAATACAAAATTACGACAGTGTATACTATTACATAAAAGTTGACATTATTCAATTAATACATAAAGTCAAACTGGACAAAAATTTAAAATTACGACAGTGTATACTATTACATAAAAGTGGAAAAATTTAAATTATTACATTAAGTCAAAATTGACAAAAATTCTAAATTACGACAAGGTATACTGTTAAATAAAAGTGGAAATTATTCAATTATTGCATAAAGTCAAAATGGACAAAAATTCAAAATTACGACAGTGTATACTATTACATAAAAGTTGACATTATTCAATCATTACATTAAGTCAAAATGGACAAAAATTCCAAATTACGACAGTGGATACTATTACATAAAAGTGGAAATTATTCAATTATTACATAAAGTCAAAATGGACAAACATTTCTAAATTACGACAGTGTATACTATTACATAAAAGTGGAAAGTTTTCAATTATGACATAAAGTCTAAATGGACAAAAATTCAAAATTACGACAGTGTATACTATTACATAAAAGTTGACATTATTCAATTAATACATAAAGTCAAACTGGACAAAAATTAAAAATTACGACAGTGGACACTATTACATAAAAGTGGAACAATTATTACAAAAAGTCAAAATTGACAAAAATTCCAAATTACGACAGTGTATACTATTACATAAAAGTGGAAATTATTCAATTATTACATAAAGTCAAAATGGACAAAAATTAAAAAATTACGACAGTGTATACCATTACTTAAAGTGGAAAATTTTAAAAGTTGAAAATTTTACATTATTACAAAGTCAAAATGGACAAAAATTCAAAATTACAACAGTGTATACTATGACATAAAAGCGGAAATTATTCAATTATTACATTACGTCAAGATGGACAAAAATTCAAAGTTACGACAGTGTATACTATTACATGAAAGTGGAAAGTTTTCAATTATTACATAAAATCACAATGGACAAAAATTCAAAATTACAACAGTGTATACTATTACGTAAAAGTTGACATTATTCAATTAATACATGAAGTCAAACTGGACAAAAATAAAAAATTACTACAGTGGATACTCTTACATAAAAGTGGAAATTATTCAATTATTACATAAAGTCAAAATTGACAAAAATACTAAATTACGACAGTGTATACTATTACATAAAAGTGGAAAAATTTTAATTATTACATTAAGTCAAAACGGACAAAAATTCTAAATTACGACAGTGTATACTATTACATAAAAGTGGAAAAATTTAAATTATTACATTAAGTCAAAATTGACAAAAATTCTAAATTACGACAGTGTATACTATTACATAAAAGTGGAAATTATTCAATTATTGCATAAAGTCAAAATGGACAAAAATTCAAAATTACGACAGTGTATACTATTACATAAAAGTTGACATTATTCAATTATTACATTAAGTCAAAATGGACAAAAATTCCAAATTACGACAGTGGATACTATTACATAAAAGTGAAAAATTATTCAATTATTACATAAAGTCAAAATGGACAAACATTTATAAATTACGACAGTGTATACTATTACATAAAAGTGGAAAGTTTTCAATTATGACAAAGTCTAAATGGACAAAAATTCAAAATTACGACAGTGTATACTATTACATAAAAGTTGACATTATTCAAATAATACATAAAGTCAAACTGGACAAAAATTAAAAATTACGACAGTGGACACTATTACATAAAAGTGGTACAATTATTACATAAAGTCAAAATTGACAAAAATTCCAAATTACGACAGTGTATACTATTACATAAAAGTGGAAATTATTCAATTATTACATTACGTCAAGATGGACAAAAATAAAAAATTACTACAGTGGATACTCTTACATAAAAGTGGAAATTATTCAATTATTACATAAAGTCAAAATGGACAAAAATTCCATGTTACGACATTGTATACTATTACAAAAAAGTGGAAAAATTTAAATTATTACATCAAGTCAAAACGGACAAAAATTCTAAATTACGACAGTGTATACTATTACATAAAAGTGGAAATTATTCAATTATTACATAAAATCAAAATGGACAAAAATAAAAAATTACGACAGTGTATACTATTACATAAAAGTTGACATTATTCAATTAATACATAAAGTCAAACTGGACAAAAATTTAAAATTACGACAGTGTATACTATTACATAAAAGTGGAAAAATTTAAATTATTACATTAAGTCAAAATTGAAAAATTGACAAAAATTTAAAATTACGACAGTGTATACTATGACATAAAAGCGGAAATTATTCAATTATTACATTACGTCAAGATGGACCAAAATTCAAAGTTACGACAGTGTATACTATTACATAAAAGTGGAAAGTTTTCAATTATTACATAAAATCACAATGGACAAAAATAAAAAATTACGACAGTGGATACTCTTACATAAAAGTGGAAATTATTCAATTATTACATAAAGTCAAAATTGACAAAAATACTAAATTACGACAGTGTATACTATTACATAAAAGTGGAAAAATTTAAATTAATACATTAAGTCAAAATGGACAAAAATTCTAAATTACGACAGTGTATACTATTACATAAAAAGTGGAAATTATTCAATTATTACATAAATTCAAAATTGACAAAAATACTAAATTACGACAGTGTATACTATTACATAAAAGTGGAAAAATTTAAATTATTACATTAAGTCAAAACGGACAAAAATTCAAAATTACGACAGTGTATACTATTACATAAAAGTGGAAATTATTCAATTATTACATAAAATCAAAATGGACAAAAATACAAAATTACGACAGTGTATACTATTACATAAAAGTTGACATTATTCAATTAATACATAAAGTCAAACTGGACAAAAATTTAAAATTACGACAGTGTATACTATTACATAAAAGTGGAAAAATTTAAATTATTACATTAAGTCAAAATTGACAAAAATTCTAAATTACGACAAGGTATACTGTTAAATAAAAGTGGAAATTATTCAATTATTGCATAAAGTCAAAATGGACAAAAATTCAAAATTACGACAGTGTATACTATTACATAAAAGTTGACATTATTCAATTATTACATTAAGTCAAAATGGACAAAAATTCCAAATTACGACAGTGGATACTATTACATAAAAGTGGAAATTATTCAATTATTACATAAAGTCAAAATGGACAAACATTTCTAAATTACGACAGTGTATACTATTACATAAAAGTGGAAAGTTTTCAATTATGACATAAAGTCTAAATGGACAAAAATTCAAAATTACGACAGTGTATACTATTACATAAAAGTTGACATTATTCAATTAATACATAAAGTCAAACTGGACAAAAATTAAAAATTACGACAGTGGACACTATTACATAAAAGTGGAACAATTATTACAAAAAGTCAAAATTGACAAAAATTCCAAATTACGACAGTGTATACTATTACATAAAAGTGGAAATTATTCAATTATTACATAAAGTCAAAATGGACAAAAATTAAAAAATTACGACAGTGTATACCATTACTTAAAGTGGAAAATTTTAAAAGTTGAAAATTTTACATTATTACAAAGTCAAAATGGACAAAAATTCAAAATTACAACAGTGTATACTATGACATAAAAGCGGAAATTATTCAATTATTACATTACATCAAGATGGACAAAAATTCAAAGTTACGACAGTGTATACTATTACATAAAAGTGGAAAGTTTTCAATTATTACATAAAATCACAATGGACAAAAATTCAAAATTACAACAGTGTATACTATTACGTAAAAGTTGACATTATTCAATTAATACATGAAGTCAAACTGGACAAAAATAAAAAATTACTACAGTGGATACTCTTACATAAAAGTGGAAATTATTCAATTATTACATAAAGTCAAAATTGACAAAAATACTAAATTACGACAGTGTATACTATAACATCAAAAGTAGAAATTATTCAATTATTACATAAATTCAAAATGGACAAAAATACTAAATTACGACAGTGTATACTATTACATAAAAGTGGAAAAATTTAAATTATTACATTAAGTCAAAACGGACAAAAATTCTAAATTACGACAGTGTATACTATTACATAAAAGTGGAAATTATTCAATTATTACATAAAATCAAAATGGACAAAAATACAAAATTACGACAGTGTATACTATTACATAAAAGTGGAAATTATTCAATTATTACATAAAGTCAAAATGGACAAAAATTCAAAATTACGACAGAGGACACTATTACATAAAAGTGGAAATTATTCAATTATTACATAAAGTCAAAATGGACAAAAATTCTAAATTACGACAGTGTATACTATTAAATAAAAGTGGAAATTATTCAATTATTACATAAAGTCAAAATGGACAAAAATTCAAATTTACGACAGTGTATACTATTACATAAAAGTTGACATTATTCAATTAATGCATAAAGTCAAAATGGACAAAAATTAAAAATTAAGACAGTGTATACTATTACATAAAAGTGGAAAGTTTTCAATAATTACATTAAGTCAAAATGGACAAAAATTCTAAATTACGACAGTGTATACTATTACATAAAAGGTGAAATTATTAAATTATTACATAAAGTCAAAATGGACAAAAATTCCAAATTACGACAGTGTATACTATTACATCATAGTGGAAAATTTTAAAAGTGGAAAATTTTAAATTATTACACAGTCAAAATGGACAAAAATTAAAAATTACGACAGTGTATACTATTACATCATAGTGGAAAATTTTAAAACTGGAACATTTCAAATTATTACACAGTCAAAATGGACAAAAATAAAAAATTACGACAGTGCATACTCTTACATAAAAGTGGAAATTATTCAATTATTACATAAAGTCAAAATGGACAAAATTTCAAAATTACAACAGTGTATACTATTACATAAAAGTTGACATTATTCAATTAATACATGAAGTCAAACTGGACAAAAATTCAAAGTTACGACAGTGTATGCTATTACATAAAAGTGGAAAGTTTTCAATTATTACATAAAATCACAATGGACAAAAATTCAAAATTACAACAGTGTATGCTATTACATAAAAGTGGAAAGTTTTCAATTATTACATAAAATCACAATGGACAAAAATAAAAAATTACGACAGTGGATACTCTTACATAAAAGTGGAAATTATTCAATTATTACATAAAGTCAAAATTGACAAAAATACTAAATTACGACAGTGTATACTATTACATAAAAGTGGAAAAATTTAAATTAATACATTAAGTCAAAATGGACAAAAATTCTAAATTACGACAGTGTATACTATTACATAAAAAGTGGAAATTATTCAATTATTACATAAATTCAAAATTGACAAAAATACTAAATTACGACAGTGTATACTATTACATAAAAGTGGAAAAATTTAAATTATTACATTAAGTCAAAACGGACAAAAATTCAAAATTACGACAGTGTATACTATTACATAAAAGTGGAAATTATTCAATTATTACATAAATTCAAAATGGACAAAAATTCAAAGTTACGACAGTGTATGCTATTACATAAAAGTGGAAAGTTTTCAATTATTACATAAAATCACAATGGACAAAAATTCAAAATTACAACAGTGTATACTATTACATAAAAGTGGAAAAATTTAAATTATTACATTAAGTCAAAACGGACAAAAATTCTAAATTACGACAGTGTATACTATTACATAAAAGTGGAAATTATTCAATTATTACATAAAATCAAAATGGACAAAAATACAAAATTACGACAGTGTATACTATTACATAAAAGTGGAAATCATTCAATTATTACATAAAGTCAAAATGGACAAAAATTCAAAATTACGACAGAGGACACTATTACATAAAAGTGGAAATTATTCAATTATTACATAAAGTCAAAATTGACAAAAATACTAAATTACGACAGTGTATACTATAACATCAAAAGTGGAAATTATTCAATTTTTACATAAATTCAAAATGGACAAAAATACTAAATTACGACAGTGTATACTATTACATAAAAGTGGAAAAATTTAAATTATTACATTAAGTCAAAACGGACAAAAATTCTAAATTACGACAGTGTATACTATTACATAAAAGTGGAAATTATTCAATTATTACATAAAATCAAAATGGACAAAAATACAAAATTACGACAGTGTATACTATTACATAAAAGTGGAAATTATTCAATTATTACATAAAGTCAAAATGGACAAAAATTCTAAATTACGACAGTGTATACTATTAAATAAAAGTGGAAATTATTCAATTATTACATAAAGTCAAAATGGACAAAAATTCAAATTTACGACAGTGTATACTATTACATAAAAGTTGACATTATTCAATTAATGCATAAAGTCAAAATGGACAAAAATTAAAAATTAAGACAGTGTATACTATTACATAAAAGTGGAAAGTTTTCAATAATTACATTAAGTCAAAATGGACAAAAATTCTAAATTACGACAGTGTATACTATTACATAAAAGGTGAAATTATTAAATTATTACATTAAGTCAAAATGGACAAAAATTCCAAATTACGACAGTGTATACTATTACATCATAGTGGAAAATTTTAAAAGTGGAAAATTTTAAATTATTACACAGTCAAAATGGACAAAAATTAAAAATTACGACAGTGTATACTATTACATCATAGTGGAAAATTTTAAAACTGGAACATTTCAAATTATTACACAGTCAAAATGGACAAAAATAAAAAATTACGACAGTGCATACTCTTACATAAAAGTGGAAATTATTCAATTATTACATAAAGTCAAAATGGACAAAATTTCAAAATTACAACAGTGTATACTATTACATAAAAGTTGACATTATTCAATTAATACATGAAGTCAAACTGGACAAAAATTCAAAGTTACGACAGTGTATGCTATTACATAAAAGTGGAAAGTTTTCAATTATTACATAAAATCACAATGGACAAAAATTCAAAATTACAACAGTGTATGCTATTACATAAAAGTGGAAAGTTTTCAATTATTACATAAAATCACAATGGACAAAAATAAAAAATTACGACAGTGGATACTCTTACATAAAAGTGGAAATTATTCAATTATTACATAAAGTCAA
This sequence comes from Gobio gobio, assembly GCF_949357685.1. Taxonomy (NCBI): domain Eukaryota; kingdom Metazoa; phylum Chordata; class Actinopteri; order Cypriniformes; family Gobionidae; genus Gobio; species Gobio gobio. Next base: position 47,115,676 of record NC_137109.1, read on the forward strand.
AATTGACAAAAATACTAAATTACGACAGTGCATACTATTACATAAAAGTGGAAAAATTTAAATTAATACATTAAGTCAAAATGGACAAAAATTCTAAATTACGACAGTGTATACTATTACATAAAAAGTGGAAATTATTCAATTATTACATAAATTCAAAATTGACAAAAATACTAAATTACGACAGTGTATACTATTACATAAAAGTGGAAAAATTTAAATTATTACATTAAGTCAAAACGGACAAAAATTCAAAATTACGACAGTGTATACTATTACATAAAAGTGGAAATTATTCAATTATTACATAAATTCAAAATGGACAAAAATTCAAAGTTACGACAGTGTATGCTATTACATAAAAGTGGAAAGTTTTCAATTATTACATAAAATCACAATGGACAAAAATTCAAAATTACAACAGTGTATACTATTACATAAAAGTGGAAAAATTTAAATTATTACATTAAGTCAAAACGGACAAAAATTCTAAATTACGACAGTGTATACTATTACATAAAAGTGGAAATTATTCAATTATTACATAAAATCAAAATGGACAAAAATACAAAATTACGACAGTGTATACTATTACATAAAAGTGGAAATCATTCAATTATTACATAAAGTCAAAATGGACAAAAATTCAAAATTACGACAGAGGACACTATTACATAAAAGTGGAAATTATTCAATTATTACATAAAGTCAAAATGGACAAAAATTCTAAATTACGACAGTGTATACTATTAAATAAAAGTGGAAATTATTCAATTATTACATAAAGTCAAAATGGACAAAAATTCAAATTTATGACAGTGTATACTATTACATAAAAGTTGACATTATTCAATTAATGCATAAAGTCAAAATGGACAAAAATTAAAAATTACGACAGTGTATACTATTACATAAAAGTGGAAAGTTTTCAATAATTACATTAAGTCAAAATGGACAAAAATTCTAAATTACGACAGTGTATACTATTACATAAAAGGTGAAATTATTAAATTATTACATAAAGTCAAAATGGACAAAAATTCCAAATTACGACAGTGTATACTATTACATCATAGTGGAAAATTTTAAAAGTGGAAAATTTTAAATTATTACACAGTCAAAATGGACAAAAATTAAAAATTACGACAGTGTATACTATTACATCATAGTGGAAAATTTTAAAACTGGAACATTTCAAATTATTACACAGTCAAAATGGACAAAAATAAAAAATTACGACAGTGCATACTCTTACATAAAAGTGGAAATTATTCAATTATTACATAAAGTCAAAATGGACAAAATTTCAAAATTACAACAGTGTATACTATTACATAAAAGTTGACATTATTCAATTAATACATGAAGTCAAACTGGACAAAAATTCAAAGTTACGACAGTGTATGCTATTACATAAAAGTGGAAAGTTTTCAATTATTACATAAAATCACAATGGACAAAAATTCAAAATTACAACAGTGTATGCTATTACATAAAAGTGGAAAGTTTTCAATTATTACATAAAATCACAATGGACAAAAATAAAAAATTACGACAGTGGATACTCTTACATAAAAGTGGAAATTATTCAATTATTACATAAAGTCAAAATTGACAAAAATACTAAATTACGACAGTGTATACTATTACATAAAAGTGGAAAAATTTAAATTAATACATTAAGTTAAAATGGACAAAAGTTCTAAATTACGACAGTGTATACTATTACATAAAAAGTGGAAATTATTCAATTATTACATAAATTCAAAATTGACAAAAATACTAAATTACGACAGTGTATACTATTACATAAAAGTGGAAAAATTTAAATTATTACATTAAGTCAAAACGGACAAAAATTCAAAATTACGACAGTGTATACTATTACATAAAAGTGGAAATTATTCAATTATTACATAAAATCAAAATGGACAAAAATACAAAATTACGAAAGTGTATACTATTACATAAAAGTTGACATTATTCAATTAATACATAAAGTCAAACTGGACAAAAATTTAAAATTACGACAGTGTATACTATTACATAAAAGTGGAAAAATTTAAATTATTACATTAAGTCAAAATTGACAAAAATTCTAAATTACGACAAGGTATACTGTTAAATAAAAGTGGAAATTATTCAATTATTGCATAAAGTCAAAATGGACAAAAATTCAAAATTACGACAGTGTATACTATTACATAAAAGTTGACATTATTCAATTATTACATTAAGTCAAAATGGACAAAAATTCCAAATTACGACAGTGGATACTATTACATAAAAGTGGAAATTATTCAATTATTACATAAAGTCAAAATGGACAAACATTTCTAAATTACGACAGTGTATACTATTACATAAAAGTGGAAAGTTTTCAATTATGACATAAAGTCTAAATGGACAAAAATTCAAAATTACGACAGTGTATACTATTACATAAAAGTTGACATTATTCAATTAATACATAAAGTCAAACTGGACAAAAATTAAAAATTACGACAGTGGACACTATTACATAAAAGTGGAACAATTATTACATAAAGTCAAAATTGACAAAAATTCCAAATTACGACAGTGTATACTATTACATAAAAGTGGAAATTATTCAATTATTACATAAAGTCAAAATGGACAAAAATCAAAAAATTACGACAGTGTATACCATTACTTAAAGTGGAAAATTTTAAAAGTTGAAAATTTTACATTATTACAAAGTCAAAATGGACAAAAATTCAAAATTACAACAGTGTATACTATGACATAAAAGCGGAAATTATTCAATTATTACATTACGTCAAGATGGACAAAAATTCAAAGTTACGACAGTGTATACTATTACATAAAAGTGGAAAGTTTTCAATTATTACATAAAATCACAATGGACAAAAATTCAAAATTACAACAGTGTATACTATTACGTAAAAGTTGACATTATTCAATTAATACATGAAGTCAAACTGGACAAAAATAAAAAATTACTACAGTGGATACTCTTACATAAAAGTGGAAATTATTCAATTATTACATAAAGTCAAAATTGACAAAAATACTAAATTACGACAGTGTATACTATTACATAAAAAGTGGAAATTATTCAATTATTACATAAATTCAAAATGGACAAAAATACTAAATTACGACAGTGTATACTATTACATAAAAGTGGAAAAATTTTAATTATTACATTAAGTCAAAACGGACAAAAATTCTAAATTACGACAGTGTATACTATTACATAAAAGTGGAAATTATTCAATTATTACATAAAATAAAAATGGACAAAAATTCTAAATTACGACAGTGTATACTATTACATAAAAGTGGAAATTATTCAATTATTACATAAAGTCAAAATGGACAAAAATTCAAAATTACGACAGAGGACACTATTACATAAAAGTGGAAATTATTCAATTATTACATAAAGTCAAAATGGACAAAAATTCTAAATTACGACAGTGTATACTATTAAATAAAAGTGGAAATTATTCAATTATTACATAAAGTCAAAATGGACAAAAATTCAAATTTACGACAGTGTATACTATTACATAAAAGTTGACATTATTCAATTAATGCATAAAGTCAAAATGGACAAAAATTCTAAATTACGACAGTGTATACTATTAAATAAAAGTGGAAATTATTCAATTATTACATAAAGTCAAAATGGACAAAAATTAAAAATTACGACAGTGGACACTATTACATAAAAGTGGAACAATTATTACATAAAGTCAAAATGGACAAAAATTCTAAATTACGACAAGGTATAATGTTACATAAAAGTGGAAATTATTCAATTATTACATGAAGTCAAAATGGACAAAAATTCAAAATTACGACAGTGGAACTATTACATAAATGTCAAAATTATTCAATTATTACATAAAGTCAAAATGGACAAAATTCAAAATGACGACAGTGTATACTATTACATAAAAGTGGAAATTATTCAATTATTACATAAAGTCAAAATGGACAAAAATTCCAAATTACGACAGTGGACACTATTACATAAAAGTGGAAATTATTCAATTATTACATAAAGTCAAAATGGACAAACATTTCTAAATTACGACAATGTATACTATTACATAAAAGTGGAAAGTTTTCAATTATGACATAAAGTCTAAATGGACAAAAATTCAAAATAACGACAGTGTATACTATTACATAAAAGTTGACATTATTCAATTAATACATAAAGTCAAACTGGACAAAAATTAAAAATTACGACAGTGGACACTATTACATAAAAGTGGAACAATTATTACATAAAGTCAAAATTGACAAAAATTCCAAATTACGACAGTGTATACTATTACATAAAAGTGGAAATTATTCAATTATTACATAAAGTCAAAATGGACAAAAATTAAAAAATTACGACAGTGTATACCATTACTTAAAGTGGAAAATTTTAAAAGTTGAAAATTTTACATTATTACAAAGTCAAAATGGACAAAAATTAAAAATTACGACAATGTATACTATTACATAAATGTGGAAATTATTCAACTATTACATTACGTCAAGATGGACAAAAATTCTAAATTACGACAGTGTATACTAATACATAAAAGTGGAACATTTTAAAAGTGGAACATTTTAAATTATTACAAAGTCAAAATGGACAAAAATTAAAAATTACGACAGTGTATACTATTACATAAAAGTGGAAAGTTTTCAATAATTACATTAAGTCAAAATGGACAAAAATTCTAAATTACGACAGTGTATACTATTACATAAAAGGTGAAATTATTAAATTATTACATAAAGTCAAAATGGACAAAAATTCCAAATTACGACAGTGTATACTATTACATCATAGTGGAAAATTTTAAAAGTGGAAAATTTTAAATTATTACACAGTCAAAATGGACAAAAATAAAAAATTACGACAGTGTATACTATTACATCATAGTGGAAAATTTTAAAACTGGAACATTTCAAATTATTACACAGTCAAAATGGACAAAAATAAAAAATTACGACAGTGCATACTCTTACATAAAAGTGGAAATTATTCAATTATTACATAAAGTCAAAATGGACAAAATTTCAAAATTACAACAGTGTATACTATTACATAAAAGTTGACATTATTCAATTAATACATGAAGTCAAACTGGACAAAAATTCAAAGTTACGACAGTGTATGCTATTACATAAATGTGGAAAGTTTTCAATTATTACATAAAATCACAATGGACAAAAATTCAAAATTACAACAGTGTATGCTATTACATAAAAGTGGAAAGTTTTCAATTATTACATAAAATCACAATGGACAAAAATAAAAAATTACGACAGTGGATACTCTTACATAAAAGTGGAAATTATTCAATTATTACATAAAGTCAAAATTGACAAAAATACTAAATTACGACAGTGTATACTATTACATAAAAGTGGAAAAATTTAAATTAATACATTAAGTCAAAATGGACAAAAATTCTAAATTACGACAGTGTATACTATTACATAAAAAGTGGAAATTATTCAATTATTACATAAATTCAAAATTGACAAAAATACTAAATTACGACAGTGTATACTATTACATAAAAGTGGAAAAATTTAAATTATTACATTAAGTCAAAACGGACAAAAATTCAAAATTACGACAGTGTATACTATTACATAAAAGTGGAAATTATTCAATTATTACATAAAATCAAAATGGACAAAAATACAAAATTACGAAAGTGTATACTATTACATAAAAGTTGACATTATTCAATTAATACATAAAGTCAAACTGGACAAAAATTTAAAATTACGACAGTGTATACTATTACATAAAAGTGGAAAAATTTAAATTATTACATTAAGTCAAAATTGACAAAAATTCTAAATTACGACAAGGTATACTGTTAAATAAAAGTGGAAATTATTCAATTATTGCATAAAGTCAAAATGGACAAAAATTCAAAATTACGACAGTGTATACTATTACATAAAAGTTGATATTATTCAATTATTACATTAAGTCAAAATGGACAAAAATTCCAAATTACGACAGTGGATACTATTACATAAAAGTGGAAATTATTCAATTATTACATAAAGTCAAAATGGACAAACATTTCTAAATTACGACAGTGTATACTATTACATAAAAGTGGAAAGTTTTCAATTATGACATAAATTCTAAATGGACAAAAATTCAAAATTACGACAGTGTATACTATTACATAAAAGTTGACATTATTCAATTAATACATAAAGTCAAACTGGACAAAAATTAAAAATTACGACAGTGGACACTATTACATAAAAGTGGAACAATTATTACATAAAGTCAAAATTGACAAAAATTCCAAATTACGACAGTGTATACTATTACATAAAAGTGAAAATTATTCAATTATTACATAAAGTCAAAATGGACAAAAATTAAAAAATTACGACAGTGTATACCATTACTTAAAGTGGAAAATTTTAAAAGTTGAAAATTTTACATTATTACAAAGTCAAAATGGACAAAAATTCAAAATTACAACAGTGTATACTATGACATAAAAGCGGAAATTATTCAATTATTACATTACGTCAAGATGGACAAAAATTCAAGTTACGACAGTGTATACTATTACATAAAAGTGGAAAGTTTTCAATTATTACATAAAATCACAATGGACAAAAATTCAAAATTACAACAGTGTATACTATTACGTAAAAGTTGACATTATTCAATTAATACATGAAGTCAAACTGGACAAAAATAAAAAATTACTACAGTGGATACTCTTACATAAAAGTGGAAATTATTCAATTATTACATAAAGTCAAAATTGACAAAAATACTAAATTACGACAGTGTATACTATTACATAAAAAATGGAAATTATTCAATTATTACATAAATTCAAAATTGACAAAAATACTAAATTACGACAGTGTATACTATTACATAAAAGTGGAAAAATTTAAATTATTACATTAAGTCAAAACGGACAAAAATTCTAAATTACGACAGTGTATACTATTACATAAAAGTGGAAATTATTCAATTATTGCATAAAGTCAAAATGGACAAAAATACAAAATTACGACAGTGTATACTATTACATAAAAGTTGACATTATTCAATTATTACATTAAGTCAAAACGGACAAAAATTCTAAATTATGACAGTGGATACTATTACATAAAAGTGGAAATTATTAAATTATTACATAAAATCAAAATGGACAAAAATAAAAAATTACGACAGTGTATACTATTACATAAAAGTTGACATTATTCAATTAATACATAAAGTCAAACTGGACAAAAATTTAAAATTACGACAGTTGACACTATTACATAAAAGTGGAACAATTATTATATAAAGTCAAAATTGACAAAAATTCTAAATTACGACAAGGTATACTATTACATAAAAGTGGAAATTATTCAATTATTGCATAAAGTCAAAATGGACAAAAATTCAAAATTACGACAGTGTATACTATTACATAAAAGTTGACATTATTCAATTATTACATTAAGTCAAAATGGACAAAAATTCAAAATTATGACAGTGTACACTATTACATAAAAGTGGAAATTATTCAATTATTACATAAAATCAAAATGGACAAAAATACAAAATTACGACAGTGTATACTATTACATAAAAGTTGACATTATTCAATTATTACATAAAGTCAAAATGGACAAAAATTCCAAATTACGACAGTGTATACTATTACATCATAGTGGAAAATTTTAAAAGTGGAACATTTTAAATTATTACACAGTCAAAATGGACAAAAATTAAAAATTACGACAGTGTATACTATTACATCATAGTGGAAAATTTTAAAACTGGAACATTTCAAATTATTACACAGTCAAAATGGACAAAAATAAAAATTACGACAGTGCATACTCTTACATAAAAGTGGAAATTATTCAATTATTACATAAAGTCAAAATGGACAAAATTTCAAAATTACAACAGTGTATACTATTACATAAAAGTTGACATTATTCAATTAATACATGAAGTCAAACTGGACAAAAATTCAAAGTTACGACAGTGTATGCTATTACATAAAAGTGGAAAGTTTTCAATTATTACATAAAATCACAATGGACAAAAATTCAAAATTACAACAGTGTATGCTATTACATAAAAGTGGAAAGTTTTCAATTATTACATAAAATCACAATGGACAAAAATAAAAAATTACGACAGTGGATACTCTTACATAAAAGTGGAAATTATTCAATTATTACATAAAGTCAAAATTGACAAAAATACTAAATTACGACAGTGTATACTATTACATAAAAGTGGAAAAATTTAAATTAATACATTAAGTCAAAATGGACAAAAATTCTAAATTACGACAGTGTATACTATTACATAAAAAGTGGAAATTATTCAATTATTACATAAATTCAAAATTGACAAAAATACTAAATTACGACAGTGTATACTATTACATAAAAGTTGACATTATTCAATTAATACATAAAGTTAAACTGGACAAAAATTTTAAATTACGACAGTGTATACTATTACATAAAAGTGGAAAAATTTAAATTATTACATTAAGTCAAAATTGACAAAAATTCTAAATTACGACAAGGTATACTGTTAAATAAAAGTGGAAATTATTCAATTATTGCATAAAGTCAAAATGGACAAAAATTCAAAATTACGACAGTGTATACTATTACATAAAAGTTGACATTATTCAATTATTACATTAAGTCAAAATGGACAAAAATTCCAAATTACGACAGTGGATACTATTACATAAAAGTGGAAATTATTCAATTATTACATAAAGTCAAAATGGACAAACATTTCTAAATTACGACAGTGTATACTATTACATAAAAGTGGAAAGTTTTCAATTATGACATAAAGTCTAAATGGACAAAAATTCAAAATTACGACAGTGTATACTATTACATAAAAGTTGACATTATTCAATTAATACATAAAGTCAAACTGGACAAAAATTAAAAATTACGACAGTGGACACTATTAAATAAAAGTGGAACGTCTCGGTTACGGATGTAACCCTCGTTCCCTGAGGAGGGAACGGAGACGTAACGTTAGTGACTAACGAATGGGGGTTTCGCTTAGAAGCCTATCAACTTCGAGTTTTGAGAAAACGCCCAATGGCGTGCCAATGCCATGGGGCATGCGGAATTTGCATACGTAGCTCCGCCTCACTGCGTGAGTATATAAGGAAGTACGAGGCAATATCGCATTATGTTACCTGCTTGAGGAGCCAAGACTGAACTCCTGCGTTCCAGGCAACACAGCTCGATGTGGCAAGGGGACGTTACGTCTCCGTTCCCTCCTCAGGGAACGAGGGTTACATCCGTAACCGAGACGTTCCCTTTCGTTCAGTCACTACGACGTAACGTTAGTGACTAATGAATGGGGGTCCCAATATAATCCCGCCACTCAGCTGTCTTCCAGTGCCCTGCGTAAGTGTGAGTACCCTGTCGTAAGACTAGTACGGACGAAGGACTCCCACTTAACACAGGATTACCAAGGTACACTGGGAAGCATATCCCAGTGAGGGAATGCCAAGATGCCTACCCGTGGGGAGGACTTAAGAGACACATATGACCCGGAGAGGGTTGCATATGGAAGATCTCTAGGGTACCAGCCGAAGGTGGATTTTTAACCCTAGGGGTGGCGGGGACACGCCAAGGGAAGAAACCCGCTCACTGCGGAGACTTACGGTGAAATACACATGTGGGGGTCACCAGAGGGAACCATGCACATGGGGCACCTGGCCGGACATGAGGGTCTGGGCTCGAAAGGGCAGACTGAACTGATGTCGGCGTCGACAGTGCTGGAGGAGCTCAGGGCTCTCGGGGAACTCACCTGAGGAAATATCGCACGTATCCAGTCCGTGGAGTGGAGTGGCGAGCAAGCGAAGACACCTGAACCTGGTCCTTACCGGCCCCTCGGGGGAGCGAGTACATAGTCGGACACTGGCTCCACTCGGAGATTATAGAATCTGGCGAATGTGTTGGGTGTCGCCCAGCCTGCAGCTCTGCAGATGTCTGCTAGCGAGGCGCCATGCGCTAGAGCCCAAGAGGAAGCCACACTCCGGGTGGAGTGTGCCCTCACACCAAGGGGACATGGTCGGCCTTGCTGCTGGTAAGCCAAAGCAATGGTGTCCACTATCCAGTGAGACAGCCTTTGCTTTGAGAGAGCACTTCCCTTCCGCTCTCCACCATAACAGACAAAGAGCTGGTCTGAGGTCCTGAAACACTGCGTCATGTCTACGTAGGCGCGGAGAGCGCGTACTGGAAAGAGCAATGCCAAGGCTGGGTCTGCCTCCTCCAAAGGCAGCGCTTGCAGGTTCACCACCTGGTCCTTGAACGGAGTGGTGGGAACCTTGGGCACATATCCAGGCCGGGGTCTCAGGATCACGTGAGAGTTAGCCGGCCCGAACTCCAGGCACGCTTCGTCAACCGAAAATGCCTGCAGGTCCCCGACCCTCTTGACTGAGGCCAATGCGGTCAGCAGAGCCGTCTTCATAGACAGAAACTTAATATCAACCGACCGCAAAGGCTCAAAGGGAGGTCTCTGCAGAGCAGTTAGCACTACTGCGAGGTCCCAAGAGGGTACGAGAGGAGAGCGAGGAGGATTCAGTCTCCTAGCTCCCCTCAGGAACCTGATGACCAGGTCGTGCTGACTTACCTTTTTGTTCTCCAAGAGATCGTGGTGGGCAGATATTGCGGCCACATATACCTTGAGGGTGGAGGGAGACAGCCTTCGCTCCAGCCCCTCTTGGAGAAACTCAAGCACGGACCCGATCGGACATTTCCAGGGGTCTTCTTGGCGGGAAGAGCACCAGGTGACGAAGAGGTTCCACTTCAACGCATAGGCATGCCGAGTGGACTCTGCCCTAGCGGAAGTGATGGTGGCGACCACCGTAGGTGGTAGGCCACTCAAACCTGCCGGGTCCCGTCTAGGAGCCACACGTGGAGGTTCCAAAGGTCGGGACGCGGGTGCCAAAGGGTGCCCCGTCTCTGAGTAAGGAGGTCCGGTCTCAGAGGAATAGGCCAGGGAGGGGCTGTCGCAAGGAGAATGAGTTCGGGGAACCAGGTCCGGCCGTGCCAGTACGGGGCGACCAAAAGGACCTGCTCCTTGTCCTCCCTGATCTTGCACAGAAGCTGTGCGAGTAGGCTCACTGGGGGAAACGCATATTTGCGTAGGCCCCGCGGCCAGCTGTGCGCCAGTGCATCCGTGCCGAGCGTGCCCTCGGTCAGGGAATAATACAGGCTGCAGTGGGAAGAGTCGTGGGAGGCAAACAGGTCTACCTGTGCGTCGCCGAACTGTTCCCAAATCAGCTGAACCGTCCGGGGATGGAGTCTCCATTCTCCCGGGAGAGGCTGAAACCGCGAGAGCTCGTCGGCTGCGTGGTTCAGGACTCCCGGAATATGGACAGCACGAAGGGACCTCAGGCGCTTCTGACTCCATAGGATGAGATGGCGGGCGAGTTGAGACATGCGGCGGGAGCGTAGACCGCCCTGGTGGTTGATGTACGCTACTACGGCCGTGTTGTCTGTCCGGACAAGCACATGTTGACCCTTCAGCAACGCTCGGAAGCGGTGCAGGGCGAACCGTACTGCCAGCAACTCGAGGCAATTGACATGCAGGAGGCGCTGGGGTCCTGTCCAGGAGCCCGCGGCTGCTTGTCCATTGCACATGGCACCCCAGCCCATGGCAGAGGCATCCGTCGATACGACAACATGCCTGGAAACTCGTTCTAAGGGCACACCGGCCCGTAGAAAGCTGAGGTTCGACCACGGGGTGAGTGTCTGTAAGCAGGCCCGAGTCACTTGGACCCGGAGCGTGCCAGACTGCCATGCCCATCTCGGGACTCGATCGCGAAGCCAGTGCTGAAGCGGTCTCATATGAAGCAATCCGAGCGGCGTTACCGCGGCTGCAGATGCCATATGCCGCAGGAGCCTCTGAAAAAGTTTCAGTGGAACCGCATTCTTGCTCTCGATTTGTCGGAGGCAAGTCAGCAGAGACTGCGCGCGCTCGCTCGAAAGCTGCGCGTACATGGCGACCGAGTCGATCTCCATACCGAGAAAAGAGATCCTCTGCACGGGGCAAAGTTTGCTCTTCTCCCAGTTGACCCGAAGGCCCAGACGGGTTAAGTGGTGGAGAACCAGATCTCTGTGTCCGCAAACCTGCTCTCGAGAGTGGCCTAGTATGAGCCAGTCGTCGAGGTAGTTCAGGATGCGGACCCCGTGCTGCCAAAGGGGCGCAAGGGCTGCCTCGGCGATCTTCGTGAAGACGCGAGGGGACAGAGATAACCCGAATGGGAGAACTGCGTACTGGTATGCCCGCCCCTCGAAAGCAAACCGTAGGAACGGTCTGTGTCGAGGAAGGATGGAGACATGGAAGTAGGCGTCCTTCAGGTCAATCGCTGCAAACCAATCGTACGGACGAACGCATTCGAAAAGGCGTTTCGCAGTCAACATCTCGAACGGAAGCCGGTGAAGGGATCGGTTCAAGATGCGAAGGTCCAGGATTGGCCGTAACCCACCGGTTTTCTTGGGTACAATGAAGTAGGGGCTGTAGAACCCCGACCTCATTTCGGCTGGAGGGACAGGCTCGATCGCACCCTTCGCCAGTAGAGTGGCAATCTCCGCACGCATGACGGGGGCATGGGCCCCGGTCATGGTATAGCGGACTCCCCTGTAACGGGGAGGAGCCTGCGCGAACTGAATCGCGTAGCCGAGCCTGATGGTCCGGGCAGCCCAGCGGGACAGCCCCGGAAGCTGAAGCCAGGCTTCCAGAGACTGCACCAACGGGGTCATCCGGACGACAGACGTACCCTGGGTGGGGCAGCGAGGCAGCGTTACCGGCGCGGACAGGGGAGGCTGTTGGGCGTCCCCGGGTCGGAGCACGGTTAACGGCTGCGCCCTGACAGAGGAGACCAGGGAAGGACTCGCGTTCCACTGGGGTCTGCTCTGCCAGGGGGCTGGCGACAGAGAGGGATGCGAGTGGCGAGACCCGAGGGTGGCGCGCACTGTCATCACCGGTCTCTGGGTGCTCAGAGACAGGAACATGAGTTCTTCCCAAGCGCTGCTAGCCCGGGGGCCAGCAGCGGAAGGATTTTCCCCCGGCCCTCCACCGGGGGAAGGAGAGGCCCTGCTACCATCCCCTGGGAAGAACTGGAACCCATCTCTGAGTTGTCCACCTCCATCCTGGCGTTTAACCAGTCTGGGGAGCGGACTGGGCGACATCCTCAACCACCTCCACGGCGCGGCCCAGGTGAAGGCTGCTGCTGGGGCCGGGCGGGAAGAGGGAGGGCGCCCTCGGCGGCGAGCGGACTGAGGCGACTGGGCCGGCGGCTGGTGCAGCAGCTGGCCGCCGGGGCAGTACGTGTTGCAGCCTCAGTCTGCTCTGGGGCGGCCGAGAACTGTTGGGCGCAGTTCTCAGCCGCGCCGCCGAAGAGGCCAGCCTGGGATATGGGTGAGTTGAGGAGGCGGGCCCGCTCAACGTCCTCCACATCACCAGGTAAGGCCTGGTGTTCTCCCGGACCACAGCTGTGGACATCGCCCGACCCAGGGAGCGTGTGGCCACCTTCACCGCCCGGGGGCGGGGTCAGTTGCGGCACGCAGCTCAATGAAGAGCCCTGGGTCGGCTCCACCCTTGTGCATGTGCAAAGGGGCGGCGGCCTGCCCGTAGCACTGCGGGACCACGCCACCGAAGTAGACGAGCCCACAGGCTTTGGGGGGGGTGCTTAGGACAGCCACACCACGCCACGTCAAAGCCCTCTGTGGACACCGTAGTGTGCAACAGAGAGTTCAACAGTGGGGGGGGAGGGGGCCCCAGTGTACCCTAGGCCGCGGCCCCATCAAGGGCAGAGAAGGCGGAGGAGGCCACCAAACGGTCGCGAGAAGCACAGGGACTTCCAGGACCGCGTGATCTCCTCATGCACCCCGGGAGCGAAAGGCATTGGGGGCGGGGCCCAACAGCTGTCGGGTGCCGCCCCCAAAAACCAATCGCGCAACCACGAGCACCCGCGACTGGGCGGAGTTCCACACCAGCGCGAGACTTGCGGCTGCCCGAGATAACATGGCTGTCAACTTTAGGTCAGATCAGGCAGTGCTGACACACCCGGAGGCGGAGCACAACCTAATCGTCATCCCCAAAGGACTCCAGCCCACCTTGGGATGCGGCGATCGACATCTCACTGCTATCCGGAGCGTGAACTGAACGAATGGGGCGTCAGAGACGGGCCGTAGATTCAATCCAACACTCGCGGAAGCGATGTATAAGAGGGGGGTGTGGCCCGAGGAATGAACGTCGGGGTTCTTAATACCACAGCACCGCCCTCAGGTCACCCTGGCCACCAGCCAAAGTACCATCTCACTCGGGGACGGTAGATTGGGGTGTGGCAGAGGGGACTCTCTCTCCTCACGGAGATCATTGAGTCTCGACCGTGACATCGCGATGGTCACGCCCCCGCAATGGAAACGTGACACATCCGCAAACACTGCCCGTGCGTGCTGAAGCCCAAACACGCCCGAGCAGTGAATACGTCCACAGACAGCAGCGGAAAATCGATCGCACCCGGAAGTGCACGGGCGAGCCGTCTTGAAAAAGATGTGCCACGCGCAAGCTCTTTTTGTGAGAGGAAAACCTTGCAGTCGATGCCGAAGCGCCCAGGGAAACACACACCAGCTGTCAGGCGGACCACTGCACAGATCAGCAGGCAGGAAGTATGCGATCACTGGAACGCGCCGTCACACCAACACCGACTGGAAAGCTGCTCGTCTCGAAGAAGCTGACAGAGTCTCAGAAGGCTGTAGGAGTGAAGAGGTAGGTACTCTTGGCTCCGAAAGCAGAATATAATGCGATATTGCCTCGTACTTCCTTATATACTCACGCAGTGAGGCGGAGCTACGTATGCAAATTCCGCATGCCCCATGGCATTGGCACGCCATTGGGCGTTTTCTCAAAACTCGAAGTTGATAGGCTTCTAAGCGAAACCCCCATTCGTTAGTCACTAACGTTACGTCGTAGTGACTGAACGAAAGGGAACAATTATTACATAAAGTCAAAATTGACAAATTTCCAAATTACGACAGTGTATACTATTACATAAAAGTGGAAATTATTCAATTATTACATAAAGTCAAAATGGACAAAAATTAAAAAATTACGACAGTGTATACCATTACTTAAAGTGGAAAATTTTAAAAGTTGAAAATTTTACATTATTACAAAGTCAAAATGGACAAAAATTCAAAATTACAACAGTGTATACTATGACATAAAAGCGGAAATTATTCAATTATTACATTACGTCAAGATGGACAAAAATTCAAAGTTACGACAGTGTATACTATTACATAAAAGTGGAAAGTTTTCAATTATTACATAAAATCACAATGGACAAAAATTCAAAATTACAACAGTGTATACTATTACGTAAAAGTTGACATTATTCAATTAATACATGAAGTCAAACTGGAAAAAAAAATAAAAAATTACTACAGTGGATACTCTTACATAAAAGTGGAAATTATTCAATTATTACATAAAGTCAAAATTGACAAAAATACTAAATTACGACAGTGTATACTATTACATAAAAAGTGGAAATTATTCAATTATTACATAAATTCAAAATTGACAAAAATACTAAATTACGACAGTGTATACTATTACATAAAAGTGGAAAAATTTAAATTATTACATTAAGTCAAAACGGACAAAAATTCTAAATTACGACAGTGTATACTATTACATAAAAGTGGAAATTATTCAATTATTACATAAAATCAAAATGGACAAAAATACAAAATTACGACAGTGTATACTATTACATAAAAGTTGACATTATTCAATTAATACATAAAGTCAAACTGGACAAAAATTTAAAATTACGACAGTTGACACTCTTACATAAAAGTGGAACAATTATTATATAAAGTCAAAATTGACAAAAATTCTAAATTACGACAAGGTATACTATTACATAAAAGTGGAAATTATTCAATTATTGCATAAAGTCAAAATGGACAAAAATTCAAAATTACGACAGTGTATAATATTACATAAAAGTTGACATTATTCAATTATTACATTAAGTCAAAATGGACAAAAATTCAAAATTATGACAGTGTACACTATTACATAAAAGTGGAAATTATTCAATTATTACATAAAATCAAAATGGACAAAAATACAAAATTACGACAGTGTATACTATTACATAAAAGTTGACATTATTCAATTAATACATAAAGTCAAACTGGACAAAAATTTAAAATTACGACAGTGTATACTATTACATAAAAGTGGAAAATTTAAATTATTACAGTAAGTCAAAATTGACAAAAATTCTAAATTACGACAAGATATACTGTTAAATAAAAGTGGAAATTATTCAATTATTGCATAAAGTCAAAATGGACAAAAATTCAAAATTACGACAGTGTATACTATTACATAAAAGTTGACATTATTCAATTATTACATTAAGTCAAAATGGACAAAAATTCCAAATTACGACAGTGTATACTATTACATAAAAGTGGAAAGTTTTCAATTATGACATAAAGTCTAAATGGACAAAAATTCAAAATTACGACAGTGTATACTATTACATAAAAGTTGACATTATTCAATTAATACATAAAGTCAAACTGGACAAAAATTAAAAATTACGACAGTGGACACTATTACATAAAAGTGGAACAATTATTACATAAAGTCAAAATTGACAAAAATTCCAAATTACGACAGTGTATACTATTACATAAAAGTGGAAATTATTCAATTATTACATAAAGTCAAAATGGACAAAAATTAAAAAAATTACGACAGTGTATACCATTACTTAAAGTGGAAAATTTTAAAAGTTGAAAATTTTACATTATTACAAAGTCAAAATGGACAAAAATTCAAAATTACAACAGTGTATACTATGACATAAAAGCGGAAATTATTCAATTATTACATTACGTCAAGATGGACAAAAATTCAAAGTTACGACAGTGTATACTATTACATAAAAGTGGAAAGTTTTCAATTATTACATAAAATCACAATGGACAAAAATTCAAAATTACAACAGTGTATACTATTACGTAAAACTTGACATTATTCAATTAATACATGAAGTCAAACTGGACAAAAATAAAAAATTACTACAGTGGATACTCTTACATAAAAGTGGAAATTATTCAATTATTACATAAAGTCAAAATTGACAAAAATACTAAATTACGACAGTGTATACTATTACATAAAAGTGGAAAAATTTAAATTATTACATTAAGTCAAAACGGACAAAAATTCTAAATTACGACAGTGTATACTATTACATAAAAGTGGAAATTATTCAATTGTTACATAAAATCAAAATGGACAAAAATACAAAATTACGACAGTGTATACTATTACATAAAAGTTGACATTATTCAATTAATACATAAAGTCAAATAGTATACGACAAGGTATACTATTACATAAAAGTGGAAATTATTCAATTATTGCATTAAGTCAAAATGGACAAAAATTCAAAATTACGACAGTGTATACTATTACATAAAAGTGGAAATTATTCAATTATTACATAAAGTCAAAATGGACAAAAATTCCAAGTTACGACATTGTATACTATTACAAAAAAGTGGAAAAATTTAAATTATTACATTAAGTCAAAACGGACAAAAATTCAAAATTACGACAGTGTATACTATTACATAAAAGTTGACATTATTCAATTATTACATTAAGTCAAAATGGACAAAAATTCAAAATTATGACAGTGTACACTATTACATAAAAGTGGAAATTATTCAATTATTACATAAAGTCAAAATGGACAAAAATTCAAAATTACAACAGTGTATACTATTACGTAAAAGTTGACATTATTCAATTAATACATGAAGTCAAACTGGACAAAAATAAAAAATTACTACAGTGGATACTCTTACATAAAAGTGGAAATTATTCAATTATTACATAAAGTCAAAATTGACAAAAATACTAAATTACGACAGTGTATACTATTACATAAAAAGTGGAAATTATTCAATTATTACATAAATTCAAAATTGACAAAAATACTAAATTACGACAGTGTATACTATTACATAAAAGTGGAAAAATTTAAATTATTACATTAAGTCAAAACGGACAAAAATTCTAAATTACGACAGTGTATACTATTACATAAAAGTGGAAATTATTCAATTATTCCATAAAATCAAAATGGACAAAAATACAAAATTACGACAGTGTATACTACTACATAAAAGTTGACATTATTCAATTAATACATAAAGTCAAACTGGACAAAAATTTAAAATTACGACAGTTGACACTATTACATAAAAGTGGAACAATTATTATGTAAAGTCAAAATTGACAAAAATTCTAAATTACGACAAGGTATACTATTACATAAAAGTGGAAATTATTCAATTATTGCATAAAGTCAAAATGGACAAAAATTCAAAATTACGACAGTGTATACTATTACATAAAAGTTGACATTATTCAATTATTACATTAAGTCAAAATGGACAAAAATTCAAAATTATGACAGTGTACACTATTACATAAAAGTGGAAATTATTCAATTATTACATAAAGTCAAAATGGACAAAAATTCCAAGTTACGACATTGTATACTATTACAAAAAAGTGAAACATTTTAAAACTGGAAAATTTTTAATTATTACAGAGTCAAAATGGACAAAAATTAAAAATTACCATAGTGTATACTATTACATAAAAGTGGAAATTATTCAATTATTACATAAAGTCCAAATGGACAAAAATTAAAAATTACGACAGTGTATACTGTATACTGTATACAGTGTATACAGTGTATACTATTACATAAAATTAGATGGAAATTATTCAATTATTACATAAAGTCAAAATGGACAAAAATTCAAAATTACAACAGTGTATACTATGACATAAAAGCGGAAATTATTCAATTATTACATTACGTCAAGATGGACAAAAATTCTAAATTACGACAGTGTATACTATTACATAAAAGTGGAACATTTTAGAAGTGGAACATTTTAAATTATTACAAAGTCAAAATGGACAAAAATTAAAAATTACGACAGTGTATACTATTACATAAAAGTGGAAAGTTTTCAATAATTACATTAAGTCAAAATGGACAAAAATTCTAAATTAAGACAGTGTATACTCTTACATAAAAGGTGAAATTATTAAATTATTACATAAAGTCAAAATGGACAAAAATTCCAAATTACGACAGTGTATACTATTACATCATAGTGGAAAATTTTAAAAGTGGAAAGTTTTCAATTATTACATAAAATCACAATGGACAAAAATTCAAAATTACAACAGTGTATACTATTACGTAAAAGTTGACATTATTCAATTAATACATGAAGTCAAACTGGACAAAAATAAAAAATTACAACAGTGGATACTCTTACATTAAAGTGGAAATTATTCAATTATTACATAAAGTCAAAATTGACAAAAATACTAAATTACGACAGTGTATACTATTACATAAAAAGTGGAAATTATTCAATTATTACATAAATTCAAAATTGACAAAAATACTAAATTACGACAGTGTATACTATTACATAAAAGTGGAAAAATTTAAATTATTACATTAAGTCAAAACAGACAAAAATTCTAAATTACGACAGTGTATACTATTACATAAAAGTGGAAATTATTCAATTATTACATAAAATCAAAATGGACAAAAATTCAAAATTACGACAGTGTATACTATTACATAAAAGTTGACATTATTCAATTAATACATAAAGTCAAACTGGACAAAAATTTAAAATTACGACAATTGACACTATTACATAAAAGTGGAACAATTATTATATAAAGTCAAAATTGACAAAAATTCTAAATTACGACAAGGTATACTATTACATAAAAGTGGAAATTATTCAATTATTGCATAAAGTCAAAATGGACAAAAATTCAAAATTACGACAGTGTATACTATTACATAAAAGTTGACATTATTCAATTATTACATAAAGTCAAACTGGACAAAAATTAAAAATTACGACAGTGGACACTATTACATAAAAGTGGAACAATTATTACATAAAGTCAAAATTGACAAAAATTCCAAATTACGACAGTGTATACTATTACATAAAAGTGGAAATTATTCAATTATTACATAAAGTCAAAATGGACAAAAATTAAAAAAATTACGACAGTGTATACCATTACTTAAAGTGGAAAATTTTAAAAGTTGAAAATTTTACATTATTACAAAGTCAAAATTGACAAAAATTCAAAATTACAACAGTGTATACTATGACATAAAAGCGGAAATTATTCAATTATTACATTACGTCAAGATGGACAAAAATTCAAAGTTACGACAGTGTATACTATTACATAAAAGTGGAAAGTTTTCAATTATTACATAAAATCACAATGGACAAAAATTCAAAATTACAACAGTGTATACTATTACGTAAAACTTGACATTATTCAATTAATACATGAAGTCAAACTGGACAAAAATAAAAAATTACTACAGTGGATACTCTTACATAAAAGTGGAAATTATTCAATTATTACATAAAGTCAAAATTGACAAAAATACTAAATTACGACAGTGTATACTATTACATAAAAGTGGAAAAATTTAAATTATTACATTAAGTCAAAACGGACAAAAATTCTAAATTACGACAGTGTATACTATTACATAAAAGTGGAAATTATTCAATTGTTACATAAAATCAAAATGGACAAAAATACAAAATTACGACAGTGTATACTATTACATAAAAGTTGACATTATTCAATTAATACATAAAGTCAAATAGTATACGACAAGGTATACTATTACATAAAAGTGGAAATTATTCAATTATTGCATTAAGTCAAAATGGACAAAAATTCAAAATTACGACAGTGTATACTATTACATAAAAGTGGAAATTATTCAATTATTACATAAAGTCAAAATGGACAAAAATTCCAAGTTACGACATTGTATACTATTACAAAAAAGTGGAAAAATTTAAATTATTACATTAAGTCAAAACGGACAAAAATTCAAAATTACGACAGTGTATACTATTACATAAAAGTTGACATTATTCAATTATTACATTAAGTCAAAATGGACAAAAATTCAAAATTATGACAGTGTACACTATTACATAAAAGTGGAAATTATTCAATTATTACATAAAGTCAAAATGGACAAAAATTCAAAATTACAACAGTGTATACTATTACGTAAAAGTTGACATTATTCAATTAATACATGAAGTCAAACTGGACAAAAATAAAAAATTACTACAGTGGATACTCTTACATAAAAGTGGAAATTATTCAATTATTACATAAAGTCAAAATTGACAAAAATACTAAATTACGACAGTGTATACTATTACATAAAAAGTGGAAATTATTCAATTATTACATAAATTCAAAATTGACAAAAATACTAAATTACGACAGTGTATACTATTACATAAAAGTGGAAAAATTTAAATTATTACATTAAGTCAAAACGGACAAAAATTCTAAATTACGACAGTGTATACTATTACATAAAAGTGGAAATTATTCAATTATTCCATAAAATCAAAATGGACAAAAATACAAAATTACGACAGTGTATACTACTACATAAAAGTTGACATTATTCAATTAATACATAAAGTCAAACTGGACAAAAATTTAAAATTACGACAGTTGACACTATTACATAAAAGTGGAACAATTATTATGTAAAGTCAAAATTGACAAAAATTCTAAATTACGACAAGGTATACTATTACATAAAAGTGGAAATTATTCAATTATTGCATAAAGTCAAAATGGACAAAAATTCAAAATTACGACAGTGTATACTATTACATAAAAGTTGACATTATTCAATTATTACATTAAGTCAAAATGGACAAAAATTCAAAATTATGACAGTGTACACTATTACATAAAAGTGGAAATTATTCAATTATTACATAAAGTCAAAATGGACAAAAATTCCAAGTTACGACATTGTATACTATTACAAAAAAGTGAAACATTTTAAAACTGGAAAATTTTTAATTATTACAGAGTCAAAATGGACAAAAATTAAAAATTACCATAGTGTATACTATTACATAAAAGTGGAAATTATTCAATTATTACATAAAGTCCAAATGGACAAAAATTAAAAATTACGACAGTGTATACTGTATACTGTATACAGTGTATACAGTGTATACTATTACATAAAATTAGATGGAAATTATTCAATTATTACATAAAGTCAAAATGGACAAAAATTCAAAATTACAACAGTGTATACTATGACATAAAAGCGGAAATTATTCAATTATTACATTACGTCAAGATGGACAAAAATTCTAAATTACGACAGTGTATACTATTACATAAAAGTGGAACATTTTAGAAGTGGAACATTTTAAATTATTACAAAGTCAAAATGGACAAAAATTAAAAATTACGACAGTGTATACTATTACATAAAAGTGGAAAGTTTTCAATAATTACATTAAGTCAAAATGGACAAAAATTCTAAATTAAGACAGTGTATACTCTTACATAAAAGGTGAAATTATTAAATTATTACATAAAGTCAAAATGGACAAAAATTCCAAATTACGACAGTGTATACTATTACATCATAGTGGAAAATTTTAAAAGTGGAAAGTTTTCAATTATTACATAAAATCACAATGGACAAAAATTCAAAATTACAACAGTGTATACTATTACGTAAAAGTTGACATTATTCAATTAATAAATGAAGTCAAACTGGACAAAAATAAAAAATTACAACAGTGGATACTCTTACATTAAAGTGGAAATTATTCAATTATTACATAAAGTCAAAATTGACAAAAATACTAAATTACGACAGTGTATACTATTACATAAAAAGTGGAAATTATTCAATTATTACATAAATTCAAAATTGACAAAAATACTAAATTACGACAGTGTATACTATTACATAAAAGTGGAAAAATTTAAATTATTACATTAAGTCAAAACAGACAAAAATTCTAAATTACGACAGTGTATACTATTACATAAAAGTGGAAATTATTCAATTATTACATAAAATCAAAATGGACAAAAATTCAAAATTACGACAGTGTATACTATTACATAAAAGTTGACATTATTCAATTAATACATAAAGTCAAACTGGACAAAAATTTAAAATTACGACAATTGACACTATTACATAAAAGTGGAACAATTATTATATAAAGTCAAAATTGACAAAAATTCTAAATTACGACAAGGTATACTATTACATAAAAGTGGAAATTATTCAATTATTGCATAAAGTCAAAATGGACAAAAATTCAAAATTACGACAGTGTATACTATTACATAAAAGTTGACATTATTCAATTATTACATAAAGTCAAACTGGACAAAAATTAAAAATTACGACAGTGGACACTATTACATAAAAGTGGAACAATTATTACATAAAGTCAAAATTGACAAAAATTCCAAATTACGACAGTGTATACTATTACATAAAAGTGGAAATTATTCAATTATTACATAAAGTCAAAATGGACAAAAATTAAAAAAATTACGACAGTGTATACCATTACTTAAAGTGGAAAATTTTAAAAGTTGAAAATTTTACATTATTACAAAGTCAAAATTGACAAAAATTCAAAATTACAACAGTGTATACTATGACATAAAAGCGGAAATTATTCAATTATTACATTACGTCAAGATGGACAAAAATTCAAAGTTACGACAGTGTATACTATTACATAAAAGTGGAAAGTTTTCAATTATTACATAAAATCACAATGGACAAAAATTCAAAATTACAACAGTGTATACTATTACGTAAAACTTGACATTATTCAATTAATACATGAAGTCAAACTGGACAAAAATAAAAAATTACTACAGTGGATACTCTTACATAAAAGTGGAAATTATTCAATTATTACATAAAGTCAAAATTGACAAAAATACTAAATTACGACAGTGTATACTATTACATAAAAGTGGAAAAATTTAAATTATTACATTAAGTCAAAACGGACAAAAATTCTAAATTACGACAGTGTATACTATTACATAAAAGTGGAAATTATTCAATTGTTACATAAAATCAAAATGGACAAAAATACAAAATTACGACAGTGTATACTATTACATAAAAGTTGACATTATTCAATTAATACATAAAGTCAAATAGTATACGACAAGGTATACTATTACATAAAAGTGGAAATTATTCAATTATTGCATTAAGTCAAAATGGACAAAAATTCAAAATTACGACAGTGTATACTATTACATAAAAGTGGAAATTATTCAATTATTACATAAAGTCAAAATGGACAAAAATTCCAAGTTACGACATTGTATACTATTACAAAAAAGTGGAAAAATTTAAATTATTACATTAAGTCAAAACGGACAAAAATTCAAAATTACGACAGTGTATACTATTACATAAAAGTTGACATTATTCAATTATTACATTAAGTCAAAATGGACAAAAATTCAAAATTATGACAGTGTACACTATTACATAAAAGTGGAAATTATTCAATTATTACATAAAGTCAAAATGGACAAAAATTCAAAATTACAACAGTGTATACTATTACGTAAAAGTTGACATTATTCAATTAATACATGAAGTCAAACTGGACAAAAATAAAAAATTACTACAGTGGATACTCTTACATAAAAGTGGAAATTATTCAATTATTACATAAAGTCAAAATTGACAAAAATACTAAATTACGACAGTGTATACTATTACATAAAAAGTGGAAATTATTCAATTATTACATAAATTCAAAATTGACAAAAATACTAAATTACGACAGTGTATACTATTACATAAAAGTGGAAAAATTTAAATTATTACATTAAGTCAAAACGGACAAAAATTCTAAATTACGACAGTGTATACTATTACATAAAAGTGGAAATTATTCAATTATTCCATAAAATCAAAATGGACAAAAATACAAAATTACGACAGTGTATACTACTACATAAAAGTTGACATTATTCAATTAATACATAAAGTCAAACTGGACAAAAATTTAAAATTACGACAGTTGACACTATTACATAAAAGTGGAACAATTATTATGTAAAGTCAAAATTGACAAAAATTCTAAATTACGACAAGGTATACTATTACATAAAAGTGGAAATTATTCAATTATTGCATAAAGTCAAAATGGACAAAAATTCAAAATTACGACAGTGTATACTATTACATAAAAGTTGACATTATTCAATTATTACATTAAGTCAAAATGGACAAAAATTCAAAATTATGACAGTGTACACTATTACATAAAAGTGGAAATTATTCAATTATTACATAAAGTCAAAATGGACAAAAATTCCAAGTTACGACATTGTATACTATTACAAAAAAGTGAAACATTTTAAAACTGGAAAATTTTTAATTATTACAGAGTCAAAATGGACAAAAATTAAAAATTACCATAGTGTATACTATTACATAAAAGTGGAAATTATTCAATTATTACATAAAGTCCAAATGGACAAAAATTAAAAATTACGACAGTGTATACTGTATACTGTATACAGTGTATACAGTGTATACTATTACATAAAATTAGATGGAAATTATTCAATTATTACATAAAATCAAAATGGACAAAAATTCAAAATTACAACAGTGTATACTATGACATAAAAGCGGAAATTATTCAATTATTACATTACGTCAAGATGGACAAAAATTCTAAATTACGACAGTGTATACTATTACATAAAAGTGGAACATTTTAGAAGTGGAACATTTTAAATTATTACAAAGTCAAAATGGACAAAAATTAAAAATTACGACAGTGTATACTATTACATAAAAGTGGAAAGTTTTCAATAATTACATTAAGTCAAAATGGACAAAAATTCTAAATTAAGACAGTGTATACTCTTACATAAAAGGTGAAATTATTAAATTATTACATAAAGTCAAAATGGACAAAAATTCCAAATTACGACAGTGTATACTATTACATCATAGTGGAAAATTTTAAAAGTGGAAAGTTTTCAATTATTACATAAAATCACAATGGACAAAAATTCAAAATTACAACAGTGTATACTATTACGTAAAAGTTGACATTATTCAATTAATACATGAAGTCAAACTGGACAAAAATAAAAAATTACAACAGTGGATACTCTTACATTAAAGTGGAAATTATTCAATTATTACATAAAGTCAAAATTGACAAAAATACTAAATTACGACAGTGTATACTATTACATAAAAAGTGGAAATTATTCAATTATTACATAAATTCAAAATTGACAAAAATACTAAATTACGACAGTGTATACTATTACATAAAAGTGGAAAAATTTAAATTATTACATTAAGTCAAAACGGACAAAAATTCTAAATTACGACAGTGTATACTATTACATAAAAGTGGAAATTATTCAATTATTACATAAAATCAAAATGGACAAAAATTCAAAATTACGACAGTGTATACTATTACATAAAAGTTGACATTATTCAATTAATACATAAAGTCAAACTGGACAAAAATTTAAAATTACGACAATTGACACTATTACATAAAAGTGGAACAATTATTATATAAAGTCAAAATTGACAAAAATTCTAAATTACGACAAGGTATACTATTACATAAAAGTGGAAATTATTCAATTATTGCATAAAGTCAAAATGGACAAAAATTCAAAATTACGACAGTGTATACTATTACATAAAAGTTGACATTATTCAATTATTACATTAAGTCAAAATGGACAAAAATTCAAAATTATGACAGTGTATACTATTACATAAAAGTGGAAATTATTCAATTATTACATAAAGTCAAAATGGACAAAAATTCCAAGTTACGACATTGTATACTATTACAAAAAAGTGGAAAATTTTAAAACTGGAAATTTTTTAATTATTACAGAGTCAAAATGGACAAAAATTAAAAATTACCATAGTGTATACTATTACATAAAAGTGGAAATTATTCAATTATTACATAAAGTCCAAATGGACAAAAATTTAAAATTACGACAGTGTATACTGTATACTGTATACAGTGTATACAGTGTATACTATTACATAAAATTACATGGAAATTATTCAATTATTACATAAAGTCAAAATGGAAAAAAATTCAAAATTACAACAGTGTATACTATGACATAAAAGCGGAAATTATTTAATTAGTACATAAAGTCAAAATGGACAAAAATTCTAAATTACGACAGTGTATACTATTACATAAATGTGGAAATTATTCAATTATTATATTACGTCAAGATGGACAAAAATTCTAAATTACGACAGTGTATACTATTACATAAAAGTGGAACATTTTAAAAGTGGAAAATTTTAAATTATTACAAAGTCAAAATGGACAAAAATTCAAAATTACAACAGTGTATACTATGACATAAATGCGGAAATTATTTAATTATTACATAAAGTCAAAATTGACAAAAATACTAAATTACGACAGTGTATACTATTACATAAAAGTGGAAATTATTCAATTATTACATAAAGTCAAAATGGACAAAAATTAAAAATTACGACAGTGTACACTATTACATTAAAGTTGACATTATTCAATTATTACATAAAGTCAAAATGGACAAAAAATCAAAGTTACGACAGTGTATACTATTACATAAAAGTGGAAAGTTTTCAATTATTACATAAAGTCAAAATGGACAAAAATTCTAAATTACAACAGTGTATACTATTTAGGGTTGGGTACCGAAATCCGGTTCCAATATGGCACCGGTACTTATATAACCGGTATGTACCGGACCGAATCAGAACACAGATTTCGGTTCCTCATTTCGGTGCCAAAATTCAAACGTGCTTTCGCGCTTTGGCTGAGCCAGAGACAGACGCTCAGCGCTCGTCACAACACATCTCATGACAACTATTCAGTGTTTTCAACGACATCATGTTTATTTCAGGTTTCAGACATTTAAATGTTCATAAGTAGGCTACTAGCAAAAAACACACACTGATGTCTATGAAAGCGGCAATGACAATCCTTTCAGACGGTTATAATTTGACTAACGTTACGTGTTTTATTCACATCAGATAAATGCACATTATATAGTAACTATATAGTTTACTCTATTCTTCTTCCAGTTCACTGGTCACTTACTTTCATGTATTTCGTGAGACGAGAATGAACTCAAGTGTTGTAAATCCGACAGATCCGATTCTGAGGCGCAAACTAACATGGCGCCGCCGCCCATTGCGCTTTATAGATCAACTAACACACATTCACTCACACATTTGAACATCAGATAGTTTGTGACACAGTTAAGAAGTTTGTGAATATTTTGAATAAAAAGAAAAAAAGAAATAAACCCGATACAGCTGAGCTGTCAGCGCTATTGCGGCTGCTGTGTGTCATGTGAGAAACACGACGCGTCACCATGGAAACATTAAGTCGATGCGTTCAAAAATATTTAGCCAGAAAATATGATCATATTTCAAAATAAAGCTGAAGCTCGAAGCTGGTTTGTAGCAGAGCAAGAATACAGACGACTGCTGTTTTTACTGTAACTGTTTAGAGTTATATTAGGCTTGTTGTAGTTGGGTGGCTTAGGTTTTACTGTGAATTTGTAAATATGTCAATTATAATTTGTAAATAAGTAAATTGTGTTTTGTATTTATTTATATTCATACATTTAAGTATACATTAAACTTTTAATAAATGGTTCAATTTAGATAATAAATAAATAAATAAAAATCCATTTAATGTCATCCACCTCGTTTGGTGGCCTTTTAAAAAAAAAAAAGTATCGGTTCAGGCACCGTTTAGGCACCGGAACCGTTTTAAAAGTATCGGTTTGGCACCGGAATCGAAAAAAACCCAAACGATACCCAACCCTAATACTATTACATAAAAGTTGATATTATTCAATTAATACATGAAGTCAAACTGGACCAAAATTAAAAAATTACGACAGTGGATACTATTAAATAAAACGGGAAATTATTCAATTATTACATAAAGTCAAAATTGACAAAAATTCAAAATTACGACAGTGTATACTATTAAATAAAAGTGGAAAGTTTTCAATTATTACATAAAGTCAAAATGGACAAAAATTCAAAATTACGACATTGTATTCTATTACTTAAAAGTTGACATTATTCAATTAATACATAAAGTCAAAATGGACAAAAATTTAAAATTACGACAGTGTATACTATTACATAAAAGTGGAAATTATTCAATTATTACATAAAGTCAAAATGGACAAACATTAAAAATTACGACAGTGTATACTATTACATAAAAGTTGACATTAATCAATTATTACATAAAGTCAAAATGGACAAAAAAATCAAAATTACAACAGTGTATACTATTACATAAAAGTGGAAAGTTTTCAATTATTACATAAAGTCAAAATGGACAAAAATTCAAAATTACAACAGTGTATACTATTACATAAAAGTTGATATTATTAAATTAATACATGAAGTCAAACTGGACCAAAATTAAAAATTACGACAGTGGATACTATTAAATAAAACGGGAAATTATTCAATTATTACATAAAGTCAAAATTGACAAAAATTCAAAATTACGACAGTGTATACTATTAAATAAAAGTGGAAAGTTTTCAATTATTACATAAAGTCAAAATGGACAAAAATTCAAAATTACGACATTGTATTCTATTACTTAAAAGTTGACATTATTCAATTAATACATAAAGTCAAACTGGACAAAAATTCTAAATTATGACAGTGTATACTATTACATAAATGTGGAAATTATTCAATTATTACATTACGTCAAGATGGACAAAAATTCTAAATTACGACAGTGTATACTATTACCTAAAAGTGGAAATTATTCAATTATTACATAAATTCTAAATTGACAAAAATACTAAATTACGATACTATTACATAAAAGTGGAAAAATTTAAATTATTACATTAAGTCAAAACGGACAAAAATTCAAAATTACGACAGTGTATACTATTACATAAAAGTGGAAATTATTCAATTATTACATAAAATCAAAATGGACAAAAATACAAAATTACGACAGTGTATACTATTACATAAAAGTTGACATTATTCAATTAATACATGGTAAATGGTAAATGGACTGCATTTATATAGCGCTTTTTTAACAGACCTACGGCCATCCAAAGCGCTTTACATTTTGCCTCACATTCACCCATTCACACACTCATTCACACACCGACGGCGGTGTCAGCCATGCAAGGCGCCATCCAGCTCGTCAGGAGCAGCTGGGGTTAGGTGTCTTGCTCATGGACACCTCGGCACTTGGTCAGGTGGAACCGGGGATCGAACCACCAACCTTCCGGTTTGTAGACAACCTACTTGAACCACTGAGCCACTGCCGCCCCAACCCCAACATAAAGTCAAACTGGACAAAAATTTAAAATTACGACAGTTGACACTATTACATAAAAGTGGAACAATTATTACATAAAGTCAAAATTGACAAAAATTCTAAATTACGACAAGGTATACTGTTACATAAAAGTGGAAATTATTCAATTATTGCATAAAGTCAAAATGGACAAAAATTCAAAATTACGACAGTGTATACTATTACATAAAAGTTGACATTATTCAATTATTACATTAAGTCAAAATGGACAAAAATTCAAAATTATGACAGTGTACACTATTACATAAAAGTGGAAATTATTCAATTATTACATAAAGTCAAAATGGACAAAAATTCCATGTTACGACATTGTATACTATTACAAAAAAGTGGAAAATTTTAAAACTGGAAAATTTTTAATTATTACAAAGTCAAAATGGACAAAAATTTAAAATTACCATAGTGTATACTATTACATAAAAGTGGAAATTATTCAATTATTACATAAAGTCCAAATGGACAAAAATTAAAAATTACGACAGTGTATACTATTACATAAAAGTGGAAATTATTCAATTATTACATAAAGTCAAAATGGACAAAAATTCAAAATTACAACAGTGTATACTGTGACATAAAAGCGGAAATTATTTAATTATTACATAAAGTCAAGATGGACAAAAATTCTAAAATACGACAGTGTATACTATTACATAAAAGTGGAACATTTTAAAAGTGGAACATTTTTAATTATTACAAAGTCAAAATGGACAAAAATTTAAAATTACGACAGTGTATACTATTACATAAAAGTGGACATTATTAAATTATTACACAAAGTCAAAATGGACAAAAATTAAAAATTACGACAGTGTATACTATTACATAAAAGTTGACATTATTCAATTATTACATAAAGTCAAAATGGACAAAAAATTAAAGTTACGACAGTGTATACTATTACATAAAAGTGGAAAGTTTTCAATTATTACATATAGTCAAAATGGACAAAAATTCAAAATTACAACAGTGTATACTATTACATAAAAGTTGATATTATTCAATTAATACATGAAGTCAAACTGGACCAAAATTAAAAATTACGACAGTGGATACTATTAAATAAAACGGGTAATTATTCAATTATTACATAAAGTCAAAATTGACAAAAATTCAAAATTACGACAGTGTATACTATTAAATAAAAGTGGAAAGTTTTCAATTATTACATAAAGTCAAAATGGACAAAAATTCAAAATTACGACATTGTATACTATTACTTAAAAGTTGACATTATTCAATTAATACATAAAGTCAAACTGGACAAAAATTTAAAATTACGACAGTTGACACTATTACATAAAAGTGGAACAATTATTACATAAAGTCAAAATTGACAAAAATTCTAAATTACGACAAGGTATACTGTTACATAAAAGTGGAAATTATTCAATTATTACATATAGTCAAAATGGAAAAAAAATTCAAAATTACGACAGTGTATACTATTACAGAAAAGTTGACATTATTCAATTATTACATTAAGTCAAAATGGACAAAAATTCAAAATTATGACTGTATACTATTACATAAATGTGGAAATTATTCAATTATTACATTGCGTCAAGATGGACAAAAATTCTAAATTACGACAGTGTATACTATTACATAAAAGTGGAAAGTTTTCAATAATTACATTAAGTCAAAATGGACAAAAATTCTAAATTACGACAGTGTATACTATTACATAAAAGGTGAAATTATTAAATTATTACATAAAGTCAAAAATGGACAAAAATTCCAAATTACGACAGTGTATACTATTACATCATAGTGGTAAATTTTAAAAGTGGAAAATTTTTAATTATTACACAGTCAAAATGGACAAAAATTTAAAATTACGACAGTGCATACTCTTACATAAAAGTGGAAATTATTCAATTATTACATAAAGTCAAAATGGACAAAAATTCAAAATTACGACAGTGTACACTATTAAATAAAAGTTGACATTATTCAATTAATACATGAAGTCAAACTGGACAAAAATTCAAAGTTACGACAGTGTATACTATTACATAAAAGTGGAAAGTTTTCAATTATTACATAAAGTCAAAATTGACAAAAATACTAAATTACGACAGTGTATACTATTACGTAAAAGTTGACATTATTCAATTAATACATGAAGTCAAACTGGACAAAAATTCTAAATTACGACAGTGTATACTATTACATAAAAGTGGAAAATATTCAATTATTACAAAAAGTCAAAATTGACAAAAATACTAAATTACGACAGTGTATACTATTACATAAAAGTGGAAAAATTTAAATTAATACATCAAGTCAAAATGGACAAAAATTCTAAATTACGACAGTGTATACTATTACATAAAAAGTGGAAATTATTACATAAATTCAAAATTGACAAAAATACTAAATTAATACAGTGTATACTATTACATAATAGTGGAAAAATTTAAATTATTACATTAAGTCAAAACGGACAAATATTCAAAATTACGACAGTGTATACTATTAAATAAAAGTGGAAATTATTCAATTATTACATAAAGTCAAAATGGACAAAAATTCAAAATTACAACATTGTATACTATAACTTAAAAGTTGACATTATTCAATTAATACATAAAGTCAAACTGGACAAAAATGTAAAATTACGACAGTTGACACTATTACATAAAAGTGGAACAATTATTACATAAAGTCAAAATTGACAAAAATTCTAAATTACGACAAGGTATACTGTTACATAAAAGTGGAAATTATTCAATTATTACATATAGTCAAAATGGAAAAAAAAATTCAAAATTACGACAGTGTATACTATTACAGAAAAGTTGACATTATTCAATTATTACATTAAGTCAAAATGGACAAAAATTCAAAATTATGACAGTGTATACTATTACATAAAAGTGGAAATGATTCAATTATTACATAAAGTCAAAATGGACAAAAATTCCAAATTACGACAGTATATACTATTACAAAAAAGTGGAAAATTTTAAAACTGGAAAATTTTTCATTATTACAAAGTCATAATGGACAAAAATTAAAAATTACCAAAGTGTATACTATTACATAAAAGTGGAAATTATTCAATTATTACATAAAGTCCAAATGGACAAAAATAAAAAATTACGACAGTGTATACTATTACATAAAAGTGGAAAGTTTTCAATAATTACATTAAGTCAAAATGGACAAAAATTCAAAATTACAACAGTGTGTACTATTAAATAAAAGGTGAAATTATTAAATTATTACATAAAGTCAAAATGGACAAAAATTCAAAATTACGACAGTGTATACTATTACATAAATGTGGAAATTATTCAATTATTACATTACGTCAAGATGGACAAAAATTCTAAATTACGACAGTGTATACTATTACATAAAAGTGGAACATTTTAAAAGTGGAAAATTTTAAATAATTACAAAGTCAAAATGGACAAAAATTAAAAATTACGACAGTGTATACTATTACATAAAAGTTGACATTATTCAATTAATACATAAAGTCAAAATGGACAAAAAATCAAAGTTACGACAGTGTATACTATTACATAAAAGTGGAAAGTTTTCAATTATTACATAAAGTCAAAATGGACAAAAATTCAAAATTACAACAGTGTATACTATTACATAAAAGTTGATATCATTCAATTAATACATGAAGTCAAACTGGACCAAAATTAAAAATTACGACAGTGGATACTATTAAATAAAACGGGAAATTATTCAATTATTACATAAAGTCAAAATTGACAAAAAATCAAAGTTACGACAGTGTATACTATTACATAAAAGTGGAAAGTTTTCAATTATTACATAAAGTCAAAATGGACAAAAATTCTAAATTACGACAAGGTATACTGTTACATAAAAGTGGAAATTATTCAATTATTACATATAGTCAAAATGGAAAAAAAATTTAAAATTATGACAGTGTATACTATTACAGAAAAGTTGACATTATTCAATCATTACATTAAGTCAAAATGGACAAAAATTCAAAATTATGACAGTGTATACTATTACATAAATGTGGAAATTATTCAATTATTACATTACGTCAAGATGGACAAAAATTCTAAATTACGACAGTGTATACTATTACATAAAAGTGAAATATTTTAAAAGTGGAACATTTTAAATTATTACAAAGTCAAAATGGATAAAAATTCAAAATTACGACAGTGTATACTATTACATAAAAGTGGAAATTATTCAATTATTACATAAATTCAAAATTGACAAAAATACTAAATTACGACAGTGTATACTATTACATAAAAGTGGAAAAATTTAAATTATTACATTAAGTCAAAACGGACAAAAATTCAAAATTACGACAGTGTATACTATTACATAAAAGTGGAAATTGTTCAATTATTACATAAAATCAAAATGGACAAAAATTCAAAATTACAACAGTGTATACTATTACATAAAAGTTGATATCATTCAATTAATACATGAAGTCAAACTGGACCAAAATTAAAAATTACGACAGTGGATACTATTAAATAAAACGGGAAATTATTCAATTATTACATAAAGTCAAAATTGACAAAAAATCAAAGTTACGACAGTGTATACTATTACATAAAAGTGGAAAGTTTTCAATTATTACATAAAGTCAAAATGGACAAAAATTCTAAATTACGACAAGGTATACTGTTACATAAAAGTGGAAATTATTCAATTATTACATATAGTCAAAATGGAAAAAAAATTTAAAATTATGACAGTGTATACTATTACAGAAAAGTTGACATTATTCAATCATTACATTAAGTCAAAATGGACAAAAATTCAAAATTATGACAGTGTATACTATTACATAAATGTGGAAATTATTCAATTATTACATTACGTCAAGATGGACAAAAATTCTAAATTACGACAGTGTATACTATTACATAAAAGTGAAATATTTTAAAAGTGGAACATTTTAAATTATTACAAAGTCAAAATGGATAAAAATTCAAAATTACGACAGTGTATACTATTACATAAAAGTGGAAATTATTCAATTATTACATAAATTCAAAATTGACAAAAATACTAAATTACGACAGTGTATACTATTACATAAAAGTGGAAAAATTTAAATTATTACATTAAGTCAAAACGGACAAAAATTCAAAATTACGACAGTGTATACTATTACATAAAAGTGGAAATTGTTCAATTATTACATAAAATCAAAATGGACAAAAATTAAAAATTACCATAGTGTATACTATTACATAAAAGTGGAACATTTTGAAAGTGGAAAATTTTAAATAATTACAAAGTCAAAATGGACAAAAATTTAAAATTACGACAGTTGACACTATTACATAAAAGTGGAACAATTATTCAATTAATACATAAAGTCAAAATGGACAAAAAATCTAAGTTACGACAGTGTATACTATTACATAAAAGTGGAAAGTTTTCAATTATTACAAAAAGTCAAAATGTACAAAAATTCAAAATTACAACAGTGTATACTATTACATAAAAGTTGATATTATTCAATTAATACATGAAGTCAAACTGGACCAAAATTAAAAATTACGACAGTTGACACTATTACATAAAAGTGGAACAATTATTACATAAAGTCAAAATGGACAAAAATTCAAAATTACGACATTGTATACTATTACTTAAAAGTTGACATTATTCAATTAATACATAAAGTCAAACTGGACAAAAATGTAAAATTACCACAGTTGACACTATTACATAAAAGTGGAACAATTATTACATAAAGTCAAAATTGACAAAAATTCTAAATTACGACAAGGTATACTGTTACATAAAAGTGGAAATTATTCAATTATTACATATAGTCAAAATGGAAAAAAAATGCAAAATTACGACAGTGTATACTATTACAGAAAAGTTGACATTATTCAATTATTACATTAAGTCAAAATGGACAAAAATTCAAAATTATGACTGTATACTATTACATAAATGTGGAAATTTTTCAATTATTACATTACGTCAAGATGGACAAAAATTCTAAATTACGACAGTGTATACTATTACATAAAAGTGAAACATTTTAAAAGTGGAACATTTTAAATTATTACAAAGTCAAAATGGACAAAAATTAAAAATTACGACAGTGTATACTATTACATAAAAGTGGAAAGTTTTCAATAATTACATTAAGTCAAAATGGACAAAAATTCTAAATTACGACAGTGTATACTATTACATAAAAGGTGAAATTATTAAATTATAACATAAAGTCAAAATGGACAAAAATTCCAAAATACGACAGTGTATACTATTACATCATAGTGGTAAATTTTAAAAGTGGAAAATTTTAAATCATTACACAGTCAAAATGGACAAAAATTAAAAATTACGACAGTGCATACTCTTACATAAAAGTGGAAATTATTCAATTATTACATAAAGTCAAAATCCACAAAAATTCAAAATTACAACAGTGTATACTATTACATAAAAGTTGACATTATTCAATTAAAACATGAAGTCAAACTGGACAAAAATTCAAAGTTACGACAGTGTATACTATTACATAAAAGTGGAAAGTTTTCAATTATTACATAAAGTCAAAATTGACAAAAATACTAAATTACGACAGTGTATACTATTACGTAAAAGTTGACATTATTCAATTAATACATGAAGTCAAACTGGACAAAAATTCTAAATTACGACATTGTATACTATTACATAAAAGTGGAAATTATTCAATTATTACATAAAGTCAAAATTGACAAAAATTCTAAATTACGACAAGGTATACTGTTACATAAAAGTGGAAATTATTCAATTATTACATAAAGTCAAAATGGACAAAAATTCCAAATTACGACAGTGTATACTATTACATAAATGTGGAAATTATTCAATTATTACATTACGTCAAGATGGACAAAAATTCTAAATTACGACAGTGTATACTATTACATAAAAGTGGAACATTTTAAAAGTGGAAAATTTTAAATAATTACAAAGTCAAAATGGACAAAAATTTAAAATTACGACAGTGTATACTATTACATAAAAGTGGAAATTATTTAATTATTACACAAAGTCAAAATGGACAAAAATTAAAAATTACGACAGTGTATACTATTACATAAAAGTTGACATTATTCAATTAATACATAAAGTCAAAATGGACAAAAAAATCAAAGTTACGACAGTGTATACTATTACATAAAAGTGGAAAGTTTTCAATTATTACATAAAGTCAAAATGGACAAAAATTCAAAATTACAACAGTGTATACTATTACATAAAAGTTGATATCATTCAATTAATACATGAAGTCAAACTGGACCAAAATTAAAAATTACGACAGTGGATACTATTAAATAAAACGGGAAATTATTCAATTATTACATAAAGTCAAAATTGACAAAAATTCAAAATTACAACATTGTATTCTATTACTTAAAAGTTGACATTATTCAATTAATACATAAAGTCAAAATGGACAAAAAATCAAAGTTACGACAGTGTATACTATTACATAAAAGTGGAAAGTTTTCAATTATTACATAAAGTCAAAATGGACAAAAATTCTAAATTACGACAAGGTATACTGTTACATAAAAGTGGAAATTATTCAATTATTACATATAGTCAAAATGGAAAAAAAATTCAAAATTATGACAGTGTATACTATTACAGAAAAGTTGACATTATTCAATCATTACATTAAGTCAAAATGGACAAAAATTCAAAATTATGACAGTGTATACTATTACATAAATGTGGAAATTATTCAATTATTACATTACGTCAAGATGGACAAAAATTCTAAATTACGACAGTGTATACTATTACATAAAAGTGAAATATTTTAAAAGTGGAACATTTTAAATTATTACAAAGTCAAAATGGATAAAAATTCCAAATTACGACAGTGTATACTATTACATAAAAGTGGAAATTATTCAATTATTACATAAATTCAAAATTGACAAAAATACTAAATTACGACAGTGTATACTATTACATAAAAGTGGAAAAATTTAAATTATTACATTAAGTCAAAACGGACAAAAATTCAAAATTACGACAGTGTATACTATTACATAAAAGTGGAAATTATTCAATTATTACATAAAATCAAAATGGACAAAAATACAAAATTACGACAGTGTATACTATTATATAAAAGTTGACATTATTCAATTAATACATAAAGTCAAACTGGACAAAAATTTAAAATTACGACAGTTGACACTATTACATAAAAGTGGAACAATTATTACATAAAGTCAAAATTGACAAAAATTCTAAATTACGACAAGGTATACTGTTACATAAAAGTGGAAATGATTCAATTATTGCATAAAGTCAAAATGGACAAAAATTAAAAATTACCATAGTGTATACTATTACATAAAAGTGGAAATTATTCAATTATTACATAAAGTCCAAATGGACAAAAATTTAAAATTACGACAGTGTATACTATTACATAAAAGTGGAAATTATTCAATTATTACATAAAGTCAAAATGGACAAAAATTCTAAATTACAACAGTGTATGCTATGACATAAAAGCGGAAATTATTTACTTATTACATAAAGTCAAAATGGACAAAAATTCCAAATTACGACAGTGTATACTATTACATAAATGTGGAAATTATTCAATTATTACATTACGTCAAGATGGACAAAAATTCTAAATTACGACAGTGTATACTATTACATAAAAGTGGAACATTTTGAAAGTGGAAAATTTTAAATAATTACAAAGTCAAAATGGACAAAAATTAAAAATTACGACAGTGTATACTATTACATAAAAGTTGACATTATTCAATTAATACATAAAGTCAAAATGGACAAAAAATCAAAGTTACGACAGTGTATACTATTACATAAAAGTGGAAAGTTTTCAATTATTACAAAAAGTCAAAATGTACAAAAATTCAAAATTACAACAGTGTATACTATTACATAAAAGTTGAAATTATTCAATTAATACATGAAGTCAAACTGGACCAAAATTAAAAATTACGACAGTTGACACTATTACATAAAAGTGGAACAATTATTACATAAAGTTAGCCTGGATGCCAGCCGAATTTAGCCCCACCCACAATTTTTTTTGCTCGGGCAATTCGGTCTGGACTCGCTCCATAGAGGAGGAATTATGCCCGAACAGAAACTGTTCGGACCAATGAAATTGTCAGGGCGGGCTTTAGACGATGATGGACAGATGATCAACAGTAGCGTAATCATCCACGTCATCGAAGGCTCTTGGGCTGAATTTGCTCTAATCCTAAACGGAGAACTTGTTCGTATATGCGTTCACCTTTACTATTTCTCTCAGAAACGATGATCGTGTTGGTAAGTACTCTGTGTATCCTTAAATTATTTTATTACTGGCAAAGATCGTTTACACTCATCTTTTTCTTGTAACGTTACTTAATCCAGCGTGCGTGCAGACAGGGTTTCCAAGTGTTTTTGCAATGTCGCGCACAATTGCTACTCAAAACTATAGCCCAAAACAATAACTTTCCGGGGGGTTCTCCGGAAAAAAATGGCGTTTGGTTGGCAAAATATGTTATTTTGGCAAGGTTGCCTGCTAAAATTCGCATTCCTGGGTTTATATAATCACATAATTGGGGTCGCTTCAACCCGCGGACATGGAGAAAAAAACGGACTTGGTAACACAGTGCAGTTGAGTTCTGTTGACATTTGACAACTAACGTTACGCGTCGCTCCGTTGCTCTGATTGGTTGTAGGTCTATCCAATTGAGGTCTTTCCTGGCTCGGTTGAAACACGCCCCATAATCAAAGCTCAATGGAGCGGTACCAGACTCATATTCTGACTAGAATTGAGTATGGCCACGCCAGGCTAACATAAAGTCAAAATGGACAAAAATTCAAAATTACGACAAGGTATACTGTTACATAAAAGTGGAAATTATTCAATTATTACATATAGTCAAAATGAAAAAAAAAATTTCAAAATTACGACAGTGTATACTATTACAGAAAAGTTGACATTATTCAATTATTACATTAAGTCAAAATGGACAAAAATTCAAAATATGACAGTGTATACTATTACATAAAAGTGGAAATTATTCAATTATTAAATAAAGTCAAAATGGACAAAAATTCCAAATTACGACAGTGTATAATATTACAAAAAAGTGGACAATTTTAAAACTGGAAAATTTTTCATTATTACAAAGTCATAATGGACAAAAATTAAAAATTACCAAAGTGTATACTATTACATAAAAGTGGAAATTATTCAATTATTACATAAAGTCCAAATGGACAAAAATAAAAAATTACGACAGTGTATACTATTACATAAAAGTGGAAAGTTTTCAATAATTACATTAAGTCAAAATGGACAAAAATTCTAAATTACGACAATGTATACTATTAAATAAAAGGTGAAATTATTAAATTATTACATAAAGTCAAAATGGACAAAAATTCCAAATTACGACAGTGTATACTATTACGTAAAAGTTGACATTATTCAATTAATACATGAAGTCAAAATTGACAAAAATACTAAATTACGACAGTGTATACTATTACATAAAAGTGGAAATTATTCAATTATTACATAAATTCAAAATTGACAAAAATACTAAATTACGACAGTGTATACTATTACATAAAAGTGGAAAAATTTAAATTATTACATTAAGTCAAAACGGACAAAAATTCAAAATTACGACAGTGTATACTATTACATAAAAGTGGAAATTATTCAATTATTACATAAAGTCAAAATGGACAAAAATACAAAATTATGACAGTGTATACTATTACATAAAAGTTGACATTATTCAATTAATACATAAAGTCAAACTGGACAAAAATTTAAAATTACGACAGTTGACACTATTACATAAAAGTGGAACAATTATTACATAAAGTCAAAATTGACAAAAATTCTAAATTACGACAAGGTATACTGTTACATAAAAGTGGAAATTATTCAATTATTGCATAAAGTCAAAATGGACAAAAATTCAAAATTACGACAGTGTATACTATTACATAAAAGTTGACATTATTCAATTATAACATTAAGT
The DNA here is from genome assembly GCF_949357685.1 of Gobio gobio. NCBI lineage: Eukaryota > Metazoa > Chordata > Actinopteri > Cypriniformes > Gobionidae > Gobio > Gobio gobio. The sequence continues at coordinate 47,157,201 of NC_137109.1, forward strand.
CAAAATGGAAAAAAATTCAAAATTATGACAGTGTACACTATTACATAAAAGTGGAAATTATTCAATTATTACATTACGTCAAGATGGACAAAAATTCTAAATTACGACAGTGTATACTATTACATAAAAGTGGAACATTTTAAAAGTGGAAAATATTAAATAATTACAAAGTCAAAATGGACAAAAATTAAAAATTACGACAGTGTATACTATTACATAAAAGTGGAAATTATTCAATTATTACATAAAGTCAAAATGGACAAAAATTAAAAATTACGACAGTGTATACTATTACATAAAAGTTGACATTATTCAATTATTACATAAAGTCAAAATGGACAAAAAATCAAAGTTACGACAGTGTATACTATTACATAAAAGTGGAAAGTTTTCAATTATTACATAAAGTCAAAATGGACAAAAATTCAAAATTACAACAGTGTATACTATCACATAAAAGTTGATATTATTCAATTAATACATGAAGTCAAACTGGACCAAAATTAAAAATTACGACAGTGGATACTATTAAATAAAACGGGAAATTATTCAATTATTACATAAAGTCAAAATTGACAAAAATTCAAAATTACGACAGTGTATACTATTAAATAAAAGTGGAAAGTTTTCAATTATTACATAAAGTCAAAATGGACAAAAATTCAAAATTACGAAAGTGTATACTATTACATAAATGTGGAAATTATTCAATTATTACATTACGTCAAGATGGACAAAAATTCTAAATTACGACAGTGTATACTATTACATAAAAGTGGAACATTTTAAAAGTGGAAAATTTTAAATAATTACAAAGTCAAAATGGACAAAAATTAAAAATTACGACAGTGTATACTATTACATAAAAGTGGAAATTATTCAATTATTTCATAAAGTCAAAATGGACAAAAATTAAAAATTACGACAGTGTATACTATTACATAAAAGTTGACATTATTCAATTATTACATAAAGTCAAAATGGACAAAAAATCAAAGTTACGACAGTGTATACTATTACATAAAAGTGGAAAGTTTTCAATTATTACATAAAGTCAAAATGGACAAAAATTCAAAATTACAACAGTGTATACTATCACATAAAAGTTGATATCATTCAATTAATACATGAAGTCAAACTGGACCAAAATTAAAAATTACGACAGTGGATACTATTAAATAAAACGGGAAATTATTCAATTATTACATAAAGTCAAAATTGACAAAAATTCAAAATTACGACAGTGTATACTATTAAATAAAAGTGGAAAGTTTTCAATTATTACATAAAGTCAAAATGGACAAAAATTCAAAATTACGACATTGTATACTATTACTTAAAAGTTGACATTATTCAATTAATACGTAAACTCAAACTGGACAAAAATTTAAAATTACGACAGTTGACACTATTACATAAAAGTGGAACAATTATTACATAAAGTCAAAATTGACAAAAATTCTAAATTACGACAAGGTATACTGTTACATAAAAGTGGAAATTATTCAATTATTACATATAGTCAAAATGGAAAAAAAATTCAAAATTACGACAGTGTATACTATTACAGAAAAGTTGACATTATTCAATTATTACATTAAGTCAAAATGGACAAAAATTCAAAATTATGACAGTGTATACTATTACATAAAAGTGGAAATTATTCAATTATTACATTAAGTCAATATGGACAAAAATTCTAAATTACGACAGTGTATACTATTACATAAAAGGTGAAATTATTAAATGTTTACATAAAGTCAAAATGGACAACAATTCCAAATTACGACAGTGTATACTATTAAATCATTGTGGAAAATTTTAAAAGTGGAAAATTTTAAATTATTACACAGTCAAAATGGACAAAAATTAAAAATTACGACAGTGCATACTCTTACATAAAAGTTGACATTATTCAATTAATACATGAAGTCAAACTGGACAAAAATTCAAAGTTACGACAGTGTATACTAGTACATAAAATTGGAAAGTTTTAAATTATTGCATAAAATCACAATGGACAAAAATTAAAAATTACAATAGTGTATACTATTACGTAAAAGTTGACATTATTCAATTAATACATGAAGTCAAAATGGACAAAAATAAAAAATTATGACAATGTATACTATTTCATAAAATTGGAAAGTTTTCAATAATTACATAAAATAAAAATGGACAAAAATTCTAAATTACGACAGTGTATACTATTACATAAAAGGTGAAATTATTAAATTATTAGATTAAGTCAAAATGGACAAAAATTCCAAATTACGACAGTGTATACTATTACATAAAATTGGAAATTATTCAATTATTACATAAAGTCAAAATGGACCAAAATTCTAAATAACGACAGTGGATACTATTACATAAAAGTGGAAATTATTCAATTATTACATTAAATAACTAAAACTGTGTTTTTTTGTTGAGGCAACACTGTGCAGTTAGACCACTATTGTTCTGGTAGTATCATAGTGTTAGGACCATATGGTTCATTCAAGTTCTTCTGGGAAGCTTGTTTTACAAGTTCAGAAAACTCAAAGAATGTGCATTATGTGTGTCATTTATGTTTTTTTTTTTATATTATTATTAAGACTGATCAGGCATAACATTATGACCTAATGGTCCCTAATATTGTGTTGCTCCCCATATTGCTGCCAAAACAGCCTTGACCCATCGAGGCATGGACTCCACTAGATCCCTGAAGGTATGCTGTGGTATCTGGCACCAATATGTTAGCAGCAGATCCTTTAAGTCCTGTAAGTTGCGAGGTGGGGTCTCCATGGATTGGGCATGTTTGTTCAGCACATCCCACAGATGCTCGATTGGATTGAGATCTGGGAAATTTGGAGGCCATGTCAACACTTCAAACTCGTTGTGCTCCTCAATCCATTCCTGAACCATTTGTGCTTTGTGGCGGTGCATTATCCTGCTGAAAGAGCCACAGCCACCAGGGAATACCGTTATACTTGGTGTATGAATATAATACATGAGGTGTTAGTGTTAAATAATTAGTAGTAGGGTTTTTTATTGCTTGATGTTTTTCAAAATAAAACTTTATATAAAAGCACATATTGTTTGTTTTCCCTATTCCACCTATGTAGAAAACCTTGGAGTTTTAGTACCCTTATAGCACATTGTTACCCTGAAGCAACAAACAAAAAATCTGGTTCAGGGGCGGAAGGGGGGGGGGGGGGGTTGACACCTTTTATGATGGATATATTATCAGGGACCCAAAATGGAATGAAATTCCCCTCCCCCCCAAAAATTTTAAAATCATGCCATAGAGTGTTAAGACAGTGGATACTTTTTCATAAAAGTATAATTTACATTTTGTCATTTAGCAGACGCTTTTATCCAAAGCGACTTACAAATGAGAGCAATAGAAGCAACTAGAGCTGACAAGGGCAACAATATGCAAGTGCTGAAACAAGTCTCAGTTAATCAAGCACAGAACAGAATTATTATTATTTTTTAATACATTAGACAGACAGAAAATGAAAAGAATGATAGAATGACCGGTATAAACTACAGGTATTCAATTATTACATAAAGTCAAAATGGACAAAAATTCAAAATTACGACAGTGTATACTATTACATAAAAGTGGAACATTTTAAAAGTGGAAAATTTTAAATTATTACAGAGTCAAAATGGACAAAAAATACAAATTACGACAGTGTATACTATTACATAAAAGTTGACATTATTCAATTATTACTTAAAGTCAAAATGGACAAAAATTCAAAATTAAGACAGTGGATACTATAAATACAAGCGGAAATTATTCAATTATTATATAAAGTCAAAATGGACAAAAATTCAAAATTACGACAGTGGATACTATTTCATAAAAGTGGAAATTATTCCATTATTACATAAAGTCAAAATGGACAAAAATTCCAAATTACGACAGTGTATACTATAACATAAAAGTGGAACATTTTAAAAGTGGAAAATTTTAAATTATTACTAAGTCAAAACGGACAAAATTCAAAATTATGACAGTGTATACTATTACATAAAAGTGGAAATTATTCAGTTATTACATAATGTCAAAATGGACAAATATTCAAAATTACGACAGTGTATACTATTACATAAAAGGGGAAAAATTTTAAATTATTACATAATGTCAAAATGGACAAAAATTCAAAATTACAACAGTGTATACTATTACATAATAGTTGACATTATTCAATTATTACATAAAGTCAAACTGGACAAAAAAAATCAAAAATACGACAGTGTATACTATTACATAAAAGTGGAAAGTTTTCAATTATTACATAAAGTCAAAATGGACAAAAATTCGAAATTACGACAGTGTATACTATTACATAAAAGTTGACATTATTCAATTATTACATAAAGTCAAAATGGACAAAAAAAATCTAAATTACGACAGTGTATACTATTACATAAAAGTGGAAATTATTCAATTATTACATAAAGTCAAACTGGACAAAAATTCAAAATTACGACAGTGTATACTATTACATAAAAGTTGACATTATTCAATTATTACATAAAGTCAAAATGGACAAAAAAAATCAAAATTACGACAGTGTATACTATTACATAAAAGTGGAACATTTTAAATTATTACATAAAGTCAAAATGGACAAAAATTCAAAATTATGACTGTATACTATTACATAAATGTGGAAATTATTCAATTATTACATTACGTCAAGATGGACAAAAATTCTAAATTACGACAGTGTATACTATTACATAAAAGTGAAACATTTTAAAAGTGGAACATTTTAAATTGTTACAAAGTCAAAATGGATAAAAATTAAAAATTACGACAGTGTATACTATTACATAAAAGTGGAAAAATTTAAATTATTACATGAAGTCAAAATGGACAAAAATTCAAAATTACGACTGTATACTATTAGATAAAAGTGGAAAGTTTTCAATAATTACATAAAGTCAAAATGGACAAAAATTCAAAATTAGGACAGTGTGTACTATTACATAAAAGTGGAATATTTTAAATTATTACATAAAGTCAAAATGGACAAAAATTCAAAATTACGACAGTGTATACTATTACATCAAATTGGAAATTATTCAATTATTACATGAAGTCAAACTGGACAAAAAATCAAAATTACGACAGTGTATACTATTACATAAAAGTGGAAAATTTTAAAAGTGGAAAATTTTAAATTATTACAAAGTCAAAATGGACAAAAATGCAAAATTACGACAGTGGATACTGTTACATAAAAGTGGAAATTATTCAATTATTACATAAAGTCAAAATGGACAAAAATTCAAAATTACGACAGTGTGTACTATTACATAAGAGTTGACATTATTAAATTATTACATGAAGTCAAACTGGACAAAAATTCAAATTTACGACAGTGTATACTATTACATAAAAGTTGACATTATTCAATTATTACATAAAGTAAAACTGGACAAAAATTCAAAATTACGACAGTGTATACTATTACATAAAAGTGGAAATTATTCAATTATTACATAAAGTCAAAATGGACAAAAATTCTAAATTACGACAGTGTGTACTATTACATAAAAGTTGACATAATTAAATTATTACATGAAGTCAAACTGGACAAAAATTCAAATTTACTACAGTGTATACTATTACATAAAAGTTGACATAATTAAATTATTACATGAAGTCAAACTGGACAAATATTCAAAATTACGACAGTGTATACTATTACATAAAAGTGGAAAAAATTTAAATTATTACATAAAGTCAAAATGGACAAAAATTCAAAATTACGACAGTGTATACTATTACATAAAATTGGAAAGTTTTCAATAATTACATTAAGTCAAAATGGACAAAAAATCTAAATTACGACAATGTATACTATTACATAAAAGGTGAAATTATTCAGTTAGTACATAAAGACAAAATGGACAAAAATTCCAAATTACAACAGTGTATACTATTACATAAAAGTGGACAATTTTAAAAGTGGAAAATTTTAAATTATTACAAAGTCAAAATGGACAAAAATTCAAAATTACGACAGTGGATACTGTTACATAAAAGTGGAAAAATGTAAATTATTAAATAAAGTCAAAATGGACAAAAATTCAAAATTACGACAGTGTATACTATTACATAAAATTGGAAATTATTCAATTATTACATAAAGTCAAAATGGACAAAAATTCAAAATTACGACTGTGTATACTATTACATAAAAGTGGAAAAATTTAAATTATTACATAAAGTCAAAATGGACAAAAATTCAAAATTACGACAGTGTATACTATTAGATAAAAGTGGAAAGTTTTCAATAATTACATAAAATCAAAATGGACAAAAATTCAAAATTACGACTGTATACTATTACATAAAGTGGAAATTATTCAATTATTACATAAAGTCAAAATTGACAAAAATTCAAAATTACGACAGTGGATACTATTACATAAAAGTTGATATTATTCAATTATTACATAAAGTCAAAATTGACACAAATTCTAAATTACGACAGTGGATACTATAAATACAAGTGGAAATTATTCAATTATTATATAAAGTCAAAATGGACAAAAAATTCAAAATTACGACAGTGGATACTATTTCATAAAAGTGGAAATTATTCAATTATTACATAAAGTCAAAATGGACAAAAATTCCAAATTACGACAGTGTATACTATAACATAAAAGTGGAATATTTTAAAAGTGGAAAATTTTAAATTATTACTAAGTCAAAACGGACGAATTCAAAATTATGACAGCAGGCACGTGCACAGGTAGGGCTCAACCTGTGCAGTGCACATGCCCTTTTTTGTGCCCACGCCGAAGTGCCCGTTTTTTTGGTGGCGTTTTTTTATTTATTTTTTATTTTTTATAAATCAATGCTATTGGTCACCCTTCACGTCTGTCTGTTTTACAAATATTTAGCCAATGAAAGTTCTTAAAAAGAGCTTGAGTAAATATTATTCGACGATCCTCAAACTGTCAGTTAATTCAACGATCCTCAAACTGTCAGCTTGTTTTGTATAAATGTAGTAAAACGTCTCGGTTACGGATGTAACCCTCGTTCCCTGAGGAGGGAACGGAGACGTAACGTTAGTGACTAACGAATGGGGGTTTCGCTTAGAAGCCTATCAACTTCGAGTTTTGAGAAAACGCCCAATGGCGTGCCAATGCCATGGGGCATGCGGAATTTGCATACGTAGCTCCGCCTCACTGCGTGAGTATATAAGGAAGTACGAGGCAATATCGCATTATGTTACCTGCTTGAGGAGCCAAGACTGAACTCCTGCGTTCCAGGCAACACAGCTCGATGTGGCAAGGGGACGTTACGTCTCCGTTCCCTCCTCAGGGAACGAGGGTTACATCCGTAACCGAGACGTTCCCTTTCGTTCAGTCACTACGACGTAACGTTAGTGACTAACGAATGGGGGTCCCAATATAATCCCGCCACTCAGCTGTCTTCCAGTGCCCTGCGTAAGTGTGAGTACCCTGTCGTAAGACTAGTACGGGCGAAGGACTCCCACTTAACACAGGATTACCAAGGTACACTGGGAAGCATATCCCAGTGAGGGAATGCCAAGATGCCTACCCGTGGGGAGGACTTAAGAGACACATATGACCCGGAGAGGGTTGCATATGGAAGATCTCTAGGGTACCAGCCGAAGGTGGATTTTTAACCCTAGGGGTGGCGGGGACACGCCAAGGGAAGAAACCCGCTCACTGCGGAGACTTACGGTGAAATACACATGTGGGGGTCGCCGGAGGGAACCATGCACATGGGGCACCTGGCCGGACATGAGGGTCTGGGCTCGAAAGGGCAGACTGAACTGATGTCGGCGTCGACAGTGCTGGAGGAGCTCAGGGCTCTCGGGGAGCTCACCTGAGGAAAATATCGCACGTATCCAGTCCGTGGAGTGGAGTGGCGAGCAAGCGAAGACACCTGAACCTGGTCCTTCACCGGCCCCTCGGGGGGGCGAGTACATAGTCGGACACTGGCTCCACTCGGAGATTATAGAATCTGCCGAATGTGTTGGGTGTCGCCCAGCCTGCAGCTCTGCAGATGTCTGCTAGCGAGGCGCCATGCGCTAGAGCCCAAGAGGAAGCCACACTCCGGGTGTGCCCTCACACCAAGGGGACATGGTCGGCCTTGCTGCTGGTAAGCCAAAGCAATGGTGTCCACTATCCAGTGAGACAGCCTTTGCTTTGAGAGAGCACTTCCCTTCCGCTCTCCACCATAACAGACAAAGAGCTGGTCTGAGGTCCTGAAACACTGCGTCATGTCTACATAGGCGCGGAGAGCGCGTACTGGACAGAGCAATGCCAAGGCTGGGTCTGCCTCCTCCAAAGGCAGCGCTTGCAGGTTCACCACCTGGTCCTTGAACGGAGTGGTGGGAACCTTGGGCACATATCCAAGCCGGGGTCTCAGGATCACGTGAGAGTTAGCCGGCCCGAACTCCAGGCACGCTTCGTCAACCGAAAATGCCTGCAGGTCCCCGACCCTCTTGACTGAGGCCAATGCGGTCGGCAGAGCCGTCTTCATAGACAGAAACTTAATATCAACTGACCGCAAAGGCTCAAAGGGAGGTCTCTGCAGAGCAGTTAGCACTACTGCGAGGTCCCAAGAGGGTACGAGAGGAGAGCGAGGAGGATTCAGTCTCCTAGCTCCCCTCAGGAACCTGATGACCAGGTCGTGCTGACTTACCTTTTTGTTCTCCAAGAGATCGTGGTGGGCAGATATTGCGGCCACATATACCTTGAGGGTGGAGGGAGACAGCCTTCGCTCCAGCCCCTCTTGGAGAAACTCAAGCACGGACCCGATCGGACATTTCCAGGGGTCTTCTTGGCGGGAAGAGCACCAGGTGACGAAGAGGTTCCACTTCAACGCATAGGCATGCCGAGTGGACTCTGCCCTAGCGGAAGTGATGGTGGCGACCACCGTAGGTGGTAGGCCACTCAAACCTGCCGGGTCCCGTCTAGGAGCCACACGTGGAGGTTCCAAAGGTCGGGACGCGGGTGCCAATGGGTGCCCCGTCTCTGAGTAAGGAGGTCCGGTCTCAGAGGAATAGGCCAGGGAGGGGCTGTCGCAAGGAGAATGAGTTCGGGGAACCAGGTCCGGCCGTGCCAGTACGGGGCGACCAAAAGGACCTGCTTCTTGTCCTCCCTGATCTTGCACAGAAGCTGTGCGAGTAGGCTCACTGGGGGAAACGCATATTTGCGTAGGCCCCGCGGCCAGCTGTGCGCCAGTGCATCCGTGCCGAGCGTGCCCTCGGTCAGGGAATAATACAGGCTGCAGTGGGAAGAGTCGTGGGAGGCAAACAGGTCTACCTGTGCGTCGCCGAACTGTTCCCAAATCAGCTGAACCGTCCGGGGATGGAGTCTCCATTCTCCCGGGAGAGGCTGAAACCGCGAGAGCTCGTCGGCTGCGTGGTTCAGGACTCCCGGAATATGGACAGCACGAAGGGACCTCAGGCGCTTCTGACTCCATAAGACGAGATGGCGGGCGAGTTGAGACATGCGGCGGGAGCGTAGACCGCCCTGGTGGTTGATGTACGCTACTACGGCCGTGTTGTCTGTCCGGACAAGCACATGTTGACCCTTCAGCAACGCTCGGAAGCGGTGCAGGGCGAACCGTACTGCCAGCAACTCGAGGCAATTGACAGGCAGGAGGCGCTGGGGTCCTGTCCAGGAGCCCGCGGCTGCTTGTCCATTGCACATGGCACCCCAGCCCGTGGCAGAGGCATCCGTCGATACGACAACATGCCTGGAAACTCGTTCTAAGGGCACACCGGCCCGTAGAAAGCTGAGGTTCGACCACGGGGTGAGTGTCTGTAAGCAGGCCCGAGTCACTTGGACCCGGAGCGTGCCAGACTGCCATGCCCATCTCGGGACTCGATCGCGAAGCCAGTGCTGAAGCGGTCTCATATGAAGCAATCCGAGCGGCGTTACCGCGGCTGCAGATGCCATATGCCCCAGGAGCCTCTGAAAAAGTTTCAGTGGAACCGCATTCTTGCTCTCGATTTGTCGGAGGCAAGTCAGCAGAGACTGCGCGCGCTCGCTCGAAAGCTGCGCGTACATGGCGACCGAGTCGATCTCCATACCGAGAAAAGAGATCCTCTGCACTGGGCAGAGTTTGCTCTTCCCCCAGTTGACCCGAAGGCCCAGACGGGTTAAGTGGTGGAGAACCAGATCTCTGTGTCCGCAAACCTGCTCTCGAGAGTGGCCTAGTATGAGCCAGTCGTCGAGGTAGTTCAGGATGCGGACCCCGTGCTGCCAAAGGGGCGCAAGGGCTGCCTCGGCGATCTTCGTGAAGACGCGAGGGGACAGAGATAACCCGAATGGGAGAACTGCGTACTGGTATGCCCGCCCCTCGAAAGCAAACCGTAGGAACGGTCTGTGTCGAGGAAGGATGGAGACATGGAAGTAGGCGTCCTTCAGGTCGATCGCTGCAAACCAATCGTCCGGACGAACGCATTCGAAAAGGCGTTTCGCAGTCAACATCTTGAACGGAAGCCGGTGAAGGGATCGGTTCAAGATGCGAAGGTCCAGGATTGGCCGTAACCCACCGGTTTTCTTGGGTACAATGAAGTAGGGGCTGTAGAACCCCGACCTCATTTCGGCTGGAGGGACAGGCTCGATCGCACCCTTCGCCAGTAGAGTGGCAATCTCCGCACGCATGACGGGGGCATGGGCCCCGGTCATGGTATAGCGGACTCCCCTGTAACGGGGAGGAGCCTGCGCGAACTGAATCGCGTAGCCGAGCCTGATGGTCCGGGCAACCCAGCGGGACAGCCCCGGAAGCTGAAGCCAGGCTTCCAGAGACTGCACCAACGGGGTCATCCGGACGACAGACGTACCCTGGGTGGGGCAGCGAGGCAGCGTTACCGGCGCGGACAGGGGAGGCTGTTGGGCGTCCCCGGGTCGGAGCACGGTTAACGGCTGCGCCCTGACAGAGGAGACCAGGGAAGGACTCGCGTTCCACTGGGGTCTGCTCTGCCAGGGGGCTGGCGACAGAGAGGGATGCGAGTGGCGAGACCCGAGGGTGGCGCGCACTGTCATCACCGGTCTCTGGGTGCTCAGAGACAGGAACATGAGTTCTTCCCAAGCGCTGCTAGCCCGGGGGCCAGCAGCGGAAGGATTTTCCCCCGGCCCTCCACCGGGGGAAGGAGAGGCCCTGCTACCATCCCCTGGGAAGAACTGGAACCCATCTCTGAGTTGTCCACCTCCATCCTGGCGTTTAACCAGTCTGGGGAGCGGACTGGGCGACATCCTCAACCACCTCCACGGCGCGGCCCAGGTGAAGGCTGCTGCTGGGGCCGGGCGGGAAGAGGGAGGGCGCCCTCGGCGGCGAGCGGACTGAGGCGACTGGGCCGGCGGCTGGTGCAGCAGCTGGCCGCCGGGGCAGTACGTGTTACAGCCTCAGTCTGCTCTGGGGCGGCCGAGAACTGTTGGGCGCAGTTCTCAGCCGCGCCGCCGAAGAGGCCAGCCTGGGATATGGGTGAGTTGAGGAGGCGGGCCCGCTCAACGTCCTCCACTTCACCAGGTAAGGCCTGGTGTTCTCCCGGACCACAGCTGTGGACATCGCCCGACCCAGGGAGCGTGTGGCCACCTTCACCGCCCGGGGGCGGGGTCAGTTGCGGCACGCAGCTCAATGAAGAGCCCTGGGTCGGCTCCACCCTTGTGCATGTGCAAAGGGGCGGCGGCCTGCCCGTAGCACTGCGGGACCACGCCACCGAAGTAGACGAGCCCACAGGCTTTGGGGGGGGTGCTTAGGACAGCCACACCACGCCACGTCAAAGCCCTCTGTGGACACCGTAGTGCGCAACAGAGAGTTCAACAGTGGGGGGGGAGGGGGCCCCAGTGTACCCTAGGCCGCGGCCCCATCAAGGGCAGAGAAGGCGGAGGAGGCCACCAAACGGTCGCGAGAAGCACGGGGACTTCCGGGACCGCGTGATCTCCTCATGCACCCCGGGAGCGAAAGGCATTGGGGGCGGGGCCCAACAGCTGTCGGGTGCCGCCCCCAAAAACCAATCGCGCAACCACGAGCACCCGCGACTGGGCGGAGTTCCACACCAGCGCGAGACTCGCGGCTGCCCGAGATAACATGGCTGTCAACTTTAGGTCAGATCAGGCAGTGCTGACACACCCGGAGGCGGAGCACAACCTAATCGTCATCCCCAAAGGACTCCAGCCCACCTTGGGATGCGGCGATCGACATCTCACTGCTATCCGGAGCGTGAACTGAACGAACGGGGCGTCAGAGACGGGCCGTAGATTCAATCCAACACTCGCGGAAGCGATGTATAAGAGGGGGGTGTGGCCCGAGGAATGAACGTCGGGGTTCTTAATACCACAGCACCACCCTCAGGTCACCCTGGCCACCAGCCAAAGTACCATCTCACTCGGGGACGGTAGATTGGGGTGTGGCAGAGGGGACTCTCTCTCCTCACGGAGATCATTGAGTCTCGACCGTGACATCGCGATGGTCACGCCCCCGCAATGGAAACGTGACACATCCGCAAACACTGCCCGTGCGTGCTGAAGCCCAAACACGCTCGAGCAGTGAATGCGTCCACAGACAGCAGCGGAAAATCGATCGCACCCGGAAGTGCACGGGCGAGCCGTCTTGAAAAAGACGTGCCACGCGCAAGCTCTTTTTGTGAGAGGAAAACCTTGCAGTCGATGCCGAAGCGCCCAGGGAAACACACACCAGCTGTCAGGCGGACCACTGCACAGATCAGCAGGCAGGAAGTATGCGATCACTGGAACGCGCCGTCACACCAACACCGACTGGAAAGCTGCTCGTCTCGAAGAAGCTGACAGAGTCTCAGAAGGCTGTAGGAGTGAAGAGGTAGGTACTCTTGGCTCCGAAAGCAGAAACATAATGCGATATTGCCTCGTACTTCCTTATATACTCACGCAGTGAGGCGGAGCTACGTATGCAAATTCCGCATGCCCCATGGCATTGGCACGCCATTGGGCGTTTTCTCAAAACTCGAAGTTGATAGGCTTCTAAGCGAAACCCCCATTCGTTAGTCACTAACGTTACGTCGTAGTGACTGAACGAAAGGGAACATGGTTTGTTGTAGTAGTAACAAAAAAAAAATTACAGAATCAGATCAATGTGAAATATTTATATTTTATCATGTAGAATGCAATATAGCCTATATATTATTTTGGACGGTAAGATTTTTAAATGTTTTTAAAAGAGTCTCTTCTGCTCTCCAAAGGCTTCATTTATTTGATCCAAAATACAGCAAAAACAGTAATATTTTGAAATATTTGTACAATTTTAAATAACTGTTTTCTATTTGAGTATATTTTAAAATGTCTTTTTTTTTCTGTGACCAAAGCTACTCTTCAGTGTCACGTGGTCCTTCAGAAATCTTTTTTAATTTGCTTTTCACGGCAACTGTACTTTTCACTCTATTTTTTTTTCAGTGCTGGGTTATTTTAGGGAAAGTGTAGTGAATAAGAGCCATAATATTTATGTTATTATGGTTGTTATTAATAGTGAATAAATCTAAAGCTTTTGAGACTATTATTTTGCATTATTGATTTTGTCATGAAGATATGACCATTTCTTCCATTTATGTAGGCTTAATAAATAATCATATATATATATATATATATATATATATATATATATATATATATATATATAGGCTATATATATATATATATATATATATATAATAAAAAAGGGGTGCCCTTTTTCAGTTTCAACACATGCCCCTCAAAAGGTCTGTGCACGGCCCTGTATGACAGTGTATACTATTACATAAAAGTTGATATTATTCAATTATTACATAAAGTCAAAATTGACAAAAATTCTAAATTACGACAGTGGATACTATAAATACAAGTGGAAATTATTCAATTATTATATAAAGTCAAAATGGACAAAAATTCAAAATTACGACTGTGTATACTATTACATAAAAGTGGAAAAATTTAAATTATTACATAAAGTAAAATGGACAAAATTTCAAAATTACGACAGTGTATACTATTAGATAAAAGTGGAAAGTTTTCAATAATTACATAAAGTCTAAATGGACAAAAAATTCAAAATTAGGACAGTGTATACTATTACATAAAATTGTAAAGTTTTCAATAATTACATTAAGTCAAAATGGACAAAAAATTCTAAATTACGACAGTGTATACTATTACAAAAAATTGGAAATTATTAAATTATTACATAAAGTCAAAATGGACAAAAATTCAAAATTACCACAGTGGATACTATAAATACAAGTGGAAATTATTCAATTATTATATAAAGTCAAAATGGACAAAAATTTAAAATTACGACAGTGGATACTATTTCATAAAAGTGGAAATTATTAAATTATTACATAAAGTCAAAATGGACAAAAAATCCAAATTACGACAGTGTATACTATAACATAAAAGTGGAATATTTTAAAAGTGGAAAATTTTAAATTATTACTAAGTCAAAACGGACAAAATTCAAAATTATGACAGTGTATACTATTACATAAAAGTGGAAATTATTCAGTTATTACATAATGTCAAAATGGACAAAAATTCCAAATTACAACAGTGTATACTATTACATAATAGTTGACATTATTCAATTATTACATAAAGTCAAAATGGACGGAAAAAAAACAAAAATACGACAGTGTATACTATTACATAAAAGTGGAAAGTTTTCAATTATTACATAAAGTCAAAATGGACAAAAATTTGAAATAACGACAGTGTATACTATTACATAAAAGTTGACATTATTCAATTATTACATAAAGTCAAAATGGACAAACAAAATCTAAATTACGACAGTGTATACTATTACATAAAAGTGGAAATTATTCAATTATTACATAAAGTCAAACTGGACAAAAATTCAAAATTACGACAGTGTATACTATTACATAAAAGTGGAAAGTTTTCAATAATTACATAAAGTCAAAATGGACAAAAATTTAAAATTACAACAGTGTATACTATTACATAAAAGGTGAAATTATTCAGTTATTACATAAAGTCAAAATGGACAAAAATTCCAAATTACGACAGTGTTTACTATTACATAAAAGTGGAAAATTTTAAAAGTGGAAAATTTTCAATAATTACATAAAGTCAAACTGGACAAAAATACAAAATTACGACAGTGTATACTATTACATAAAAGTGGAAAATGTAAATTATTACATAAAGTCAAAATGGACAAAAATTCAAAATTACGACAGTGTATACTATTACATAAAATTGGAAAGTTTTCAATAATTACATTAAGTCAAAATGGACAAAAAATCTAAATTACGACAATGTATACTATTACATAAAAGGTGAAATTATTCAGTTAGTACACAAAATCAAAATGGACAAAAATTCCAAATGACAACAGTGTATACTATTACATAAAAGTGGAAAATTTTAAATTATTACATAGTCAAAATGGACAAAAATTCAAAATTACGACAGTGGATCCTGTTACATAAAAGTGGAAATTATTACATTATTACATAAAGTCAAAATGGACAAAAATTCAAAATTACGACAGTGTGTACTATTACATAAAAGTTGACATTATTAAATTATTACATGAAGTCAAACTGGACAAAAATTCAAATTTACGACAGTGTATACTATTACATAAAAGTTGACATTATTCAATTATTACATAAAGTCAAACTGGACAAAAATACAAAATTACGACTGTGTATTCTATTACATAAAAGTGTAAAAATGTAAATTATTACATAAAGTCAAAATGGACAAATATTCAAAATTACGACAGTGTATACTATTACATAAAAGTGGAAAAAATTTAAATTATTACATAAAGTCAAAATGGACAAAAATTCAAAATTACGACAGTGTATACTATTACATAAAAGTTGACATCATTCAATTATAACATAAAGTCAAAATGGACAAAAAAAAAATCAAAATTACGACAGTGTATACTATTACATAAAAGTGGAAAAATGTAAATTATTACATAAAGTCAAAATGGACAAAAATTCAAAATTACGACAGTATATTCTATTACATAAAATTGGAAATTATTCAATTATTACATAAAGTCAAAATGGACAAAAATTCAAAATTACGACAGTGTATACTATTAGATAAAAGTGGAAAGTTTTCAATAATTACATAAAGTCAAAATGGACAAAAATTCAAAATTAGGACAGTGTATACTATTACATAAAATTGTAAAGTTTTCAATAATTACATAAAGTCAAAATGGACAAAAAATTCTAAGTTACGACAGTGTATACTATTACAAAAAATTGGAAAGTTTTCAATAATTACATAAAATCAAAATGGACAAAAATTCAAAATTAGGAATGTATACTATTACATAAAGTGGAAATTATTCAATTATTACATAAAGTCAAAATGGACAAAAATTCAAAATTACGACAGTGGATACTATTACATAAAAGTTGATATTATTCAATTATTACATAAAGTCAAAATTGACAAAAATTCTAAATTACGACAGTGGATACTATAAATACAAGTGGAAATTATTCAGTTATTACATAAAGTCAAAATGGACAAAAATTCAAAATTACGACAGTGGATACTATTTCATAAAAGTGGAAATTATTCAATTATTACATAAAGTCAAAATGGACAAAAATTCCAAATTACGACAGTGTATACTATAACATAAAAGTGGAAAATTTTAAAAGTGGAAAATTTTAAATTATTACAAAGTCAAAACGGACAAAATTCAAAATTATGACAGTGTATACTATTACATAAAAGTGGAAATTATTCAGTTATTACATAAAGTCAAAATGGACAAATATTCAAAATTACGACAGTGTATACTATACATAAAAGTGGAAAAATTTTAAATTATTACATAATGTCAAAATGGACAAAAATTCCAAATTACAACAGTGTATACTATTACATAATAGTTGACATTATTCAATTACTACATAAAGTCAAAATGGACAAAAAAAAATCAAAAATACGACAGTGTATACTATTACATAAAAGTGGAAATTATTCAATTATTACATAAAGTCAAACTGGACAAAAATTCAAAATTACGACAGTGTATACTATTACATAAAAGTGGAAAGTTTTCAATAATTACATAAAGTCGAAATGGACAAAAATTTACAATTACAACAGTGTTTACTATTACATAAAAGGTGAAATTATTCAGTTATTACATAAAGTCAAAATGGACAAAAATTCCAAATTACGACAGTGTTTACTATTACATAAAAGTGGAAAATTTTAAAAGCGGAAAATTTTTAATAATTACATAAAGTCAAACTGGACAAAAATACAAAATTACGACAGTGTATACTATTACATAAAAGTGGAAAATGTAAATTATTACATAAAGTCAAAATGGACAAAAATTCAAAATTACGACAGCGTATACTATTACATAAAAGTGGAAAGTTCCCATGTACGTCGGACGTACCGACGAATTGGGATCACTTCAGGGAGCCCCTATCAGCTTCGAGATATAGAGAACAGGCCAATGGGCCATTGGCGTGCGAGATTTGCATCTCGCGCTCCGCCCCGCGCCGCGGGTATAAACAGGAAGCGAGAGCGAATGCACGTCTCCTATGGACAAGTGTTGTAAATTAGCAGTTTTGCTATAACACTAGAAACAATGTATCTGGTTTGCCCAATGCTGTTGTTATGTCCATATCAAATAAATAAATAAATAAATAAATAAATTCACTTCGGAGCCGAACAGCGTTGATGAAGCAATACTGCTTTTCTAAAAGAGAGCCTATCTGCAAGAGAGATGCTCCAGAGAACGAAAAGGACGCTCTGTGTTGGCGAAAAGGCACAATCAGCGCGACCGCATGTTCACCGCTGCATCAGCATAACAAACTGCTGTTCTCACAGCAACTGTCGGTTTGGTGAGGGCATTTGTTTCACTGAGTGCACCACAGGACTGCACTTACCACCTGTGTGTTGCCGCGGTCTTCCCCTGGGTGCTTCAGCACTGTTTAAAGAGCGTTTCCTCACAAAAGAGCAACACGGGTGTGACACTGCGTCTTTTTCAAGACGTCATTCCACTCGTGCGTTTCTGGATGCGGTTGTTTCCTGTCCTGACGGCCACGATCCCTCTCGCATAAACATGTTGAGACTGTGTCGTGGGTGATCCATGTTCTCTCAGGGGAACGGGATCACGTCGTCGCGCTGGTCATCTCACCTTCCGCGTGAGGGTTTGAGTGTTCAGCGCGCCGTGTGCCGTCTGGCTGCCGGGTGACAGCGAGGGTTGCCACGGCAACTCTGCGCGCGTCACTCGGCGCCTCCGATGCGCGGTCGAGACTATGATGCCTAAAACGGGGTTGAGTCCCTTCGCTTATACCCCGATCTAGTCTCTTTTCTGGTGCACCAGAGGGGGGACTATTTTTGCTGATAAGCCTGGGTGGTCTGAGGATTACAGTGAGGCTTCCCCGCCGCGTACATCTCTGTGGGCCCCTCACTCCTCTATCGCATCGCAAGCATGTTGAGACTGTGTTCGTGGGTGGTCTATGCTCTCTCATGAGAGCATAGCCACGTCGGCGCGCTGTTCGTCTTGCCTTTTTCATAAGGGCTTGAGTGTTCAGCGTGCCGTGTGCCGTCTCACGGCCACGCCCACTGTCTCACGTGTCTGCTGGTAGCTTACAGATGGGATTGCTGGTCCTTGAAAGGGGACCTAGCGTTTCATTTGGGGCTCTAGCAGAGGACAGATGTCAATCGCTGCATAGGAGAGAGGGCTGTTATTTGTTGAAAATGAAGATGATGCTGAGATTCCCACCGTAATAGTGGGCGCTCGTGCTGAATCAGATTCATACTTGACAGCCATGCTTTCCCGGATGGCTGAGGCATAGTGCAACGCGTAAATCGCCTTGCCTGCCCCTTGCCTTTTTTCGGATGTGCATTGGAAGGCTTTGGCATTGTGGAACTATTGGTGCCAAAATATGGAACACCAATAGGGCCATAATCTGTATAAAGTTTTCCTCTCTCTCACTACCCTCATCGGTGGGGTGGTAGTGCCACTGGCAGGCCACCTCCGCCCTGCTTAGTGCACAAGGGTAGTTCTGAGCCGAGGTTGAGCTGCGCACAGCGCTGGCCCTTGGCTAGACGATGTTCACCCTGGTCCAGAAACACAATTGACCCGGATTTGGTCTGGAACTGTTCTTCCCCGGAGGAGGGCCGGGTGGAAAACCATTAGTAATTCTGTTCCGCCACTGATGTTAAAAACAGCCAGTGGTACCCAAAAAAAAAAAGAGCAGTTCCAATACCTCTGGGTCTCGGGAGTTCAGGAATGGCAGCGTGTGACGCTACAGAGCCTCGCCGCTTTCATTCCCCTCCCCACAAGAGGGCGAGAATGGCAGTGTGTGACGCTACAAAGCCTCGCCACTCTCATTCCCCTCTTCTCAGCGGTGCGTGGACAACAGTGCGCAACGCTATGCCTCGCCACTCTTGATCCCAGCTGAGGAAGGAGGTGAGGCAGACCGTGCGCAACGCCACAAAGCCTTGCCACGCTCAGCCCCTCCTTCATTTGGGAGCGCGCTTGGCGGTGGTCGACGCTCCCATGCCTCGCCACCCTCAGACGCCTCTCCCTTCGCCAGCAGGGGGCGCCGGCTGTGGGAACGCACTCAAGCGGCCTCCCCACACTCGCACGCCCCCTCCGCGGACGCAGGTAAGTGTTGCACAGCACACTCAGATCCCACTTCGGGCCGCTCCATGCCGTCCGAGTCGGATCCCTGCATTCCGCGTCGCTGCCCCGCTGTGGGTACGTCTGTGGTTAATCCTCTTGCTCGGTGTCTGGAAGCCTGGCTAGAGCTTCCCAGCCCGTCTCGGGGCCGTACCATCAGACTCGGCTATGCGATTCAGTTCGCCAGGCGTCCCCCTAAGTTTGGGGGCGTTCACTTCCCAGTAGCGAAGGAGAACGCCCCCGTGCTCCGGGCGGAGATCGCAGTCCTACTGGCGAAGGACGCGATGGAGCCGGTCCCTCCAGCCGATATGAGGTCCGGGTTCTACAGCCCGTACTTCATTGTACCCAAGAAAGGCGGCGGGTTATGGCCGGTCTTGGACCTGCGATTCTTGAACCGGTCCCTTCACAGGCTGCCGTTCAGAATGCTAACGCAGAAGCACATCTTTAGGTGCGTCCGTCCCCAAGATTGGTTTGCAGCGATCGACCTGAAGGACGCGTACTTTCATTCTCGTTTCCCCTCGACCGGTCCTTTCTGCGCTTCGTGTTCGAGGGACGGGCATGTCAGTACCGCGTCTTGCCCTTCTGCCTGTCCCTGTCGCCCGCGTCTTTACGAATGTTGCGGAGGTGGCCATTGCCCCCATGAGAGAGCATGGTGTTCGCATTCTCAACTACCTCGACGACAGGCTGATCCTTGCCCAGTCGTGAGAGCAGTTGTGCGAACACAGGGACAAGGTGCTCAGTCACCTCAGCCAGTTGGGACTTCGGGTCAACTGGGAGAAGAGCAAACTCTGTCCCACACAGAGGATCTCTTTTCTCGGTATGGAGATGACTCACCGAGCACGCGTCCAGTCAGTGTTGAACTGCTTGAATTCGTTCAAAGGCAGGACAGCGGTACCACTGAAACATTTTCAGAGGCTCCTGGGGCATATGGCATCCGCAGCCGCAGTAACGCCGCTCGGATTGCTTCATATGAGACCGCTTCAACGCTGGCTACACGATCGAGTCCTGAGATGGGCGTGGCACAGCGGTTCCCTCCGTGTCCAAGTGACTCCGAGGTGCCGCCAAACCTTCGGCCCATGGTCGGACCCTTTGTTTCTACGGGCGGGAGTTCCCCTAGAACAAGTGTCCAGGCACTCCGTTGTCTCCACGGATGCCTCATCCACGGGTTGGGGTGCCACGTACAACGGACTTGCAGTTTCGGGTCTGTGGATGGGGCCTCAACTGCAATGGCATATCAATTGCCTCGAGTTGTTAGCAGTTCGTCTTGCACTCAGCCGCTTCAAAGTTCCGCTCAGAGGCAAGCACGTTCTGGTCCGTACGGACGATACTGCGACCATTGCGTACGTCAAAAAACAGGGTGGTCTACGCTCTTGTCGCATATCACAACTCGCCCGCCATCTCCCCTTATGGAGTCAGAAGCATCTGAGGTCGCTTCGTGTCATTCACATTCCGGGCCTGCTCAATCGTGCAGCCGACGAGCTGTCACGTCAGCCGGTGCTTCCGGGAGAATGGCGACTCCATCCCCAGGCGGTCCAGCTAATCTGGAGTCGTTTCGGGGCCGCACAGGTAGACCTGTTTGCCTCCCCAGAGACGACCCACTGTCAGTGGTTTTATTCCTTGACCGAGGGAACCCTCGGGTCGGATGCCCTGGCCCACAGCTGGCCCCGGGAAGAACGCAAGTATGCGTTTCCCCCAGTGAGCCTTCTTGCGCAGACACTGTGCAAAGTCAGGGAGGACAAGGAGCAAGTCCTGTTGGTCGCTCTATATTGGCCCAACCGGACTTGGTTCCCGGAACTAGTGCTCCTTGCGACAGCACCTCCCTGGCCCATTCCTCTGAGGAAGGACCTCCTGACTCAGAGACGGGGCACCCTATGGCACCTGCGTCCAGACCTCTGGAAATTCCATGTCTGGTCCCTGGACGGGACGCAGAGGTTCTAGGTGACCTACCGCAAGCAGTAGTTGACACCATCACTTCCGCTAGAGCCCCCCTACGAGGCGCCTCTATGCGTTGAAGTGGAACCTGTTCGTCGATTGGTGCTCTTCTCGCCGAGAAGACCCCCGAAGATGTTCGATCGGATCTGTGCTTGCCTTTCTGCAAGATGGGTTGGAGCGAAGGCTGTCTCCCTCCACCCTCAAAGTTTATGTTGCCGCTATCGCCGCTAATCATGAGCTAGTAGATGGAAAATCTCTAGGTAAGCACGATCTGGTCGACAGGTTCCTTAGGGGGGCGAGGAGGTTAAATCCGCCTCGTCCTCCCTCCATACCCTCTTGGGACTTAACTCTGGTGCTAACTGCACTACAGAGAGAACCCTTTGAGCCTCTGCAGTCAGCTGAGTTGAAAATTCTGTCGTTAAAGACAATACTCCTGACTGCGTTGGCCTCCATCAAGAGGGTAGGGGACCTGCAGGCATTTTCGGTTGACGAAATGTGCCTGGAATTCGGGCCCGGTAACTCTCATGTGATCATGAGACCCCGGCCTGGATATGTGCCCAAGGTTCCCACTACTCCCTTCCGGGACCAAGTGGTGAGCCTGCAAGCGCTGCCTTCGGAGGAGGCAGACCCAGCCCTAGCTTTTCTCTGTCCCGTCCGTGCTCTCCGGACTTACGTGGATAGAACGCAAAGCTTCAGGACCTCAGAGCAGCTCTTCGTCTGTTACGGAGGACAGCAGAAGGGAAAGGCTGTCTCCAAGCAGAGGATGGCCCACTGGATAGTGGATGCCATCGTCTTGGCTTATCAGTACCAGGACGTGCCCTGCCCGCTCGGGTTAAGAGCCCACTCCACTAGGGGTGTTGCCTCTTCCTGGGCGCTGGCTCGTGGCGCCTCGCTGACAGATATTTGTAGAGCTGCGGGCTGGGCGACACCTAACACGTTCGCTAGATTCTATAGCCTCCGTGTAGAGCCGGTTTCTTCCTGTGTGCTCACTTCCCATAGTCAGTAACACCGAAGTGCCCGTTCTAGTGTCGGCTTGCTGGGCCATTCCCTCCCCCTATGGTAGACCCTATGGTATCTAAATTTCGACAATGTATACTATTACATAAAAGGTGAAATTATTCAGTTATTACATAAAGTCAAATGGACAAAAATTCCAAATTACAACAGTGTATACTATTACATAAAAGTGGAAAATTTTAAAAGTGGAAAATTTTAAATTATTACAAAGTCAAAATGGACAAAAATTCAAAATTATGACAGTGGATACTGTTACATAAAAGTGGAAATTATTCAATTATTACATGAAGTCAAACTGGACAAAAATTCAAATTTACGACAGTGTATACTATTACATAAAAGTTGACATTATTCAATTATTACATAAAGTCAAACTGGACAAAAATACAAAATTACGACAGTGTATATTATTAAATAAAAGTGGAAAGTTTTCAATAATTACATAAAGTCAAAATGGACAAAAATTCAAAATTAGGACAGTGTGTACTATTACATAAAAGTTGACATTATTCAAATATTACATAAAGTCAAACTGGACAAAAAGTCAAAATTACGACAGTGTATACTATTACATAAAAGTGGAAAAAATTTAAATTATTACATTAAGTCAAAGTGGACAAAAATTCAAAATTACGACAGTGTAAACTATTACATAAAAGTGGAAAGTTTTTAATTATTACATAAAATCAAACTGGACAAAAATTAAAAATTACGACAGTGTATACTATTACATAAAAGTGGAAAGTTTTCAATAATTACATAAAGTCAAAATGGAAAAAAAATTTAAAATTACGACAGTGTATACTATTACATAAAATTGGAAAGTTTTCAATAATTACATAAAGTCAAAATGGAAAAAAATCGAAAATTACGACAGTGTATACTATTACATAAAAGTGGAAAATTTTAAAAGTGGAACATTTTTAATAATTACATAAAGTCAAACTGGACAAAAATACAAAATTACGACAGTGTATACTATTACATAAAAGTGGAAAATGTACATTATTACATTAAGTCAAAATGGACAAAAATTCAAAATTACGACAGCGTATACTATTACATAAAAGTGGAAAATGTAAATTATTACATAAAGTCAAAATGGACAACAATTCAAAATTACGACAGCGTATACTATTACATAAAAGTGGAAAGTTTTCAATAATTACATAAAGTCAAAATGGACAAAAATTTAAAATTACGACAGTGTATACTATTACATAAAAATGGAAAGTTTTCAATAATTACATAAAGTCAAAATGGACAAAAATCGAAAATTACGACAGTGTATACTATTACATAAAAGTGGAAAGTTTTCAATAATTACATAAAGTCAAAATGGACAAAAATTCTAAATTACGACAGTGTATACTATTACATAAAAGTGGAAAGTTTTCAATAATTACTTAAAGTCAAAATGGACAAAAAAAATCTAAATTACGACAGTGTATACTATTACATAAATGTGGAAATTATTCAATTATTACATAAAGTCAAACTGGACAAAAATTCAAAATTACGACAGTGTATACTATTACATAAAAGGTGAAATTTTTCAGTTATTACATAAAGTCAAAATGGACAAATATTCCAAATTACGACAGTGTTTACTATTACATAAAAGTTGAAAATTTTAAAAGTGGAAAATTTTTAATAATTACATAAAGTCAAACTGGACAAAAAAACAAAATTACGACAGTGTATACTATTACATAAAAGTGGAAAATGTAAATTATTACATAAAGTCAAAATGGACAAAAATTCTAAATTACGACAGCGTATACTATTACATAAAAGTGGAAAGTTTTCAATAATTACATAAAGTCGAAATGGACAAAAATTCAAAATTAGGACAGTGTGTACTATTACATAAAAGTTGAAATGATTCAGTTTTTACATAAAGTCAAACTGGACAGAAAGTCAAAATTATGACTGTGTATACTATTACCTAAAAGTGGAAAAATTTAAATTATTACATAATGTCAAAATGGACAAAAATTCAAAATTACGACAGCGTATACTATTACATAAAAGTTGACATTATTCAATTATTACATAAAGTCAAAATGGACAAAAATTCCAAATTACGACAGTGTATACTATTACATAAAAGGTGAAATTATTCAGTTATTACATAAAGTCAAAATGGACAAAAATTCAAAATTACGACAGTGTATACTATTACATAAAAGTGGAAAAAGTTTTCAATAATTACATGAAGTCAAAATGGACAAAAATTCTAAATTACGACAGTGTATACTATTACATAAAAGTGGAAAGTTTTCAATAATTACATAAAGTCAAAATGGACAAAAAATCTAAATTTCGACAATGTATACTATTACATAAAAGGTGAAATTATTCAGTTATTACATAAAGTCAAATGGATAAAAATTCCAAATTACAACAGTGTATACTATTACATAAAAGTGGAAAATTTTAAAAGTGGAAAATTTTAAATTATTACAAAG
The DNA here is from genome assembly GCF_949357685.1 of Gobio gobio. Taxonomy (NCBI): domain Eukaryota; kingdom Metazoa; phylum Chordata; class Actinopteri; order Cypriniformes; family Gobionidae; genus Gobio; species Gobio gobio. Next base: position 47,182,287 of record NC_137109.1, read on the forward strand.
TCAAAATGGACAAAAATTCAAAATTACGACAGTGGATACTGTTACATAAAAGTGGAAATTATTCAATTATTACATGAAGTCAAACTGGACAAAAATTCAAATTTACGACAGTGTATACTATTACATAAAAGTTGACATTATTCAATTATTACATAAAGTCAAACTGGACAAAAATACAAAATTACGACAGTGTATATTATTAAATAAAAGTGGAAAGTTTTCAATAATTACATAAAGTCAAAATGGACAAAAATTCAAAATTAGGACAGTGTGTACTATTACATAAAAGTTGACATTATTCAAATATTACATAAAGTCAAACTGGACAAAAAGTCAAAATTACGACAGTGTATACTATTACATAAAAGTGGAAAAATTTTAAATTATTACATTAAGTCAAAGTGGACAAAAATTCAAAATTACGACAGTGTAAACTATTACATAAAAGTGGAAAGTTTTTAATTATTACATAAAATCAAACTGGACAAAAATTAAAAATTACGACAGTGTATACTATTACATAAAAGTGGAAAGTTTTCAATAATTACATAAAGTCAAAATGGAAAAAAAATTTAAAATTACGACAGTGTATACTATTACATAAAATTGGAAAGTTTTCAATAATTACATAAAGTCAAAATGGAAAAAAATCGAAAATTACGACAGTGTATACTGTTACATAAAAGTGGAAAATTTTAAAAGTGGAACATTTTTAATAATTACATAAAGTCAAACTGGACAAAAATACAAAATTACGACAGTGTATACTATTACATAAAAGTGGAAAATGTAAATTATTACATAAAGTCAAAATGGACAAAAATTCAAAATTACGACAGCGTATACTATTACATAAAAGTGGAAAATGTAAATTATTACATAAAGTCAAAATGGACAACAATTCAAAATTACGACAGCGTATACTCTTACATAAAAGTGGAAAGTTTTCAATAATTACATAAAGTCAAAATGGACAAAAATTAAAAAATTACGACAGTGTATACTATTACATAAAAGTGGAAAGTTTTCAATAATTACATAAAGTCAAAATGGACAAAAATTCAAAATTACGACAGTGTATACTATTACATAAAAGTGGAAAGTTTTCAATAATTACATAAAGTCAAAATGGACAAAAAAAATCTAAATTACGACAGTGTATACTATTACATAAAAGTGGAAATTATTCAATTATTACATAAAGTCAAACTGGACAAAAATTCAAAATTACGACAGTGTATACTATTACATAAAAGGTGAAATTTTTCAGTTATTACATAAAGTCAAAATGGACAAAAATTCCAAATTACGACAGTGTTTACTATTACATAAAAGTTGAAAATTTTAAAAGTGGAAAATTTTTAATAATTACATAAAGTCAAACTGGACAAAAAAACAAAATTACGACAGTGTATACTATTACATAAAAGTGGAAAATGTAAATTATTACATAAAGTCAAAATGGACAAAAATTCTAAATTACGACAGCGTATACTATTACATAAAAGTGGAAAGTTTTCAATAATTACATAAAGTCGAAATGGACAAAAATTCAAAATTAGGACAGTGTGTACTATTACATAAAAGTTGACATTATTCAATTTTTACATAAAGTCAAACTGGACAGAAAGTCAAAATTATGACTGTGTATACTATTACCTAAAAGTGGAAAAATTTAAATTATTACATAATGCCAAAATGGACAAAAATTCAAAATTACGACAATGTATACTATTACATAAAAGGTGAAATTATTCAGTTATTACATAAAGTCAAAATGGACAAAAATTCCAAATTACAACAGTGTATACTATTACATAAAAGTTGACATTACTCAATAATTACATAAAGTCAAACTGGACAAAAATTCGAAATTACGACAGATTATACTATTACATAAAAGTGGAAAACGTTTTCAATAATTACATGAAGTCAAAATGGACAAAAATTCTAAATTGCGACAGTGTATATTATTACATAAAAGTGGAAAGTTTTCAATAATTACATAAAGTCAAAATGGACAAAAAATCTAAATTACGACAATGTATACTATTACATAAAAGGTGAAATTATTCAATTATTACATAAAGTCAAAATGGACAAAAATTCAAAATTACGACAGTGTGTACTATTACATAAAAGTTGACATTATTAGATTATTACATGAAGTCAAACTGGACAAAAATTCAAATTTACGACAGTGTATACTATTACATAAAAGTTGACATTATTCAATTATTACATAAAGTCAAACTGGACAAAAATATAAAATTAAGACTGTGTATACTATTACATAAAAGTTGACATTATTCAATTATTACATAAAGTCAAAATGGACAAAAAAAATCTAAATTACGACAGTGTATACTATTACATAAAAGTGGAAAAATGTAAATTATTACATAAAGTCAAAATGGATAAAAATTCAAAATTTCGACAGTTTAAACTATTACATAAAAGTTGACATTATTCACTAATTACATAAAGTCAAACTGGACAAAAATTCAAAATTACGACAGTTTATACTATTACATAAAAGTGGAAAGTTTTCAATAATTACATAAAGTCAAAATGGACAACAATTCAAAATTACGACATTGTATACTATTACATACAAGTGGAAATTATTCAATTAATACATAAAGTCAAAATGGACAAAAAGTCAAAATTATGACAGTGTATACTATTACATACAAGTGGAAATTATTCAATTATTACATAAAGTCAAAATGGACAAAAAGTCAAAATTACGACAGTGTATACTATTACATAAAAGTGGAAATTGTTAAATTATTACATAAAGTCAAAATGGACAAACATTCTTAATTAACCCTCTATGGCATGGTGTTGCCCTCAGGCAACAAACTGCCTTTTTGAACATCACACCGCCCCTTTCACTTTTTAAAAACATTTTTTTATATATAATATCACCTGACATGTCTGTTCAATGAAATGAGGGGCTGAAGTGGGTGTGACTTTTTGTTTGGGGGTGGAGCAGTCCTTTTATGAAGTAAAGCCACATGGGACTAGTGTAATCAATTGGTTAGATAAATAACACTTTTTAACATGTTTAAATTGAAATAAATTTATATAAAAAATATATGCATGTGCATCAGTATGTAAAGAAGTATTATTGATTGTTTAAATATTTATTTTTGTTTTTATTTATATACTAAAACTGTTTTTTTTTTGTTGTTGAGGCAACACTGTGCAGTTAGACCACTATTGTTCAGGTAGTATCATAGTGTTAGAACCATATAGTGCATTCAAGTCCTCCTGGGAAGTTTATTTTACAAGTTCAGAACACTCAAAGAATGTGCATTATGTGTGTCATTTATGTTTTTTTTTTTTTATATTATTATTAACACTGATCAGGCATAACATTATGACCTAATGATCCCTAATATTGTGTTGCTCCCCATATTGCTGCCAAAACAGCCCTGACCCATCGAGGCATGGACTCCACTAGACCCCTGAAGGTTTGCTGTGGTATCTGGCACCAAGATGTTAGCAGCAGATCCTTTAAGTCCTGTAAGTTGCGAGGTGGGGTCTCCATGAATCGGACATGCTTGTTCAGCACATCCCACAGATGCTCGATTGGATTGAGATCTGGGAAATTTGGAGGCCAAGTCAACACCTCAAACTCATTGTGCTCCTCAATCCATTCCTGAACCATTTGTGCTTTGTGGCGGCGTATTATCTGCTGAAAGAGCCACAGCCACCAGGGAATATCGTTATGCTTGGTGTATGAATATAATACATGAGGTGTTAGTGTTAAATAAGTACTATTAAGTATTTTTGTATTGTTTTATGTTTTTCAAAATGTAACTTTATCTAATGCACATATTATTTGTTTTCCCTATTCCACCTATGTAGAAAACCTTGGAGTTTTAGTACCCTTATAGCACATTGTTGCCCTGAAGCAACAAACCAAAATCTGGTTCAGGGGTGGGGGGGGCGACACTTTTTATGATGGATATTTTATCAATCTCCCAAAAAATGGGGTGAAATCCACCCCCCCCCCCAAAAAAAAAATGCGATAGAGGGTTCAAATTTTAATATTTAACAAAACTATTTAAATAACATTAAAAAGTCATAATTATACCAAACTTTTGACCAGCAGTTTTGTTTTTTAATGGTGCGATATAAATAAATCTCCGTATGACAGTGATAGAACTCAGTATAGTTAGTATAGTATAGTATAGCAATAGTTCCCTTTCAGTCATTCACGTTCGACGTACATCGGACGTACTGACGAATTGGGATCACTTCAGAGAGCCCCTATCAGCTTCGAGATATGGAGAACAGGCCAATGGCCATTGGCGTGCGAGATTTGCATCTCGCGCTCCGTCCCGCACTGTGGGTATAAAGCGGAAGCGAGAGCAACACGCAGTTGTCATTCACTTCGGAGCCGAACTTGCGTTAATTCGGAGAAACAGACGCAATTCTACAAGACAATTTTGCTTCAGCAGAGAGAGAAAGGAGGACATGGGGACGCTCGTGTTAGCGAGACGGCACAAAACTGCGAGACCGCGTGCTCACCGCTGCTTGCAGCAAAAACTGCTGTTCTCACAGCACCACTGAAAAATTTCTGAGTTGGTTCGGTGAGGGCGTTACAGTGAGTGCAGACACAGGCTGCACCTTTTCCCTGTGTTCATCCCTGGATGCTTCAGCACTAAGAGTGTTTCCTCACAAAAAGAGTACACGGGTGTGACACTGCGTCTTTTTCAAGATGTCATTCCACCTGTGCGTTTCTGGATGCGGTCGTTCCCTATCGCCTGCTGACGGTCACAATCGCTGCATCACGTGTCTGGGCATCCTGCACGCTGAAGCAGCGTTTGTGGATAGTTCATGTTCCCACTGCGTGATTATCAACATGACTATCTCGGCGCTTAAGTCGAGACTCACCTACCTTCCGGAAGGCGGAGTCCCCCTACCCATACCTCGATCTAGTGCTATTCCTGCACCGCAGAATAGACCTACTTCGACGGATGGCCGGGGTGACCTGAGGATCACGTTTAGGGTAAGCCGCCGAGCGAACCTCCGTGGGCCCCTGAACCCTCAAAAGCGCCGCAACCGGTTGAGTTTCCGGGAGAACCCGCTGGCCCCTCCCATGGGTGTCCAGCGGTGACTTTCGGGGCTCCAGCGGATGATCAGATGTCGATCGCTGCATCGGAGGGGGAGTTCCAGTCCTCTGTGGATGAAGATTCGGCTGTACTGCCTCCCTCTGGGAGAGTGGCAACGGTCGAGTCGGACCCGGAGTTGACCCGGAGCGCTGGTTCTCAGCATCCCGCCCCGGTGCCTTTCTTCCCGGAGGTGCATGAGGAGCCACTAGGTCGTGGTCGACGCCGTTCAGTGCTCGGAACCGACCTAGTGGCTCCTCCCTCCTCACTACCCTCGACGGCGGGCAGGCCAAGGGTTATGTGGGAATCCCACCAGTTGGGTGGGCTGTCGTGATGCAGCTGTGTCCGGCGACCGCTTCCAACTGCCGTGGTGACCCGCGTCTTCCGTCCAAGGCCTGTAAGTTCTCTTCCGGTCTGACCGCGAAAGCTTACAGGTCTTGTGGACAGGCCGCGTCTGCCTTGCATGCCATGTCACTGCTTCAGGTGCATCAAGCCCAAGCACTCATGGACATGCACGAGGGTAGGCCTGACCCAGAGCTCCTCCGGGAGTGACTACGAGCTCCTACGGGCGACGAAAGTCACCGCCCGCTCCCTTGGTCAGGCGATGTCCACGCTCGTGGTCCAGGAGCAGCATCTCTGGCTCAACCTGGCCGACATGAGGGAGACCGATAAGTATAGGTTCCTGGACTCCCCCATCTCCACGGCCGGGTTGTTCGGCAACAGGTTGGTCGAGGGCTTTGCACAGCAGATCAAGCACATCCTGCCCCGGCGGCCCGCTGCTGCCTCCACCCCGCCCGCAGCGCCTCCGGCTGCTCGTCGCTGAGGACGTCCACCTGCAGCCGCCTCTGCTCCCGCCAGCAGCAGCCTCCACCCAAGTGACCCTGAGACGGGCCACCCAGAGATGCAGGAAACTGCTCTACAGGAGATGGCCGCAGCTCCACTCCTTCCCCCTGAGTTCTTGTTTAATTTCTGTCGGCACCCAAATTCTCAATAAAAGAGCAGTTTACAATATCTCTGGGTCCCAAGAGAGTGCGCTTGGCGGTGTTCGACGCTCCCATGCCTTGTCACCCTCAAGCGCCTCTCCAATCGACAGCAGGGGATGCCGGCTGTGGGGACCCACACAAGCGGCCTTCCCACACTCACACATCCCCTCGGCGGAAGCAGGTAAGTGTTGCAGGGCACACTCAGACCCCACTTCGGGCCGCTCCCATGCCGTCCGAGTCGGGTCCCTGCATGCCACTACGTTGCCCCGCCCCGGGTACGTCGGTGGTGCCGATGATCCAGTTTACGCGGTCTCTGGGGGCCTGTCTAGCGCTCCCCAGGACGCATACTTTCATGTCTCGATTCTCCCTCGACACAGGCCGTTCCTACGTTTTGCGTTCGAGGGACGGGCATATCAGTACAGAGTCCTACCCTTCGGGCTGTCTCTGTCGCCCCGTGTCTTCACGAAAGTCGCGGAAGCGGCCATTGCTCCCATGAGAGAGTTGAGGAATGCGAACACCACGCTATCTCGACGACTGGCTGATCCTTGCCCAGTCGCGAGAGCAGTTGTGCGAACACAGGGACATGGTGCTTAGGCACCTCAGCCAGTTGGGGCTTCGGGTCAACTGGGAGAAGAGCAAACTCTGCCCCGCGCAGAGGATCTCTTTTCTTGGGATGGAGCTGGATTCGGTTGCCCTGACAGCGCGCCTCACCGAGGTGCGCGTCCAGTCAGTGTTGATCTGCTTGAATTCGTTCAAATGCAGGACGAGGCACCTCTATGCGTTGAAGTGGAACCTGTTCGTCGATTGGTGTTCTTCTCACCGAGAAGACCCCCGGAGATGCTCGATCGGTTCAGTGCTTTCCTTCCTACAAGACGGGTTGGAGTGAAGGCTGTCTCCCTCCACCCTCAAAGTTTATGTTGCCGCTATCGCCGCAAACCATGACATGGTAGATGGTAAGTCTGTTGGGAAGCACGATCTGATCGTCAGGTTCCTGAGGGGGGCGAGGAGACTAAATCCGCCTCGCCCTCCCTCTATACCCTCTTGGGACTTAACTCTGGTGCTAACCGCACTACAGAGAGCGCCCTTTGAGCCTCTGCAGTCGGCAGAGTTAAAAACCCTGTCCCTAAAGACAGTACTAGACAGTTGCATTGGCATCTATCAAGAGGGTAGGGGACCTGCAGGCATTTTCGGTCGACGAATCGTGCCTGGAATTCGGGCTGTGTAACTCTCATGTAATCCTGAGACCCCGGCCTGGATATGTGCCCAAGGTTCCCACCACTCCCTTCCGGGACCAGGTGGTGAGCCTGCAAGTGCTGCCTTAGGAGGAGGCAGACCCAGTCCTGGCTTTTCTCTGTCCCGTCCGCGCCCTGCGGACATACGTGGACAGAACGCAAAGCTTCAGAACCTCAGAGCAGCTCTTCGTCTGTTACGGAGGACAGCAGAAGGGAAAGGCTGTCTCCAAGCAGAGGATGGCCCACTGGATAGTGGATGCCATCGTCTTGGCGTATGAAACGCAAGATGTGCCCTGCCCACTCAGGTTAAGAGCCCACTCTACTAGGGGTGTTGCTTCTTCCTGGGCGTTGGCTCGTGGCGCCTCGCTGACAGATATTTGTAGAGCTGCGGGCTGGGCGACACCTAACACATTTTCTAGATTCTATAGCCTGCGTGTAGAGCCGGTAGCTTCCCGTGTGCTCGCTTCCCATAGTCAGTAACACCGGAGTGCCCGTTCTAGTGTCGGCTTGCTGCGCCATTCCCTTCCCCATGGAACGGATATGTGCACTTATCTGCTGCAGTCGAGTTCCCCTAAAAGTAAGGCGAACCCTGTCAAGTCCTCTGCAACCCGTGGCAGTCGGATGTGGCGGAGCATCTGACGCCAGGCTTAACACTCGTATGCATTGGTGGAACTTGTGTTAGGCTGGGTTCCATATGTTGTGACCCCCTCGGCGGTCCCATATGTGTATTCTTCCACGGTACGGCTCCCTACAGCGAGCCTGTGTCTTCCCTTGGCAGAGTTCCTCTGCCGTCCCAGTACGGTGTTGTTTCCTCGCAGACTTGGCCGGGGCCACCCCTGGGACTGCCGTATGTTGTACTGCCCAAGGCCAGTCCATACGTGTATTCTCCACATGTTAACTCCCTCCGGGCATGATGTGGCTTCCGCAGCGGCCCTTCCGGGCACGCTTTCCCAGCGTTAACCAATAAAGGTCTGCTGAATGGGTCTTGCGGAACAGAAGTGTGACTCTCCCTGCATGAGTTTTCCCGCCCGGTACAGACAGGGTCTGAGGGGCTCTTCGCTGGGCGCTGGAAGTGGTAGTAACTGTGGCGTTTTCCAAAGGGATCCTAATTCGTTGGTACATCCGACGTACGTCGAACGTGACCGACTGAAAGGGGACGTCTCGGTTACGTATGGTGACCCTCGTTCCCTGAAGGAGGGAACGGAGACATACGTCCCGTCGCCACATTTGCTGTACCATCACTGCATGGCAGAGTCACTAAGTTCGGCTCTGAAGTGAAAAACAACTGCGTGTTGCTCTCGCTTCCGCTTTATACCCGCAGTGCGGGGCGGAACACGAGATGCAAATCTCGCACGCCAATGGCCTGTTCTCCATATCTCGAAGCTGATAGGGGCTCTCTGAAGTGATCCCAATTCGTCGGTACATCCGACGTATATCTTCGTTCCCTGCTTCAGGGAACGAGGGTTACCATACGTAACCGAGACGTTTGGCTAGAACTTATTTTATATATTAATCATCATGTAATAAATTAAATAAAAAATTTAAATGCCTACATTAATCGCATGAGGCAAGAAATGTTGACTTTTGTGAATAAACCTATAAGTAAGTGTGTTTGTGCTAAAATAAATCATGATTTTTAATTTCAAATAAGAATTTAAATGCACTATACGTGCACATTTAGGACGTTCATCTGGACAAAGTGTTAGTAACTGCCCCTCATCATCTTATAGAAACTTGCTATCTCTCTTTCTCTCCTTGTGTCTGTAGGAAACCGAGCTTGACTTAGCCTTCAAGTCTTGATTTGAATGGCATCCTATGAGGTGAGCCATTTGTTTGCATTACAGTGAATCTCTTTTAGGTCTCCATTTGTCTTTCTATCCCCCCTCGTCTTTTTACTTATTCTCTCATCCGTCACTACGGATGGACAGCTTGCTAATGAAGGAAGCTGAATGGAGTGCGGAGGCATTATACTGAACTTCTCATCCATTCAGAACGGCTTCTGGTTTAATGGCTTAGGCCACACAATGGCAGATGTAAATAAAGATCAAATGAAAGAGGCCATGACACACTCGAATAGCCAGGGAGAGATGCTATCTCCACAGGCTGATATTCAAAACCTCTCGGGAAGGCGATAAAGGACCTTTCCTTGTTGAAGAGTGTCTACCTTTTTGTTTTAAATGCTGGATTGGGTTACAGAGAAGACTGAACAGGTTATAGAGTTGACTGAGTGTGTGAGCAGGGAGTTTGAGTTAGAGAGAGAGACAGTCTGAGAGTGAAAACAGACTCTATAGTGTAGGACAAACTCAAGCAGACAGACAGAAACATGGCAGACCACCCTTACAATGGTTGCGGTTCATACTCTTGAAGTGCAGAAAATGCTTCCAAAGTCTTGCAAAGAGTTAACATAATTTACTTCAACAACTTAATTAAATTGGGGAAAACATCTCCATATTATTTTAGATTCATACAACAAGTCCACTGAAAGAACAACAACAAAGCTTAGCTAGCAAAAGTTAGTGTTAGCATGATAAATAAGACCTAACTTATTGTTATTATTGCAAAAAAAACTAATTACACTTTATTTTGATAGTGATTGAATGATGCAAAGCATATTTAAACACAGTTCTGCTTTAGTGGATTGTAAACAGATGGGACAAAATAAATTGAAAAAAGTTTTGCAGCATTAATTCAACATGAAGAGATATGGAAGCTTCAGCTTAAGTTCTGCCAGGAAGACTTAATCACTTCGTCACTTATTAACTTCATCTCCATCCAATCACGTCTTCATATTTTCTGTATAAAGGTCGTACTTACACATGTTTGAGTTCGCAGATGCCGATGCGACAACCTCCACCCTCCCCACCACGACCAGGATGGTTCCGTCCATACCTCAAAAGGGGGGTCGGCTGCGCCCCTGCCTTCATCTTCAGGCAGAAATATGCTGATCCGCTACCCTCGGATTATAAACTATGGACGGGGCCTATGCCAAAACTTTATTATGCTTGCTGGGCTGTCAATAAATGTATGCTTCATTCATCATTCTATCTCCCGAGTCTTTCTGGTAGAAATGAAGCTCTAGCGCAAGGTCTGCCAGGAAGATTCAATGTTACGTCACTTATCACATTCAGACCTAACTAATCATGTCCTAATTCTCAGAGTATAAAAGATCGGTACTCACACATGTCTGAGTTCGCAGATGCTGATGCCAACATTACCTCCATCCTCCCCACCACCACCAGGATGGTCCCAGTCTATACCTCCCAGGGGGTCGGCTGCGCCCCTGCCTTCATCTTCAGGCAGGAAATGCAGAGTCCGTTACCCTCAAGATGAGAGCTACGGACGGGGCCTACGCCAAAGAACCTCTAATTACAATACTTGCTGGTCTGCTAATAAACTTGCTATTTTATGGCCTCCCGAGTCTTTCTGGTAGAACTGCTGAATTGTTTATTGTGCTTCTTTGCTCTCTATTGTGGTATTAATTGTAGTGCTATGCTAAATGCATAAAAAATTAAATTCCCAACCTTACACACTTGTAGTAACCACAAGACTGAGCACTCTTAGAAAAAAAGGTTCAATGGGGTTATATATAGAGCCCTAGGATTCTTGACTCAATTTTAAAGAACACTTTATTCCAAAACTTTTCTACAAGGAGAGCTGTCTTAAATTATTGCATCTTGGGTTATTTCAAATCTTTCTATGTTTATGAGCTGCTTCAAACAAAATTAATTTACTACAACTAAATCCATAAAAGTATCCCATGATGGGAACCCCTAAAAGCTTCAATATATGGCTCTGTTTAGTACTCAGATGTGATCAAATGGACTGCATTTATATAGGGCTTTCAACAGACCCATGGCCACCAAAGAGCTTTACATTGCCTCACATTCACCCATTCATTCACTCACGCAAGGTGCCATCCAGCTCGTCGGGAGCAACTGGGGTTAGGTGTCTTGCTCATGGACACCTCAACACTTGGTCAGGTGGAACCAGGGATAGAACCACCAACCTTCCGGTTAGCAGACAACCTACATGAAGCCACTGCCGCCGTGTGATCACAAGTAGATGAGGGAGACACATTGACGTTTATACCAGGTGTTTTAATCCGTCTCTTTTGTCCACTTTCAACCACTTCTGTCCTGATTTATTCAAGGGTAGGGTCAATGGGAGGTTAAATGTATGGGCTTTTTCAGATCTTTCGATCTAATGGACTGAATACGCCGTTCAGGAATAACATTATGACCTAATATTGTGTTGGTCCCCCTTTTGCTGCTAAAAAAGCCCTGACCCGTCGAGGCATGGACTCCACTAGACCCCTGAAGGTGTGCTGTGGTATCTGGCACCAAGATGTTAGCAGCAGATCCTTTAAGTCCTGTAAGTTGCGAGGTGGGGCCTCCATGGATCTGGCTTTTTTTTCAGCACATCCCACAGATGCTCGATTGGATTGAGATCTGGGGAATTTGGAGGCCAAGTCAACACCTCAAACTCAGTGTTGTGCTCCTCAAACCATTCCAGAACCATTTGTGCTTTGTGGCCGGGCGCATTATCTGCTGAAAGAGCCACAGCCACCAGGGAATACCGTTTCCATGAAAGGCTGTACATGGTCTGCAACAATGCTTAGGTAGGTGGTACGTGTCAAAGTAACATCCACATGGGTGGCAGGACCCAAGGTTTCCCAGCAGAATTGTTCAAAGCATCACTGTCTCCGGCGCCTTGCCTTCTTCCCATAGTGCATCCTGGTGCCATGTGTTTCCCAGGTAAGCGACGCACACACACATCCGGCCATCCACACGATGTAAAAGAAAACGTGATTCATCAGAGCAGGCCACCTTCTTTCATTGCTCCGTGGTCCAGATCTGATGCTCACGTGCCACTGTTGGCACCCTGACTGGTCTGTGGCTATGTATCCCACCCATACGCAACAAACTGCGATGCGCTGTGTATTCTGCAACTGTTGCAATTTGAGCTCCAGTAGCATGACCCTGTTGCCGGTTCACCACTGTTCCTTCCTTGGAGCACTTTTGATAGAGACTGACCACTGCAGACCGGGAACACCCCACAAGAGCTGCAGTTTTGGAGATGCTCTGACCCAGTCGTCTAGCCATCGCAATTTGGCCCTTGTCAAACTCGCTCAAATCCTTATGCTTGCCCATTTTTCCTGCTTCTAACATATCAACTTTGAGGACAAAATGTTCACTTGCTACCTAATATATCCCAGCCTCTAACTAGATTATCAGTGTTATTCACTTCACCTATAATGTCATAATGTTATGCCTAATTGGTGTAAGCTCATGCAACTTACGTATGAATGCAACCGGAGATGTCAAGAAACCATTTGGCACAGCTTTTGTTTCTGCTCTGACAGCCGCAAGACTAAGACAAAAGCTGTGAGTGAGTGTTATAAATAAAAAATAACAAGAGAACATTGCTTGGTACGTTTTTGGTCTTCAATCCAAAACTGCCGACAAAGATTAAATCCCTTCTGGCTAGCGCGCTTCCCATAATGTTTACGCGTTAGTCAGTAGGCGGAGAGTAGGCGGTCTTTTGTGCTCAAATTTGTTTTTGACTACCTCTGGATGGAAGTGGTCGAAAGTGGATAAGTTCAAAGCGTTTTAAACCTTGTTTACACCTGTGTTTAGTGTCGTCCACTTGTGATCTGATTGACCAAAACTAAGAAGCACCTGATATAACTCTTTAATGTTTTCTTTAATTTGCAACCTTTTCTTAACAGTCAACACTTACAAGTCTTTATCTTTATCAAAATAAAAAAGACTTTAACATTTACTATCTTCATGCAGACTCATGCAACGCTAGCTGGGAACTAGAAATCTACAGTACAGTGTCATTTGACAAAAGAAAATATTCTTCTCATTACTAAAGGATTAAGTTAACATTCATTTTACAAAATTACTGGGTTTTGTTTAAGCCCAATCTAAAAGTTTAAATGATGTCTGTATGATGATTCCTGACTTTGAACATGAAGCTCAAATTGAGCTGGACTTCAGCAGATCCTGTGGAGACAGTTTTCAGGCACTTTGTGCTGCTGAGGGTTTAATCTGTCCATCAGGGAATCACAAGGAAGCTTCACTTGAGCGCTGATAAAGCTGCCTTAAGCGATACACACTAATCTCTGTCCTGTAAGAAAAAGAAAAAAAAACTCACATCATGTGCCATCACTCAAATGAAAGACGTGAAGGTAGAGTATAGCATTCTTGTGTTTTATAGTCTGGGGAAGTACCTACAGGTGTTGCTGTGCAAATATCGTCCTACCACATGTTCTGAAATTATTAGAGCAGAGGTTTGCATGACAGCGCTTGGCCATGGACCGGGAACAGTCAACTTCAGGATGAATCAGCTAAAACAATAACAAACAATGAAATTCCGATCTTTATCATTCGTACTGCAGCATTTCACAATGCCTGTCAGGATTATCAAGGTATCTTGCATCAGAACAACAATATATATATTTTATTTTAAATATAGCCTATGGCTGTTCTATTTGGTTTACATAGAACAAAACAATAATTGTTTATTATTATATTCAAATAATCATATTTTTAAATAGACTATTCATAGTGTACATATTTAAATGAATGTAAACACATTTTAAGATGTGTGTAAACAGAGCATTCTTAAATATTTTAAACCGCATTTTACTTTTTAAAGTAATGATTTTTATGACCTAATTAGTTGAGAGGCTGAATATTTGTACTTTAAAAATGAAATTGTCATTTTACAGAATTTAAACAAAAATTACTGCATGACCTAGGATTTACACTCTGTCCGTGAATATATATTATGTTGAATTAAAAAATCTATAGACAAACTACCCAAATGTGACATTGTGTTAGTTAAGAATGAGAATAGGCTTCTGCAAACTTCTGCATGACAAGAAAAAAATAAATCATGTAGGCTATTTTCAGAGACTTTTGATTTCTGATGAGCGCTGCGTTCTAAACTCCTGCCTACTTCCCGATGCTTGATAGGGACTTTCCACTTCCAGAGACTCATTAATCAAAGCAAAACTCATCAAAAAAGATGAATGTCACATTTTAGTGATTCATTCCTGGTGGAAAAAAATGACGCCCTGCCCTGAAACACTGATTTCACTATTTAGCAATTCAAAGCCAATTTGTAGGTGTTGCTTTGTCGTGTAGCCGCACTGCAAATCACCGCCAAATGATTGATGACAAACCTGTGTTTTCTTTAGGCTATTAAAGACTGCAGGTTTTCCTACTCATAAGTTAAACAATAGCAAAGATGTTCAAGACAGGAGTGGTAGAACTGACAAGAAAAACATCTGGGAATATATTTAATTTCAATGGGAGATCAGAGGTATAACAGAATTATTAATGAGTTGAATAACAATAGAAGCAGAAGGAGTTGTCTGTGTTTGATGGCTCTTTTCTTGGCACGGAAAAAGACGTTAAATCGCAACCACGAACTCGGGATATTGATGAGTTTTCATTATGATGCACATTCCAAAGCATTCACGCGCACACCGCTCGTTGCAGACTCACTGAAGCTCGGAGCGTGACTCAGGAATGATCTTCTCATTGTTGAGAAATCTGCTGGATAAAGCTGGAAAAGTTGTAGGGTGGAAATCCATTTTCTGCCATTCTTTGGCTAGGGGCGTTAGTCTAACCATAACAATATAAAAGAGTATCACTTCACGGTGTCAGAGAAGTGTTGCAGATATGTCCTTCCTTCACTTAAGGAGTCTGTGGTTTGGGGCCAGATTCAATTTATGCCTTTGTCTCCTATCCCGGGTTAAGCTGTGTCATTTGTAACCAAGACATAACATGAAACTTGAGGCCTTTTGTTCCAAAGTGCTCTTCGGTCCTCTCTCCTTCCCACTGAGTTCACAATTTAATAAAGTCTGGAATATATTCACGTACACTCCATAAACAAAAACGCGCCATTTCTCAGCTGCAGTCTGAGAGCCGTATCACTCTGAACAATCTGTCTCTCTGTCTTGGCCTTACTCTTGCCTTTTGTGAAAAAAGACGCTTTCATTCGCTTTTATTGTTAAGGAGACAAAATAAGTTAAATTCTGATGGGTTTGGATATCCTAGCGAGTCAAAATAAGGAAATGTTACGTGACAAAGAAACGGAGAGTGAAGCACCTTTCTGTGAGCTCCAGAATGGATTAGTTTTGACCCAGTTGCTGTTGGGTTTGAGTTAAAAGAAGTAATTAATTAATTAATAATTAAGTAATGCCACTGCTATGATGATCAGGGTGTTGTGATGCAGTTGCTACAGTGTTTTGAGTGGTTTATGGGGTTTTTAGGGTGGTTTCTTACTGGTCCAAGTCAAAAGAGCCTACCTTATCGTCTCTGATATTCTGGTCCCTCCTTCAAATGTAGGTCTTTGGAATCATCTATGAAAAAAAAAATCAAAATGCTTACAAAAATATACATTTCCAAAATAAAAGAGTAGAATTAGTTATATGCAAAATGTAATACTTATGGATACTGACTGTAAAAAAACCTAAATAGTGATTTCCACACTGCGCTTAACTCTTTTATAATTATAATTGTTCTAAAGCCCGCTTTTAACCATTGGTTATGGTGGCAGAGAGAGCTCAATGTGCTGTAACTGAAGAAAACACCAGCAAATTAAGGAAATATCTTAATCAGTTTGACAACACATGCAACATACTCACAACGAAACCAAATACAGAATCACACTGCAAATACTCACAATGCAACCAAATGCAGATTGCACTTCAAATAATCACAATGTAGCCAAATACAGAAATGTGTTGCAACCAAATACAGAAACTCACTATGCAACCAAATAGAGAAACAAGCTACAAATACTCACTATGCAACCGAATAGAGAAACAAGCTACAAATACTCACAATGCAACCAAATAAAGAAACAAGCTGCAAATACTCACAACGCAGCCAAATACAGAAACGCACTGCAAATACTCTCAAGCTAACCAATTACAGAAACAAGCAGCAAACACTCGCAAGGCAACCAAATACAGATCAAGCTGCAAATACTCTATTTGCTGTGCGTTTTTGTATTTGGTTGCATTGGCCCTCATTTATCAATCTTGCGTAGAAACGGGCGTATATATTGGCGTAAGATTATGCTTACACTCCTCTCACCGCCTGATTTATGAAGCTGTGCGCACCTCTGAAATCCAGGCGTACGCAAAACCTGCCTTTGATAAATGCCGCGGCTGAAAACGATCGTCATTAGAATAACACGCCCCTATATATTCAAGTCTCTGCCTCCCCCACGCCCTCATTTTACGCCATGGACACTCGAAAGACGGCAAAGAAGCGAAACTTCTCTGACGCAGCTGTCGGGCCTAACCAACGTCAGGTAAAGCGCACAGGCTCGCAACTGGAGGAATACATATAAAATGCTTTGGTAAAGTCACACAAATTAAACATTGAAGTCCATGTTGCACAAAAATAAACACTTAAGTTTATAATTACTTCCCTATTCGCACGGGATTAGTATATGTGGGGAGCTCTGGTGATTTGTAATAATCGCAGAGAATGTCTGTGATCTTAATCCCGTGCAAATCGGCCATGTCTGTAATATGTAAAGTAAAAATTCCCCCGCAAATGACCTACCATATTTCGGCGAACACTGAGGTCCTGTGATAATATTAGTCCCGTTTTTGCAAGGTTTTTGTGTCCTGTGCTCATTTCTATCTTTATCTTTCACGAAGAATGGAGCTAGGCTGCATATAATGCGCACCGTTATGACTTCCCGTGCGGCCGCGCGGATTATAGGCTACTACTTTCACTTTTTGAATGAGCACAATTTGGGAGTAATTGCTTGAATGGTGTGTTTAATATTATTCTTAATGAAAAACACAAAAACAGAACAGTACAATGACAACTCGCTTAAATGGGCACTTTTACATTAGCTTTGAAACTGAATCTTCCGTCGTATATTGTTATTATACGAAATTATTTGTATTAGGCCTACTATAAAACAATCAAAATGATATCGATACGACTGTTTATAATTTCATACAGCTATATAACGAAAAAACATTTTCAAGTAACATCATATCCGGGAGATAAGTCAGTAAATTCAAGTAAAATTACAGCTTATCCTGTGCGAATGCGCCACGCAAAATTCAGATGTGGGGGAGTAATTTCTAAATCACACGAGGTCCCCAGATAATACTTATCCCGTGCGAATAGGGCTTTATTTGTTGTTGTTGTTGTTGTTGTTTTTACAGTGGGTCATAATATAGCATATCTTTGTCAGTGCGTTTTGTGGTGTTAGGAATTGTTTTTCTGCGCATTTTCGCACTAACTCAAAACGTGCGTACACCACCTCCTGAGCTGGTGTAGGATTTGAGCGTGCCGTACTCCAACGTCCATATTGATAAATCTCAAAGTCACCGTGGTTTTGGGTGTACGCCAGGTGTACGCTGGAAAATTGGTGTACGCAAGATTGATAAATGAGGACCATTGTGAGTATTTGCAGCTTGTTTCTGTATTTGGTTGCGTTGTGAGTATTTGCAGTGTGTTTCTGTATTTGGTTGCATTGTGAGTATTTGCAGTGCGTTTCTGTATTTGGTTGCGTTGTGAGTATTTGCAGCTTGTTTCTGTATTTGGTTGCTTTGTGAGTATTTGCAGTTTGTTTCTGTATTTGGTTGTGTTGTAAGTATTTGCAGCTTGTTTCTATATTTGGTTGCATTGTGAGTATTTGCAGTGAGTTTCTGTATTTGGTTGCATTGTGAGTATTTGCAGTGTGTTTCTGTATTTGGTTGCATTGTGAGTATTTGCAGTGTGTTTCTGTATTTGGTTGCATTGTGAGTATTTGCAGTGCGTTTCTGTATTTGGTTGCGTTGTGAGTATTTGGTTGCGTTGTGAGTATTCGGTTGCGTTGTGAGTATTTGCAGTGTGTTTCTGTATTTGGTTGCGTTGTGAGTATTTGCAGCTTGTTTCTGTATTTGGTTGCGTTGTGAGTATTTGCAGCTTGTTTCTGTATTTGGTTGCATTGTGAGTATTTGCAGTGTGTTTCTGTATTTGGTTGCGTTGTGAGTATTTGCAGCTTGTTTCTGTATTTGGTTGCTTTGTGAGTATTTGCAGTTTGTTTCTGTATTTGGTTGCATTGTGAGTATTTGCAGCTTGTTTCTATATTTGGTTGCATTGTGAGTATTTGCAGTGAGTTTCTGTATTTGGTTGCATTGTGAGTATTTGCAGTGTGTTTCTGTATTTGGTTGCGTTGTGAGTATTTGCAGTGTGTTTCTGTATTTGGTTGCATTGTGAGTATTTGCAGTGTGTTTCTGTATTTGGTTGCGCTGTGAGTATTTGCAGTGTGTTTCTGTATTTGGTTGCATTGTGAGTATTTGCAGTGCGTTTCTGTATTTGGTTGCGTTGTGAGTATTTGGTTGCGTTGTGAGTAATCGGTTGCGTTGTGAGTATTTGCAGTGTGTTTCTGTATTTGGTTGTGTTGTGAGTATTTGCAGCTTGTTTCTGTATTTGGTTGCTTTGTGAGTATTTGCAGTTTGTTTCTGTATTTGGTTGTGTTGTGAGTATTTGCAGCTTGTTTCTGTATTTGGTTGCATTGTGAGTATTTGCAGTTTGTTTCTGTATTTGGTTGCATTGTGAGTATTTGCAGCTTGTTTCTATATTTGGTTGCATTGTGAGTATTTGCAGTGAGTTTCTGTATTTGGTTGCATTGTGAGTATTTGCAGTGTGTTTCTGTATTTGGTTGCGTTGTGAGTATTTGCAGTGTGTTTCTGTATTTGGTTGCATTGTGAGTATTTGCAGTGTGTTTCTGTATTTGGTTGCGCTGTGAGTATTTGCAGTGTGTTTCTGTATTTGGTTGCATTGTGAGTATTTGCAGTGCGTTTCTGTATTTGGTTGCGTTGTGAGTATTTGGTTGCGTTGTGAGTAATCGGTTGCGTTGTGAGTATTTGCAGTGTGTTTCTGTATTTGGTTGTGTTGTGAGTATTTGCAGCTTGTTTCTGTATTTGGTTGCTTTGTGAGTATTTGCAGTTTGTTTCTGTATTTGGTTGTGTTGTGAGTATTTGCAGCTTGTTTCTATATTTGGTTGCATTGTGAGTATTTGCAGTGAGTTTCTGTATTTGGTTGCATTGTGAGTATTTGCAGTGTGTTTCTGTATTTGTTTGCGTTGTGAGTATTTGCAGTGTGTTTCTGTATTTGGTTGCATTGTGAGTATTTGCAGTGTGTTTCTGTATTTGGTTGTGTTGTGAGTATTTGCAGTATGTTTCTGTATTTGGTTGTGTTGTGAGTATTTGCAACATGTTTCTGTATTTGGTGGTGTTGTGAGTATTTCCAGTGTGTTTCTGTATTAGGTTGTGTTGTGAGTATTTGCAACGTGTTTCTGTATTTGGTTGCGTTGCGAGTATTTGCAGTGTGTTTCTGTATTTGGTTGCGTTGTGAGTATTTGCAGTGCATTTCTGTATTTGGTTGCATTGTGAGTATTTGCAGTGTGTTTCTGTATGTGGTTGTGTTGTGAGTATTTGCAGTGTGTTTGTGCATTTGGTTGTGTTGTAAGTATTTGCAGCTTGTTTCTATATTTGGTTGCGTTATGAGTATTTTCAGTGTGTTTCTGTATTTGGTTGCGTTGTGAGTGTTTGCAGCTTGTTGCTGTATTTGGTTGCATTGTGAGTATTTGCAGTGTGTTTCTGTATTTGGTTGTGTTGTGAGTATTTGCAACGTGTTTCTGTATTTGGTTGTGTTGTGAGTATTTGCAGTGTGTTTGTGCATTTGGTTGCATTGTGAGTATTTGCAGTGTGTTTCTGTATTTGGTTGCGTTATGAGTATTTTCAGTGTGTTTCTGTATTTGGTTGCGGTATGAGTATTTGCAGCTTGTTTCTGTATTTGGTTGCGTTGTGAGTGTTTGCAGCTTGTTGCTGTATTTGGTTGCATTGTGAGTATTTGCAGTGTGTTTCTGTATTTGGTTGTGTTGTGAGTATTTGCAGTGTGTTCCTGTATTTGGTTGCTTTGTGAGTATTTGCAGCTTGTTTCTGTATTTGGTTGTGTTGTGAATATTTGCAGCTTGTTTCTGTATTTGGTTGTGTTGTGAGTATTTGCAGTGTGTTTGTGCATTTGGTTGAATTGTGAGTATTTGCAGTGTGTTTCTGTATTAGGTTGTGTTGTGAGTATTTGCAACGTGTTTCTGTATTTGGTTGCGTTGTGAGTATTTGCAGTGTGTTTTTGTATTTGGTTGTGTTGTGAGTATTTGCATTGTGTTCCTGTATTTGGTTGCGTTGTGAGTATTTGCAGCTTTGTGAGTAGTTGCAGTGTGTTTCTGTATTTGGTTGTGTTGTGAGTATTCACAGTGTGTTTCTGTATTTGGTTGCGCTGTGAGTATTTGCAGTGTGTTTCTGTAGTTGGTTGTTTTTGGCTGAATTATGAAACCCTGCCCCGGAGCAGGATTCGCAGCACATTGCGGTGCCTAACGGTGTTAGAATGCTGGAGTAAGATGCTTAGCAACAGACAGCTAATCACGTGCCTCATATTCACGTGCTTTGGACAGACATGGAAACACGCGTGTTGTATAAACAGTCCTTTCAGTTTTTGAGAAAAATATAAAATGGCGACAAAAAAACAATCAATCAATTGGAGTGAAGAAGAGACCATTTCATTCTTACCTTTTTTACTACGAAAAGTCCAATCGGTAGAAACTTCATAGTACAGTCAGCAAGGTATAATATGAGGACACACAATGCTAGAGCTTTTATATGGCCTAAGGTCGTGCAGTGCCTCGTCCAATCAATGACACCATAAATATGCAAATTAGAATGTTAACACAGGGTTTAGGAATGTACAGCCAGCTTATGAATACCCAGGATTGATTGTTAACCCAGGGTAAATTATGAGCAGTGTGAAATCTGAAAGATAACACAGGATTCCATTTACCCAGGGTTTACAATGACCCAACTATTTCAAGTGTGAAAAGCCTATTATGAGCAATGATAATTGTGATGCTTGTCTAAGTCAAGAAGTTTATCCAGTGTTTGTTGTTTGTGGTGGGAAATGGACAAAGAGGTATAAAAATCACTTCCCTTTTTCTCAAGAACACCACAGCTAATAAAAGGTGGACCACTGCCAGCCCCAACTTATAGGAGCAGTGATGTAATGTTTTTACAATATAGGGCTATTTCAATTTGCTGTCATGCTGCAACCTCACCTGTGATTATTCCATCCCTGAGGAATCTTCACAGGTTGAGTAGAAGGGCAGACAATGACGGCTCTGTGACAGAAGAAGCTTTGCTGGCTGTACGGCCCAAACAAACAGGTTCGCACAAAGCTAAACTATGGCTGCGCTGGCTTCCATTCAAGAACTGGGAAATTTCACCGCACGGATGGGTTGAGGGGGGGGGGGGGGTTGTGCTAGATGTGTGGTCATCTTAAATGCCGCAGAGGTGTTTCCTCAGGAGAGAGACCCTGTGAGAAAATCTCGTTCCTTTAAGAGAGACCAGCTGCTCAAACATCCCAGATACACGTGCAGACATACAGAACCTGTGAAGAGTGAATGTTTTCTACAATTAAATACATGGAAGCATATATCATCAAATTAGTTTCTGGTCATTCTTCTCAAGAATTTTGCACTTTGGTCAGCAGCATATGAAAACATGAAAGTAGAACTACACGAAACGGCACAACCTGTTTTGCTGTAATATATTTCAGAGTAAAATAGGATAATAAATGAGAAACAATATATGTTGGAATTTAACTTCATCCATTCATCGGGACTCGACTGGATGATGAAAAGTGGTCTGGAGAAAAGAGGTTTGTCACAGTATCTGAAAAAGAAAAGCTGTTCAAATGCAGAGCAAGTAACTCCAATTTGAAGGAAGATTAAACATTTTGGAATAAAATAATTTTAAATGAATACAATAAAATAACAATGCATGTAATTTTACTGCAACAATGTTTTTTTGAAGAACAAAATATACTGTGATATAATTTACAGTAAAAATCTATATGGTGGTTATTTTAAGGCAGATTTTATTTTATTGTATAATATACAGGCACCAAAATGTCATCCCGTAACACCATAATATGGTCAGTTGCACACTGACTTCCAATGAAAACGCATCCCGCAATAGATATAAAACATGGCACACGGACCAAACTACTAATAATAGCAATGGTGACGGCAACACTGTAGTTATTTGTTGACATATCTGTGGCGTGCCGATGCGTATGTGAGAGAGACAGGGAGGGAAAGCGGCAGACAGATAGACAGGTCAGAGGTTAAACGTTGCTCAGTCATGTTTCCTCCCAGCCCATTTTGGCTTCGCTACGCCAAGTCAAAGGCTCATGCTTTCAGTAATGTCACGGTTCAAGGCGGAGTTCAGCCCGGCTCGACTCACTCAAATACACCTTTGTTTAAAGCACGCAGCCCTTTAATCTGGGATGGGGAGAATATTTCAGGCAGCGATTTCAGATGGAATCATTTGCCGTCAGGTAAACTCCAAAATACCCAAATGTTTTGACAGATTCCAAGGTTACTGAAGTATTTTGATGGAAGCTGGAACAAAATATTTTGATAAGGAGGCCTGAAAGATGAAATTAATGGCACATTGTAGAGGACCCGTCTTGATCTCAGGCATTATGTGAGCATGTGTAAAAAGATAAGGCTTAGAGCTTGTAATGTTCCGCTGGCTTTTAACAGCCCAACAAGCGGTTTTGGCCACGGCGTGTTGAGTGCAGATGAAAACGAAGAGCTTTAATTCTAAAATCTAGGAATGAGAGTGTCCATAAGTGTATCAGGGAGCCGTAAACAAAGCCACACATTCAACAGGGCTAATCTCCTTCTATACAACATGAGCTTACACGTGATCTCCTTCTGGCACTGCAAACTTACTCATCTGGGTGAGATTGAAGGGATTTCATTGAACATCTCTGTGTCATTCGGTATGTTTACGTACACGTTCATAAGACAAAGCTATTCCGATGACAGGCTGCTGAACGTTTGGGTGTTCACAAATTCCACACTATCTTCCTGTAATTACATTCAAACCTGAGTAAATCGCAGCAACATCAGACGGTTGCTCCAGACTTAGGCACATTATTTATAAGATGTTTAAGTACTTACTCAGCTTGTATTGCTCTGTGTTAGCCTGTCAGGCCCATTTCGGTTGCTTCACTGTAGATTCTTCCTCTTTGATCTGCATTCTTACACAAGCTGAGAAATATTGTTGAGTCAGAAAGCCAGTGATTACATGCTTACTAGATATCAACAATCCTTTCATTTTATTAATGCTGATAATTCTTTGTAAATTATTACAGATTAGTTCCATTTTGCAAATACAGAATTCGATGTGTATTGTGCAAGTGAAACAAGCTCAGCTGCATACATTTAAGCCCAAAGTATACCTCGGCCGTCCGCACACCCCTTCCGTGTGCAGCCCAATTTTTAAAGGTGTCATGAACTGGCTTTTTTATTTTTGTATACTGTTGTCTGAGGTCAACTAATGACGTTTGCGTGGTTTTTACATTCAGAAACATCATAATGAATAAGTAATAGGCTACCTTGGTTTTGACGCTCTCTGAAAAACGCTCGGTTTTGATGGGCGTGCCGCACTGAAGACTTGGAAGTAAACGCCCACGGCTAGGATTGGATAAGATTTGCATATTTAATGAGTTTCCGCTCCCCTCAGTACATGTGGAAATAGTTTTGAAAGCGTCTGGGGAAACGCTCACAGGACTCGCAAAATATCTTAGTCAAACAAACACAATGATTTATCTCTCACCCCAGCGATTGATTGGAATGTTATTTCTGTATTACTTTGCCAACCCGATCATCAGTGAATATAACCGCGAACCGTACACGCACACACACACGCGTGCAAGAAAGGAAAGGAATGTTATTTCACTATAGCCGTCGGCAGGCCGGTGATAGCCCGTCTGAAAAGCACATAGCCCCGGGACTTTGGGATTTGCGAGCACTGGTGTTACAAGTCCGAGTCTGATCCCGAATGAACCAATAACAGCTTCTCCAGCCTGTGCTAAGGTATGTCATCAATAGATATCAAACGATCTGTAACAATGCAATACTAACACATAAAAAAAGTGTGTTGCACCGTTCCTGTCGGATCCCATATAGAAGGCACAGCATTGTGTTTTAATATAAATATGCCTGCAAATCCAGTCTTGATCTGTATCTTGTTTACAATCGATTCCGTGGTGAAATGCAGCGAACAAACGCACAATGTATTATGCACGTGAACTGGAACCGTCATGTTTATTGCTCAGTAGCACGATCCGTTTAGCTCCACGAGTCGGTGGGCGGGCTTGAGGCGGCGCTTCTGCATTCTATGACGTCAGTGGTCGACATATTCTGAGATCTCTCGTTTTCTGGGCCTGGTGTCTATACAAGCTTTTCTTTGACTAACAAGGACGTTTTCAGGCTCAAAGGAAAGTTGATTTCTCAATTCATCACCCCTTTAAGACCACACGGACAGTGTGCCTACAACAGCGTATACGCAAGAAAGACAGAAGAGTCCACTAGGTGGCAATACGCTCAGTACTGTGCACAGTGTGCAGTCGTCGATGAAGAGTGCGGAAAGAGCGATTAAAAAACAACACGCTTGAAACAGGAAGAGGAAAACACTACAATGGACAACAACCTTGATGAGCGTTTGTGCAAAGTTTGTGCGTTGTTTCTTCTGAACTATGTTGCAATGGTTGATCGACTACTTTTATTTTTTCCGATCGTGCCGAGCGAATGTCCTGTTGATGACGTGACTCAGTGCTGCCGTCCGATGTCTGGTAGAGTATACATTTTTTTTTACTGCCTATATGTGTTGAACTCGGCCATCCGCGACGATCCGCGGTTGTGTATACTTTAAAAGCTGGGAGGCCACGTCTTGGCGCGAGACGCGTCCGGACACGGAAATTGACTTTACACTGAAATTAAAAGAGCAGTAAAATATTTCTGAGAAACGCTGTTGAAAGTGGATCGGACCGAGCAGCGCAACACACCTGTAGCCAATCAGCAGTAGGGGGCGTGTCCAGTCATGTTGGGGGAAGAGCAAGAGGGACATTTCAAGAAAGACTGTAGAAAGAGAGCCGGCTGAGAGACATTACAAAAGAGAAAAGCTCAGAGGAATATCACAGGACAAAAAAGGGTTATAATCAAGAGCTTCAGGACCCGCGTTAACATTAGAAAAGCTTTCCAGTGCTGGAGACTCCATATGTGAGTAACATTGATTTTGCTATGTTTCACAGAACCAAGACATGCTGTTATTGTAATTTTAGACAGTTTTGAGTGTCATTGTTTGTCTGGAGCTGCTGTGCTGCTGACGAATAACTCTAGCTTATATATACTCTTGTGTACTGTATGTTAATTTTTTGTTCTTCCTCATCATTCGTTCGTCATCTTCGCTTAATTTTTTGCAAATTATTATTTTGTTTCGCTTCAGTATGACAAAGAGACCTCCACTCTTGCATTGCGTGTTGCGTGAGCAATGAAGGGAGTGTTGTGTTTATTTGGGTGGATTTCAAATATCAACAGTGTTTCTCAGAAATTGCTTACTGCACCTTTAATCTCAATAAAAAATGTAATCGATTGACAAAATCGTACATTTTCAATTAATCAAATAGTCCTCAAATAGTCCATGTACATGTAAGGGCGCTTTCACACCTACCTTGTTTGGTCTGGATTTTCGGACTTTTCAGTTTGGTCCAAATCAAAATTACAGGTGTGAAACCTCCCCCGTACCACGGTCCGGACCAAGCAGACGAAATTTGGTCTGATGAAAAGAGGTAGTCTCGGTCCGGATCAAACCGAACAAAGGTTCCGTTCCTTTGTTTCTAAGGTTTCTAGTGTGAAAACATTTTCTGTATGGTTCGTACTTTCAGACCATTTACAGGAAGTTCCTGTTTATTTTTAAATATTATAATGTTATTTTTAAATTTCATCGAGGCTACATTGATTATGAAAAGTGAAAAGATGCGCAATCTGTCAGAAGACAGAAGGTCAGAAATGAAATTTGTTTTGTATGATTTTGCTTAGAAAGCCTTTCTTTAATGTGAATTTTATTTTGTATAAATTGTATCTTAATTTTAATCAACGTTTAATCAGATAATTGCCTGAATTTAATAAATAAGAAGCAAATAGTCTATAGCAGACAATAATCGCGGGAACAATCACATGCTTTGCACATGAACTGGAGCTCAAATAAACCGAAACTCAGCAGCTACTTGTCTCACAAACATGAGAAATATGTGTATATAAAGCTTGAAATGTCCACTTTTAAACGTAACGAAAAGAAAATAGTCAAGCAATGCGCACTGTTCAATAGTGGCAACGATATGCGTCCATTCATTCATTCTTGTCAAAGACGCTGACCTCAGACCCATGTCCGTTTACAAACCAATCAATGTCCAGATGCCGCCCACATAGATGATGACGAGTGGACGCAAGTGTGTCATGTAAAGTTCTTTAGTGCGCTCGCATAATTGCAATGTGAAACCAAACCAAAACTAACCGAATGTACAAAATGTATCAAAACATGAACTTCGGCTCGGACCTTGGTGCGGACTTTCAGGTGTGAAAACGTAGGGTGCGTTCACACTTGTCATGTTTGGTTCGATTAAAACGAACCCTGGTGCGATTGCTCGGTTAGTGCAGTTCATTTGAACATATGTGAACACTGTCATCTGAACCCTGATGTGCACCAAACAAGCGGACAGAGACTGCTAAAAAGATGGGTCTCGGTCTGCTTCCAAACAAACTCTGGTGCGGTTCGATTGATATATGAACGCAACACGGGCCAAAGACATGTAAACGAACCAAAAACAGGACGTGATGTCCCAAGATGTGACACTACAAGTCAGCTGATTTGACGACACGGAAAGATCGGTGTATCCAACATGAGTAGAGGGCAAACGTGGAGCAACGAGGAGGTAAAGTGCCTCATCAATATATGCAGATCTTCGTTTCTGCATCAAAGGAGGAAATCCTCCTGCTTTTTTGAATGTTTTGAACATTTGATGAGCTCTTCGTGAGTTCTCAGCAGGTAAAAATAAAACCATATGTACACGCATAAAATGATGGCGTTTAATCTGGCACACAGCATGACTTAAGCAAGCTCCGTCGCGAAATATACGTCATAAAAGCCGAACAATACGGTTGTGACTGTATCTCTATGCCTTTGGTTCGGTAACTTTAGGTTCGCTGTTAAAAATGCCAGTGTGAACGCTAAGCGGACCAGGACTAAATGTTTTGTTTTTGTTTTTTGGTCCGGAACAAACGAACCAAACGAACCATGCTACAAGTGTGAACGCACCCATAGAAAGCAAATGATTGTTAGGCCAATAGATGACTTTATTTTAGAAATTTATTCCAGCGGTAGATTTTCTTCACGTATATGTTGTAAGGGATACGCCCCCCACCCCCTCAAATTGCAAAGTTATTGAATCTTGAATATTATTTTATTTAATTTCAGTGTATGTTAACAATTCATTTACATTTCACAGTTGTTGTTTACTTTTTCTGCATTCTTTTCTTGTGATTTATAGTTAATGTTGCTGTTCTTTTCATGCTCTAACTACACAGTTGTATGTATGTATAAGGTACGTCTGTGACTTTTAAGCTGAAGCTTGGCAGACGAGATTTGTAGAAGAACGATCTGTAGAAACGCGACATTGGGAAAGACCGCAAGAGAGTGTTCGCAAGACAGGTTGATGAGCATGCATTTTGTTGAGGCTGTTCCCCAGATTGTATGTGTTGCAAGTGTTCTTGAAATAAAAACGGACCTTATATCTTCCTAACATATAACTCCCTGCTTTACACCATCTCCCAAAACTGACCTTACGAAAGACTCCGGATCCAAACAGATCTCATTTACTGTTGCATAAATAATGTACATAAAGTACATTTAAGAATTCAGTAAGCTGCTCACTTGAAGCCACTTCACTGTTTCTAGAGCGTATAATAAGTCATGATAAGAACAGAATAACACAGAAAGACATGCTCTATTCAAAAAACCCATTGAGGCAGCATTTCAAGGCATCATTTATCGTACCAAATCAACCACTATTGAGGTTCCTTAAAAGGCAGCTGCTGCTCACTAGGTTTTTGGAGCAGCGCAATAGAGTGTCACAGAGTTCATCTAGAGGGTAAACAGGTTTTTGTTTATTGGTGTGCACAGGGTAGGTTATACATTGAGCTTAGACGATGGTTACGCTCGTCCTGAGAACGAATCTCTTAAATGGTGAACCAGGGTATTTTGGAGAGTGATGAGAAAATCTTCACCCTTCAAAGAGTGCAGCAAGTTTTGCGTGTCTAGTGTAAACACTGTCTGATTCTAATCTAAGATTACAAGAAAAATGGCTCTCTAAAAGCAACATAAAATCTCCAGTAAAAACTAGTTTCCAGCCCATATCAAAGGCTCCCGGGATGCACAATTCATCCTTATAAGCTGCCATTCCAACGACTGTTTTGTTGGTCAGTAGTCATTTAATATTAGGGCTGTCAAACACATATAAATATCAAATATGTATTATGCCTTTAATGCTGATAATAATTTGTAAATTATTCCAGATTTGAAATGAAATGTGATGTTTATTGTGCAGCTGAAAAAAATTAAAAGGACAGTTGCATAAAATTACACTAATAATCATCTCACTAAATTGTAATCGATTGCCACCCCTAATATTTACCTTGTTTCGTAACCTTTCTGACACCCCGAATAGCAAATAGCTTATATAACAGCAATCTGATCATGGCTGTTGTTTCATTCTTGAGATCACAAAGCAGCGCAGGAGGGAGGGAGAAAGAGAGAGAAAGAAAGATGTAGAGAATCCATTAGCATAAATTTGATTGTGTCCCTTTGATCTGCACTAAACACTCTTGCCTATAAAGCAGGAAAGGCATTTCTCATACTCTTTAGTGGTGACTAAGTAGTTGGGTAGTTGCCCTCTGGAGCGTACTGTACAACGGGATGAGCAATGCTCTGTGGCGGGGTTTAAGTGATCGGGTTTACATAACCATTCCTGGAGTGTCCCTCCAATACTTGGTGGATACTTGATCTAATTGGTCATGGAGTTTGCTTTCATCCCTGCTGAAAAGACCAGCTCACAACAGCTTGAATTTCGACTGGTTTGATGCTTAAAAATAAAGGTTCCAAAGAGGGTTCACACAGTGATGCCATTGAAGAACCATTTTTGGATCCCTAAGGAACCTTTCAGTGTACAGTTCTTTAAAGTGCCCATGAAATCATAATGGAAGCTTTTTGGCTTTTGGTATGAATATGTTAGTCTTATTGTTATCTACAAGCTAGTGTACTCAAAAACAAAAACTAAAAATTCATTTAGGAGATATAAGCGTTCAAAACTTACAGTCTCTCACTTCCGCCAATATGGATCAATGATTTTGATGACATCCCTCTGCACTTCAGCTTCTCCATTAGATTTTCTGTTCAATCAAATGCTCTCTGGAATCTAAAGCGTCCTGCCGCCTACATTATAAACAGAGGCGGAAGCTGAGGCTGAAATCGGTCACTTGTTCACACATTCACTATTTTCTACATGGTTAATGGCACATTACATAGGGGTTAGGGAACTATTCAGACAGTGTACATATGCTTTCTATTGAGGCGAACGAAATCTGGTTTCACGTTAGTTGTGTCCGCGCGAGTGAGTGAGTGTGTGTGTGTGTGTGTGATTTAATCATTGTGTTTGTTTGATATTTTGCGAGTCCTCTGAGCATTTCCCCCAGACAATTCCTGGGACTGACGGTAGCTGAAGCTCATTAAACATGCAAATCTTATCCAATCCTAGCCGTGGGCGTTTACTTCCAAGTGTTCAGTGCGGCACGCCCATCAAATCCGAGAGTTTTTCAGAGAGGTTCAAAACCAGGGTAGAAAATAGCCTATTACTTATTCATTATGATGTTTTTGAATGTAAAAACCACACAAACATCATAAGTTGACCTCAGACAACAGTATACAAAAATTAAAAAGCCAGTTCATGACCCCTTTAAGTGGTTAACCTTAATTTTATGAAGCATTGAGAATACTTTTTGTGTGCAAAAAAAACCTGTTGAAGTAGTTAATGTAGGGATGCACCAAATCCAGGATTCGGGTTCGGATTCCGCCGAATATTGGGGTTTTTGAATGGGGTTTGGTTTCTGCCGAACCTTAGAATTTTTTTCCCCGAACCGAACCATAGGTTCGAACTACGCGCTGGTCGAACGTAATGACGCCGCCGTTGATTATGGGAAGGTGTTTACCAGGTGGACCGTTCGAATGCAGTCGCTGCGAGAAAGTGAAAATGGAACTCATGAACAGAAAATGTGTTGTTTGGCAGTAGGCTACTCTCAGTCAAAAGAAGGCAATTTTAAGTCGAGCTACATGTTCAATTTGAAATGCCGATTTGTCTTGTGATGACAAGGACCCTAAACAATAGCCGCTGTTAAAACATTTGCGTTTTAAACATCTGAAAGAATACGAGTTGTGCATGAGGGAATCTACAGACAGCAGCTTCAAGTACGGCAAAGGAAGGACAGCCATCCTGGCATAATTTTCAGATCTACAGTTGCCTTAATTAAAATTTAATTAAATTAAAAATACACTGCTGTAGGGATGCTAATATCGGTTAATTTTCCCATCCGACAACCGCTGCTCATTATCTGATTATTAACCGTTAAATGAAAAGATTATAATAATTGACATTGAATAAAAATTAGGGTTGGGCAAATTAACGCGTTAACACGGGCGATTAAGCTAAAAAAATTAACGCATTAAAACGCAAATAACGCAGCGTCCGTTTTTATATCCATTTTTGCAGAGCGTTACATGATCACGCTCCTATTCATGTAAATGCTTCCAAGCGCGACAAGAGAGAACGCGCTGTATGTCAATGTCCTGTCTGTGTGGCTGCGTCTCATGTCAGCTAATCGAGGGACACTCTGACACACACACACTCGACGCACAGACAGACTCGCGTCAGTCTCCTGCTCACATCGAGTTCTCTTTTGCTCTTGAAAACACATATTTAAAATATACTGTCTTTAAATTGTTTCTAAATTAATTTGGAGAGTAACTGAAATTATTACAATATCAAAATATTAAAAACTTGTGATTAATCGCGATTAATTACAGAAAAATGTGATTAATTAGTTGTTGTTTTTTTAAATAGATTCCCAGCACAAATAAAAATATGATTGACGAGTGTCTGTGACCTGTTAAAAAGACACCTTTTTCACAGGTTTAATTTACCGTGCAAACAGCAGCATACAGATCAGATCAAATATAGGCTAAATTAAAAGAATAAAATAAATAGGCCTACACTAAATATTTTTCACTTAAATAATTACCACATTAAGATAAAATGAAAATACACTGAATCCGTTTGAAGCTTTGAAGAACCGGAA
Organism: Gobio gobio; assembly: GCF_949357685.1. Taxonomy (NCBI): domain Eukaryota; kingdom Metazoa; phylum Chordata; class Actinopteri; order Cypriniformes; family Gobionidae; genus Gobio; species Gobio gobio. The sequence continues at coordinate 47,213,970 of NC_137109.1, forward strand.
TAGTTTTTTTGTCAAATAAAAATAGCAGGCCTACCTCAACCCTCACCCTGTATGTTTTTTTAAAAAATTCTTTTAAAGTAACCTCTGGAGCGCAGCCTGTTGACAGTTAAGCCTCGTCTATACTTCCGTCTGTCTCCGCAGCGCAACTTCTGTGGTCTCCGTTGTGCAGTTCTTTGAAACGACAGAGGGCGACTCTGGGTATTTGTTCTATAAACCATCTGGAAACAGCGGCGAGAAGAACATAGGTGGCAATGTTGACCAAAACCACACTACGAAAAGCCTTAAACAAGACTTCAGATGGCACTGGTGCCCCGGGAATACAGAGATAACGCCTCGCTAGAGCGGCCAGCCTCGAGAAGCGCCTTATGTAGCTACTACTGCTGTATTTTAATACAGCGTAGCATATTTTGCTAGCCTGACGTCGTCATACTCAATTCTAGTCAGAATATGAGTCTGATACTGCTCCGTTGGGCTGTGATTATGGGGCGTGTTTCAACCGAACCAGGAAAGACCTCAATTGGATAGACCTACAACCAATCAGAGCAACGGAGCGACGCATAACATTAGTTGTCAAATGTCAACAGAACTCAACTGCACTGTGTTGCCATGTCCGCGGGTTGAAGCGACCACAATTATGTGATATACAGACCCAGGAATGCGAATTTTAGCAGGAAGCCCTGCCAAAATAACACATATTTTATCCCCCAAATGCCTTTTTTTCCCCGGAGAACCCCCCCCAGAAAGCTATTGGGCTTGTTTTTGGCTAGTTTTGAGTAGCAATTGAGCATTTAAGATTAGAACAAATTCAACCCAAGCGCTCTTTGATGACGTGGATGATTACGTTACTGTTGATCATCTGTCCATCATCGTCTAAAGCCCGCCCTGACAATTTAATTGGTCCGAACAGTTTCTGTTCATCCAGGCTAATATTTTGCAATATGAGCATCCCTACTGCTGTGGACGTTGTTTAGCCTACCTCATTAATGTGTTTACTGTGATAATGGGAAATTATAAGAATAACCCAGAATAGCAAATCCATAGGCTAATGGTAAAAATTGACTACATCTTGGGTTTTCTCAACAGCCCAGCCTGCTGGGTTAAAATGTGTTCTGTCCAATATTTACCCAGCACTGGGTTACCAATTGGGTTGTTTTTAACCTAGCCATTTTTTAAAGTGTATGGGTTTGGAATGACATGAGGGTGAGAAATTACAGTATTTTCATTTTTGGGTGAACTAACTCTTTAAAGGTTCTCCATGGAACCATATATGCTAATAAAGAACCCTTTATTTTTTTAAGTGAGCAGAACAGCTGGTAAAAAAAGCAAAGTTTAAAGTGAAATAAGTTTTGCTAATAAAGCTAGTTAACAAGTCTGGTGAGAATGTGTGTGGTGTGAAAAGCTGTTCTTGTTCAGCACATCAGACTTTCCTTCAGAACAATGACGGATTTACAGTGAATTCTGGGGAACAGATACACATGAGGAACACGCCCTTTTGTTTTGCTTCACAACCTTTACACCACTGTGCGACTCCCTTTAGTACAATCTGTGTTTGCGTTGCATTTGTGAGCGTGTACAATGTCACTGTCAGTAGAAGAAGCCCTCTGAAACACCTCAAACCAAACGCTCCTGCAGCCTCAGCGGCGGGAGTGCACCAGCTGATAGAATTATGATGTCACAATCAGATAATGCGGACATCATAGTGCGATGTTGTCATATCTTACACTCAGATTGGAGTTAGGAGGGGCTCTTCATGACTAACTGAGTGTCCAGTGATGTGATCGTTCTGTCACTACTCTGGGGATTTTTACACTGAAAACATATTCACAATATTTGCATGCTATTAATATACTCCTGGAGAGAGTTACATAACAGAATATAAATCAGTCATATTAAAACTTGCAAAATATCTCTTATCTTAGAAATACTTCTGTTATGTAACAAGCTCCAAAAGTACATTTCTTCTTGCGTAATTGACAGAATAACAAAGAGCCAATAAGAATACTGTAAATGTAGTATATGTTTGTAGGAATGGTCATATATGCTGGTTGAGTTGTCATTTTTTTTATTGTTTTGTTCTCACAGATGATATGTAAATAAATAAATAAATTCATTAAAAACTAAATACACAGACAATAAGAACATAGTCAAAATCAAACTTTTTGATAAACATTACTCGTCCTACTTTTTCCAATTCATCATTATTCCACCACAAAAAAGTCAGCAACACTTTACTGAAAGCCTTTATGCATTATACAAGTATTTAATGCATTGATTATGCCTTGTAATGCATTGTATGTCCTCATTAATAATTGTACTACAGTTATAATACATTATAACACACTTTTAGAAAATATTAAAACACAACAAACAACCAATTTCAGATGTAACAAGGACTCTTGAAAAGTATAATACATTTCAACTTTGGTTATAATTACTTATGAAAAGATATACACTACCAGTCAAAAGTTTGGAAACATTAAGGTTTTTTAATGTTTTTGAAAGTAGTCCCTTAATCTCACCAAGGCTGCATTTATTTGATAGAAAATACAGGAAAAACAGTATTATTATGAAATATATTTGTACAATTTAAAATAACAGTTTTCTATTTGAATATATTTTAAAATGCAATATATTCCTGTGATCAAAGCTGAATTTATCATCATTGATCCAGTCTTCAGTGTCACATGATCCTTCAGAAATCATACTAATATCCCCACGAATAGACTTTTGTCCACTGTAGTTTTATATTATATTTCATTATATTTTAGTGAATCTCTGACATCATACATGTCACAGTTTTAAGTCTGGATGTCCTGTAAAGAGCACATTCGGGGCTTTGCAGAGATACCACATGTTTGGAGGTTTCACCAGGACAACAACTTCTTGGTCTTTAAAAACGGCTGACATTAATATTTAGCACTCTTATGGAAATAAGATAATATTTTGTAATTATAATTTAAATCGGATTAATTTTCAAATGGTTTGTTATAAATCAACATCTCAGGAAAATGTTATGGGGTTTCTAATCAAAATATGACTTTCTGTTTCAAAACAGGGCATTGATTTCATAAATGTCTACTGTAGAGGACGCCAGGACTTAAATCATGTTTATCAGGCATTTTGAAGACATAACAAGTGATCAGGGAAAGAAATTACCTATCAATATTCCTATGAAATATTAGATATTATTATGAAAATGTTGCCAATTATTCCTCCCATTATTACACTTATATTTTCATTACATGTTGCACCAAGAACACATTAATATGCAAATTAGATGCAGTGTATAGATACATTGTATTGAATGAGAAAATCCAAGAATGGCCATTTCCCCCACATATTGCATAAAGTAAAATGGTATATCAATGCATTTTGTTATATCTTTCATAACATAGTTCAGAATCATCTTTAAACAAAGTTTGTTTAAAAAAAAATTATTGGTGAATGAAAAATAAATCCATTGTTTTTGCCTATACATGCAATTTCATGTCATTTTATTTTTTAAAGTCCTGGTGTCAACTACAGAGGACAGCAATTGATTTGCTGCATATCACATTTATGATTATCATCAATGTTGTAAAACATTTTTTTTTAGGATTCTTTGATGAGTAGAAAGTTCAAAAGAACTGTATTTATCTGAAATAGAAAGCGTTTGTAACATTGTTCTACCGTTCAAAAGCTTTGGGTTGGTAAGAATTTATTTGTAAAAAATTTTTGGGGGGAAAGAACTTAAAGAAATGAATACATTTATTCAGCAAGGATGAAGATCAACTGATCAAGTGACAGTATAGACATTTATAATGTTGCAAAAGCGTTATATTTCAGCTAAATGCTGTTCTTTTGAACTTTCTATTCATTAAATAATCCAGATTTTTTTTTTACACAACTGTTTTCAACATTGATAAGGATCATGTGACACTGGAGACTGGGGGAATGATGCTGAATCACAGAAATTGAATCAGAAATAAATAGCATTTTAAAATATATTCAAATTCAAGTTATTTTATATTGTAAAAAATATTTCATAATAACACTGTTTTTCCTGTATTTTTGATCAAATAAATGCAGCCTTGGTGAGATTAAGAGACTACTTTCAAAAACATTAAAAAACCTTAATGTTTCTTTAAAGGCTTTAAGTAAAGTGTTACCAAAAAAGGCTTCATAATCTTTAATCAAAATATAATTACTTGAAACAACTTTTTCAGAATTTTTTAACAACCATAGAGAATACTTTCCCAATAGGTGAAATTAAGTCCCGGGCCTAAGTTTGTGTGTGTGTGTGTGTGTGTGTGTGTGTGTGTGTGTGTGTGTGTGTGTGTGTGTGTGTGTGTGTGTGTGTGTGTGTGTGTGTGTGTGTGTGTGTGTGTGTGTGTGTGTGTGTGTGTGTGTGTGTGTGTGTGTGTGTGTGTGTGTTGAATATCCTGCTCTACTTAGAAACATCACATTACGGAAGTAAAATTGGTTGTGAATGGAATGGTGTTTCATAAAGATACAATGATTTCAAACAGATCTCACTATGGGAGGGGCTTCACAGCGCAACGCAACAGAGGCAAAAACCAAGGCCGGTTAAATGTCTATTAAAGGGGGGAAGAAAACATTAAATCAATGTGAAATGTGCACATTACAAATGTGCAATGTGAAAATTCACGTCAAAACAGTTCTCATGTCCTCAAGGATCCCATCCGTTCAAAAAATGTTACTTTCAGCAGTACAATCTCCAGCTCTCTAATCTCGACACTTCAGGGCTTTTCGATTGCTCAAGTTGAAAAGGCTAAGGAGTTGTCATGCTGCTACCGCAGGCCTGGTGTTAATATCAGTAGCTATCTGCTGTCCGGCCCTCCCTGTCCACTGGTCCAGCCCTGTTCTTAGCTCATAACACTTCACTACAGGCTTCTGATTGATGGCTGGGAAATAGTGGTAATGTAGCGGGGCAGGAATGCCATTACTGCAAGATTCACACACCCCTACGAGATTCCAGCGCGCCGGTGAGACGGAGCGTCAGAGCCGGAGCGAGAAAACGCCTGGAATTTACATTAATTCGTGTTTAAAAGCAGAGGGAGGAGAGGCAGATGCACTGGCTATTTGAGAGCCATCTTCACTCTTTCTAAACACCTTCACAAGCTGGAAACCTGCTCTTTCTTCATCTTTTTATACCGTCTCATTCGGTGTGAAATCCAGTCACAGGGTCCACGAGTAATGGATCCAGCAGGTTTGGAGAGGTGAAGGGACGTTAACATCCAGAGTATGAGGCGACAATACTACTCCCGTCTCATTAAAATCAACGAATCTGTCCACACTGCAAGCCTTTTTGAGTAGCTTTACCATGTAGTGAGGGGGAGTGTACCAAACATTTGTATGTGATCATTTTCAAAAAAGTTCCCATAATATGAATAGCCTTAGTACCCAATAATGGTTGTGGAACTGTTGACCTGGGTTTGATTTTGGGATATTATCTCTTCTCTGTCAATTGCATTCTTAAGACCTAGGCTACCCAACAAATAGCTTGCACACATATAACACTATTTAGCTACACATAATATGAAAAATGTTTTCTTGTACTTTTACGAGGATAGTGCAAAATAGAATTAATGTCATTGTTTTTAATCCTATTACAATTGTGAAAATTAAAATATAAAAATACATAAAATTGAATAATAGGATTTATTTGAACAGACACACAGACATTGACCATTGATATGACCATTGGAATGGACATCATGTGGTTTTTGGTTTAAACCAATACAATTTAACATTTTTATAATATGAGTAATGCCTGGTCACTGAGTGGTCTCTGATCAACCAATCACAATGAAGCCATGACCTCTAACTTAATCTGATTGAGCTTCAGGCATCACAAAAGTCAGGCTACTAGAGAGGAGGAGGAGGAAGCCTCCTTTAAAAAAAAAAAAAAGGTATACGCAGATTTATGTTCATGACTTTGCACCTATTATAAACTTAACAGTATCAAGTGATAACATCCAAAGTTATTTTGAAGAGTTGCATTGTAGTGGACATAACATTTATTTTTATTTTATTTAGATTAATTTCTACATTGAAGAACAGAAAATATCAAGTAAGTAAAACCTTTTTTTTTACTCCATGGAAAAAATAAACTTGATTAATAATACCCTCTTTATAATTTCATTGTTATTTTTATATATATATATATATATATATATATATATATATATATATATATATATATATAATTATAATCACAGTCAATTAACATGTTAAATTGACAGCCCTACTGTATTCATATTTTCAAGAACATATACATTATACTTTCAAAAAGGGGGTTATAATGTATTATAACTGTTTTACAATTATTAAAGGGTATTAAAGATGAATTTGTATTTAAACAGGGTCATGTAATAGAAATGTGAAATTATTTTTGAATTTGGTGCCTTCTAGACTGAGAATTTTTTTAAATTTTTGTCTCATGTGGATGAAAGACAACAACTCCCAGAATGCACTTGCTTCGCTGCCCTACGAGGCCACTCCCAAAACTACATCTACTGGTTACATCTCTTGCCCACCGCGGCACCACCCCAATGTCGTTTTGATATTCATAGTAATAAAATCATTTTGTTCAGATAGAGAATTAAAAACTGAACGTGTCTTTACAATAAAGTGTGAGTGAGCCGAACGAAACTCACGGCACAGATGCAGCAGGAGTCAGATTTCATTCATCACGAGTGAAGAGCTGAGCAGAGGTGAGGTAAGCGTGGCTGTCATTCACGACGTGTGTCCAGTCTGGCGTGTTTTCAGATCATGCCTATGGAAGATAACTTTCATAGGAATTCATTGAAAAGTTGAAACACTCACTTTGTTCTGCACCGCTCTGTTATTAATGCCCAATCCGAGCGGCCGTGCGCATTTACATTCCGTGAGTGAGATCCCTCCCCTGTGGGCAAGTTGATAACATGCAAAACTAGCTCCTGTAGTCTCGAGCCTCTGGCCAAAAATCCTCAGATGAGGCAAAATGACGATATTTGCGCCATCTGAGGATTTTTTCCAGGAATAAAATGCATAATTCTCTCGTCTCAGGGGGATAGGAGGGGGGAAAGTACCATAATTTGAATATACTACTGGGTTTCTACAGATACAAAGTAGAAACCCAATGAAGTAACCCTTTAATGAGACCATACAATGCATTATAAGGTGCATTACAAGGCATACTCAATGCATTAAATACTTGTATTATACATAAAGGCTTTAAGTAAAGTGTTGCTGACTTTTTTGAAGTGGAATAATGATGAATTGGAAAAAGTAGGACCAGTAATGTTTATCAAAAAGTTTGATTTCATATTGATTTTAAAACATCAACTATGTTCTTATTGTCTGTGTACTTAGTTTTTAATTAATTTATTTATTCGTTCATATCATCTGTGAGAACAAAAAAAATAAAAACATGACAAATTAACCAGCATATATGACCATTCCTACAAACATATACTACATTTACAGTATTCTTATTGGCTGTAAATCAAATTACAGAGGTGTTGACGTCTGGCTTGTTCCTGCACAAACGAACCACTGGCATCATTTCTTATTTCTCTCTGTCTATCGATCAAACCCAGCTCACCTCTCGCTCTCCTGTTGCCCTCAGAGATCCATTTAGAAGAACAGGGTAAACACTCACTATTCATAAATAAGCTTTTAAGGCCTCTCATAAAGCTGATGAAACTTCACGGGCCAATGGGCAACATTAGAGACCGCACAGTCGTCACCTGTGGGGACTCATCACAGCCTGGGACCATTATGGATGATGTATACTGTTTACTCAGCTACTAAATAAGCCCCGTTCCTTCATGTATTAACTGAAATGCAGTTGAATGCTATTTAAAGAGAAAGAAAATCTCTCAGAATGGAATTAAAAGCAATCGAATCTGAAGCTGCGAACCAATCGCATTTTACCGTAGCCAAGCTTGTGCTGCTGTCCCACGACAGGAATGGAATTTGGTTGTAACTGAGCTTTGTTTGCATGCATGCCCGTACGGTATCTTCAGTGTCTCTTAAAAGCCCCCATCAAACTTCCAGAACAGTGATTCATCAGCTAGAATCCAGCGACTCATTTTGCGGCTCACCTAAATCTCACATAGACCATTACTGTCAACGAGGTGAGATGTTTTGGCATTTGTTATTAGTTATGAGTGCTGAGTTTATTCCTAATGGCGAGTAACTGCGATGAATCAGTTTGAGAGCAGCTCCGTTGGGAGAAACTTTAACGACGACGATGGGTTTGGTGTTACTCGAGTGATCTCGACTGCTTCTGTGGTCCTCTCACCACTGGCCTACATCAAAGTAGTTACAAAAGGGATTTTTCTCCCCCTCTAAAACTATCAACTGCTAAACTATCTTTGCATGGGGAAATTCACTAAGAAACGAACAGCATGCAATGATTATAATGCATTAATAATATAGAAAAGAGGCGCTTGACAACAGTAACTTCAATTAAAAGCTCACGTGCAGAGCAATTGCGATTGGTTTGTGACTAAGACACATTCTTATGCTCTTAAATAACGGACCACGGGTTTAAGGGCCCTTTTAACGATATGCACATGGTCTTAAGCGCATGTTGCAGGTGCACTTAGGGCATGTCTGAATCCCTTTTTGCTAGTTTAACGTCGGGGAAAATGATCGGCGTGCTTTGCGTATGGTCTAAAGGGGTTGTCACTATTCTCTTAATGAGTCATTGGTGTGTTTTGGGTGTAACGTGCAATAAACCAATCAGAGTCTCATCTCCCATTCCCTTTAAAAGCCAGTTGCACTTGCACCATGACGGAGCCGCTATTTGCATGGTGGAATACAGACACCCTCAACCTGACGAGTCAGTTTAAAAACATGTGTGTATTTTCACGATTGGTTAAAGGTCCCGTTTTTCCCGTTTTTTTTAAGCTTTGATTGTTTACAGTGTGCAATATAACGTGTTCATGTTTTGCGTGTAAAAAAACACAGTATTTTTCACACAATTTACTTATCTGTATACCGCTGTTTTCACTGTCCTAAAAACGGCTTGAGGATTTCCTTGTTCTATGAAGTCCCTCCTTCAGAAACACGTAACGAGTTCTGATTGTGCCAGCGGTTCCCGTGTTGTGATTGGACAGCAGCTTAGCACACGTTGCCCGGAAAGGTCACGCCTCTTACCATAACGGGGAGATGCATGTGCTCAAAGTACAGCGTCCCTGGCCAAAGAAAGGTGATTTGACTACGGGATGAAAATAACAGCGTCTTGACCGGTCTCGACGACATGGCGACAAACACACTCTACGAACGCAACACTTCCTCTTCTCCACGTGGGAGAGCAACAAGACCACACCCCCTTTCTTTGCATATTCTTGTGGGCGGAGGTTAGTCGACAAACTGCTCTACTGACGTCATTAAAGCAGGATGTACAGGGATGTAGTCCAAACCGGCCGTTCGCTGTAGGCTTTGAACGGGAACTTCGTTTAAATAAAATATCTCGCTTGGCATTGAACTTTGAGCTTTATCATTTTACAGGTATTATTTATGCTCTAACAGCAACATTATACACTAACTAAAGTTTGAAAAATGGGATCACGAAGAACAGGACCTATAAATAAGTAGCCAATTTCATTCATCATTACTGCAAATAGGTAAGTCTGATACATGCAATGACTATCCATTATGACATGTAGGCATTTTTATCTTTATGTACACACCAATAATCTTTTCCATTGTAATCCTTTTTTTTTAAAGCGTTACTTCAGCGATTAGCATTAAGCTTTGTGTCAGAAACCCGGTAGTATATTAAAATTATCGTACTTTCCCCCCTCATGTCCCCCTGAGACGAGAGAATTATGCATTTTATTTTTGGAAAAAATCCTCCGATGACGCAAATATCATCATTTTGCGTGATTTGAGACTTTTTTGGGCCAGAGGCTAGAGACTACAGCCAGTAGAAGGAGCTAGTTCTGCATGTTATCTCAATCACAGAATGTAAACGCGCATGGCTTGTGCATTCATAACGGAGCGGTGCGGAGCAAAGTGAGTGTTTCAACTTTTCAATGAATTCCTATGAAAGTTAAGCTTCCATAGGCATGATCTGAAAACACACCAGACTGGACACATGTCGTGAATGACAGCCACGCTTACCTCACCTCTGCTCAGCTCTTCACTCGTGATGAATGAAATCTGACTCCTGCTGCGTCTGTGATGGGACTTTCGTTCGGCTCACTCACACGTTATTGAAAGGACACGTTCAGTTTTTAATTGTAGTGCCTGTTCTCTAACTGAACTAAATGATTTTATTACTATAAATATCAAAACGACGGTGGGGCGGTGTCATGGTGGGCAAGTGATAACCAGTGGCCGTGGCTTTGGGAGTGGCCTCGTTGGGCAGCGAAGCAAGTGCATTCTCGGAGTTGTTGTCTTTCATCCACATGAGACAAAAATTCATTTTCTGTCTTTTCTCAGTCTAGAAGGCACCAAATTCAAACATAATTTCACATTTCTACTACATAATTGACCCAGTTTAAATACACATTCATCTTCCCAGCGCTGAAGTGCCCCTTTAATATTTGGCATGTTTGTGTGCTGCTGTGCGTCCCTGTGTGTGTAATAAGCAGAGTGTATGCGTGTTGTGCACCTGCCTATAAGCGCATATTACTAACACGCCCTTTAAAAAACACAAAAAATTCTGCGCTATTGACTTTAGAGCAGGTTTTGTTGGTCAATAGCGCAGTCGTTTTCAGTTGCCTCAAAATAGCAACACGCCAACAATGCGCCTGAACACACCTTGTTTTCAGACCAGCACGCCCATGGGCGCAAATGCATTTGCTATTTAGATAACATGCTGCAGGATGTGAAAATGATAACTATGTCAAGCTGAAATTAAAAAGAATTAAAAGGTAGGGTAGGTAATGTTTTTCATAAACACTTTTTGTCTTACTGGTTGACACTCTCTTCACATCCTGATAGCAATCAAGGGAGTGGAAGTGGTCTAAATATATATACATGATACATACTCTATATCTTCTGTGGAAGTCTCAGGACCAAAAAATATTTATCCAATCATTGAATTCAGTCCGAATGCAATGATTGGATGTCCTACCTTCCTGTCAACCTATGTACAGGTACTTCCAAACATCACACATCATCAGCTTGTTCCATGAGGCTATGCAGAGTATAGACACAAAGTCACAGAGCGTCGCAAATTCATGTGTTGGTAACACTTTACCTTAAGGTTCCCTTTGTAAAGGGTTTATAAAGGTGTTTGTTAATGATTAATAACTCATTTACAAATGCATTGTAAATCGTTAATATGCTGTTATAACTGCATGAATAAAAAGGGTGACGTTAACGCAATGCCTGCCAAATAGTGAGCCATTTTTAACTCGCATGTTATAAATACCTAATAAATGTATTTATTCACACTTATTTCATTCCTGATTCCTGAAGTGAACAGGTTCACATGTTTCCACTTTACATTAAGGTTCACTTTCACAGGTTATAAATGTTTGTAACTCATTAATAAATGGTTTGCAAGTGTCCACCCTACATTAAGGTTCACAATTAACTAATATTGGAATTCAAATATTCATTATTGATATCTCATCAGGTTATCGTTGTGCTCTTGTGTTTTTATTTTCTTTTTTCAAAATAAAGTTTGATAATTTAATCTTGATAAACAGAAATCAGTTTTATACACTGCAGTGGATAGACATCATGAGCTTTGTGTGGGATATCATGGGTAAGACAGTAACCTCTGGTAAGGAACATTTTAAGAAAAGGGGCAGTCATGAGATATTAATGAGAAAACCACAAATACAACACCCTTCAGTCTAACTATGATAGTCTATTTTTGCTGCAACATGAAATAAATCAGGAATCTGGTATTGAGTTAAATAAGTGTGAATAAATATATTTATTAAGCATTTATAATGTGCGTTAAAAATGGCTTACTATTTGGCAGGCATTGCGTTAAAGTCACTCTTTTTATTCATGCAGTTATAACTGCTTATCAATGATTTATAATGCATTTATAAATGAGTTATTAGTCATTAACAACCTTAATGTAAAGTGTTACCCATGTGTTTTATAGGAGGCGTGACTTTGGACAACGCTCTGAAGAGAGGGTGGGATCCTATGCTTTTGAAGCAAGCTTGCTATTGCTAGCCTACCCTACCAGCAACACAACTGTTAAGAAATGTTTCTTGAGCAGCAGAATGATTTCTGAAGGATCATGTGACACTGAAGACCGGAGTAATGATGCTTTGCCATCCCAGGAATAAATCACATTTTCAAATATATTAAAACAAAACACGGTTATTTTAAATAGCAATAGTATTTCACAATATTTGCCTATTGTTTTTACTGTATTTTTGATTAAATAAATGCAGTCATGGTGTGCATGAGATTTTTTGCTATATGTTAAAGTGCATTTAACAGTGTTATTTCAGGCTGTATACTGAAGTGGATCTGTTCGCAACGGAACTAATAACTACGGTTGAAAAATTCCCAGAATATTAATTGCACCAGTACCCATTAATTGTCTGGGAATTGTTGACCTGGGCTCGAGTTTGGGGATATTTCTCCATGGAAATGGTTCTGTCATAGCATGCACAGCTGAAATCGTAGAGTGTTTGTCCTCTCCCCTCCCTGCTCAATCTGACTCTGATTAACGCCGCAGCCCATGGCGGGGTGGGAACTGACCTTCGCAGTGATGTCATCATGACCGGAGCGCTCCAGGTTGACCATCACGTATGAGGCGGAGTGCTGAGTCATGCGTTGCATGCCCGGAGTGGTGAGTTTTCCGTCAGGAATAGCGCGGAGCACGGGTGTTTGTCTCCCAGCGCTGGCTGAGGTCATGACGGGATTGAGTGGAACGTGTGCTGTATCTTTGGCTGGGCGAGAGGCGTAGAGCGTCCACCCTCATTCTGATCCACTCGCTGCTGGGCCTCCATTTCGCCATGTGTTTGGGCTAACACACATACACACACACACCTCTCCCCTGGAGAAATCTATTTCACCATATATCCTTAGGACTGGCTGGGTTAAGCGATCACCATACACACACACACTGCTGCTCCTTGACAGAGTCTCACTTTTCATGCACTGGGACCTGTCTCTTACAATACACGGCCCACCCAGGAGTGCAGCCTACCCGTTTCATAATGCGTGTTACAATGTGTGTGTGTGTAAGTGGGCAGGTGGGTGTGTATTTGCACAACTCATCTGTTTCTATAGGTGATTTGTTTTAAAACGAACGTATGCTTTTGGGACGCAGAGTTGCATTCCATGTATGTACACATAGCGAACACAGCTGCTCCCGCTCACCTCGTATCACTGCAAATATCTGGCTCTCCCTTCACATTCTATTAGGGCTCAGTCTAGAGCCTCACACAAATATCTGCCCCGGGTCTATTCTTCGTACGTCTATATTTCCAGCAGGCATCTCCGAGCTCACATCTGCCAGTTTGCCTCTTTTCGGCATGTGTCGAACGCCTAACAAATGGTTTGCGGCCATCTGAATCCGAATCGAGCTGTCATTGGACTCCCAGACCAGACGAATGAGACATATCAGAGCACAGTGGACACGCTTGCAACTCTTCGCTGTTTATTTAGGCCATTCATACCTGTCAAAGACTAATGTACCCGATTCTTTAGGGGTCTTTGAATCTGTGCCAGCCTTGCGGCGTCTGAATGCAATGGAAACCGTGAATGCAGACTGGGTTAGTGTAAAACAAGAAAGCAAAAAGAAACCCTAGACCTTTCAACATGGGTATTCCACAAAATTAACAGTTGATAAGGTAAATTAGTGTTGTTACAATACTGGGATCCAACTTCGATATGATACCGTGAAAAATATCGATATCCGATATCATTTTCGATACCACAGGAAAAACTGCCATATATACCTCCATACAGATCATTTGTTATAATAGAATTTTTTTAATAATTTGGGTAATTTGGTTGCAATGGATTACACACAGAACAGATAAATACAAAAAAATTAAGAGACAAATTAAATAAAAACGTCTGATAGTCTGACAGTAGTATTCAGGTAGGAAATACTACAGAAATTAATCAAACGTGAAAACTATCCAGTGTTATTTTACTGTAAAAATTTAAGTTACAAAAGTTTTTCAGTCAAGAGCGGTTGGTGATTTTCTTTTTGTGTATTGCTCTTTGATTAAAATGATAGACATCAGCAGATTTATTAGGCTGCTGTCACTTTAAGAGCTTATGCTCGGATCCAATATAGTGTTTCTCTCAACTATTTACGTTCCAAAACTGACTGTATTTATCTGAATACTCTACAAGATGGGCATTTTGTGTATGTAATTGACCATTTAAGTAGCCTGACTTGGTCATACTCAGATTCTAGTCAGATTGGGCTGTGATTATGGAGTGTGTTTCAACGGAACCAGGAAAGAAAATGCCTCTGCACTCAATTGGATAGAGCTACAGCCAATCAGAGCAACGGAGCGACGCATAGTTGTCAACAGAACTCAACTGCACGCACGCTGGAAGAAGAAGAATAAGAAGATGGGTGGAAACGATCTTTGCCGGTGTTGTAAAAAATTATTTAAGGATACACAGAGTACTTCAAATCAAATAAAAAAAAAAATCAAATCACTTTATTGTCACACAGCCATGTACACAAGTGCAACAGCAGGTGAAATTCTTGGTGCAGTTCCGAGCAACATAGTAGTCACGACATGACATGTACAACATTTAGAGCAGCATCAGATTACACTGATGCGCCCACAATTACTCACAGCACAGTAAACTCTACAATAAACAATAAATAATTTACACAATGTGAGTGTGGTTCTCACAGCTTTAACCAATATACACATACTTACAATATACATATACTTTAAACAATATACTTTAAACAATATACACACTAAAACATACATTAAACAATATACATTACGCTATAATAATAATAATAATAATAATATACAATGTACAGTATACATTATTATTCACAGTAGAGATCCAATGTGCAATAGGTGCTATATGATAAATAATAAATTATAATAAATGTGTATATAATGTGTGTGTATCTACAGTGGGTTGTGCTGAGTGATATTCTGTCCAGTGTGTGTTATGATCCTGATGGATCAAGAGTTCAGGAACCAACTCTTGATACCAACACGATCATCATTTTTGAAAGAAATAGTAAAGGTGAATGCATATACAAACCAGTTCTCCGTTTAGTAAACAAATTCAACCCAAGCGCTCTTTGGTGACGTGGATGATGACGTTACTGTAGATCATCTGTCCATCATCGTATAAAGCCCGCCCTGACAATTCGATTGGTCCGAACAGCTCTGGTTCGAGCATATTTGCTCCACAACGGATCAAGCCCAGACCGAACTTCCCGACCTCAAATGTTGTGGGCGGGGCTAAGTTCGGCTGGCATCCAGGCTACCGTTTAAGCGCAATAAGCCACGAAAAAGAAGTCAATTTGGTAGACACAAGCTGTTTGAGATGCGGCATTATGTGAACGCGAAACCTGCAGAAATGACTAAAATGATGCGCAATCCAAGCACTATTAAACCGGAGCGAATAAGACGAGTGAGTGACAGGAGGCGGGTGTGTGTGTCAATTCGCTGTCCGAGAGATGAAAGAGTGAGAACGCGCTGCTGGTATCGGTGTATCGATATTGCAGAAAAGTATTAAGTATTGGAACGGTTTCAGATATTTCGCCAGTAGCTATGTTTCCATCAACCTGTTTTTATTTGCATTTTGAAGTATCGCACCAGAAGTGATGGAAATGCCAAATTTAGAAAAAAATCCCTTTATTCGCAAAAAAGCTTTTATGCTCGCTTGAGGTGTTTTTTGACTTATATAATGATAATGTGAATAATGTGAGATGGAAACACATTTGCAGAATGAATTCTGACGTAGCGAGGCAATCGTCTGTTTCCGCTGATGGTGTTTAATTTACTGTGGGTTGTTAGGTTACCACCGTCATCCACTTGAAAAACTTAACGGAAACACCAAATTTGCACTTTGTTTTTTTTTTTTCAAACTTTGAAAAGATTTGCTTCATGTTTGGATGGAACCCGTATCGATACAAATCAAAATATCGATATTTTTGACAACACTAAGGTCAATACACTGAAGGAATTTGGTGTAGGATTTAGTTTGAAACAATTTTCACTCAGAAATTGCTAGTAAATTTCAGAAATAGGCATAATTACTAAGAAACTGCAAGTAACACACTGAATTAAACATGACATCTAAAGTAGAAAGACTGAAATAGTATTTTATAGTAAAATGTTTTATTCACAACTTCTAAAGATATATATTTTTTACACTGTATTAAATTAGACTAATGACCTGGCATTTAAATGATGCCCATTTGGCACTAAGGGGCCTAAAGTGTGCCAAGAAAACATCCCCCACACCATTACACCACCACCACCAGCCTGCACAGTGGTAACAAGGCATGATGGATCCATGTTCTCATTCTGTTTACGCCAAATTCTGACTCAACCATCTGAATGTCTCGTGCAAATTGTAGCCTCTTTTTCCTATTTGTAGTGGAGATGAGTGGTACCCGGTGGGGTCTTCTGCTGTTGTAGCCCATCCGCCTCAAGGTTGTGCGTGTTGTGGCTTCACAAACGCTTTGCTGCATACCTCGGTTGTAACAAGTGGTTATTTCAGTCAAAGTTGCTCTTCTATCAGCTTGAATCAGTCGGCCCATTCTCCTCTGACCTCTAGCATCAACAAGGCATTCTCGCCCACAGGACTGCCGCATACTGGATGTTTTTCCCTTTTCACACCATTCTTTGTAAACCCTAGAAATGGTTGTGCGTGAAAATCCCAGTAACTGAGCAGATTGTGAAATACTCAGACTGGCCCGTCTGGCACCAACAACCATGCCACGCTCAAAATTGCTTAAATCACCTTTCTTTCCAATTCTGACATTCAGTTTGGAGTTCAGGAGATTGTCTTGACCAGGACCACACCCCTAAATGCATTGAAGCAAATGCCATATGATTGGTTGATTAGATAATTGCATTAATGAGAAATTGAACAGGTGTTCCTAATAATCCTTTAGGTGAATATATATATATATATATATATATATATATATATATATATATATATATATATATATATATATATATATATATATATATATATATATATATATATATATATATATATATATATATATATTGAACTGCTGAAATGAAATATGCCATCTTCTCTGGCTTTCTAATTTGGTAATCTGGTTTGTGATGTAAAAGTGTAATGCAAACTCCATTACCTGCATTACGTCATCCTTTAGAACACTGAAAGCGAGTCTATCACCATGGCATCCATTGTCTAGCTCGAATGTTAATTACACCCCTAATGAAGCGGTTTCCCTGACGACGCCCCACCTCTCAGAGGACAGCTGTAACCAGACTTATCTGGCAGGAAGAGGCACAGATGCTCTCTGGTTTCAGGAAGGTAAAGACTATGTTTAATGTTAGTCTGGGAGGAGGACACTGCCTCTGGGATAAAACAGCTGTTTGCTCCTGTAAAAAAAGAAAGAAAAAGTAGCATTGCGAGAAATATGCTGAAAAATGCAGAGGATCATATGACCATACGAGACTGGTTGTTGGTAATTATAGTGCGAGAGATGATGGCATTATCAACGGCAGAAACATCTGCACTGCTCAGTCAAAACTGCACAGACATGTTTACGGCATGCGGCTGGAATCAACACATGTTTAAAGCGGTGCTTTGCCGTCTAATGAATAACTGATTCTTTGTGGTATTTCGAGCCCGGTTTTGAATGTTTACGTGTCTTTTAGTTAAATGGGTAGTGTATAAGAACTCTGTGGGAGTAAAACATGTCATGTCCAAAAAAAAACCTTTTTCTTAACCAATGGGCCTAAAAAAAGTTTTCATAACATTTTGAAATATTTTAGGAACAAAGCACCTGGTACAGGTTAGCTCACTCATCTAAGTGTTGTGGTGGTTGTCATCACAAAGGCTGCTTTGGAATGAGGATCCTACGACACCTTGCAATGAACATTCTTTTCTAAATAAACATACTGGAGGAATTCACTAATGAATTGTGCCCACTGATAGCGTTGTTTATTTGCACTTACTGTCTGCTTTGTTTTAGCAGCCTGATTTATGCAAATCAAGTGACGGCACAAATACGCCCTAATAATTTACTACTGAATGCAATATGCATGATGCAATACCACATTTTGTGAATGCAGCAGACATGCATAAACTGACAGACTTCTCTGCGATTGTACAGCATCGGCGGACGGTAAATTGACAGACAGACAGACAGACGGACAGACGGACAGACGGACAGACGGATAGATGGATAGATGGATAGATGGATAGATGGATAGATAGATAGATAGATAGATAGATAGATAGATAGATAGACCGACAGACAGACAGACAGACAGACAGACAGACAGACAGACAGACAGACAGACAGACAGACAGACAGACAGACAGACAGACAGATAGATAGATAGATAGATAGATAGACAGACAGACAGACAGACAGACAGACAGACAGACAGACAGATAGATAGATAGATAGATAGACAGACAGACAGACAGACAGACAGACAGACAGACAGACAGATAGACAGACAGATCAACACAGACAGACAGACAGACAGATAGATAGATAGATAGATAGATAGATAGATAGATAGATAGATAGATAGATAGATAGATAGATAGATAGATAGATAGATAGATAGATAGATAGATAGACAGACAGACAGACAGACAGACAGACAGACAGACAGATAGATAGATAGATAGATAGACAGACAGACAGACAGACAGACAGACAGACAGACAGACAGACAGACAGATCAACACAGACAGACAGACAGACAGATAGATAGATAGATAGATAGATAGATAGATAGATAGATAGATAGATAGATAGATAGATAGATAGATAGATAGATAGATAGATAGATAGATAGATAGATAGATAGATAGATAGATAGATAGATAGAACAACACAGATAGATAGATAGACAGACAGACAGACAGACAGACAGACAGACAGACAGACAGACAGACAGACAGACAGACAGACAGACAGACAGACAGACAGACAGACAGATAGACAGACAGACAGACAGACAGACAGACAGACAGACAGACAGACAGACAGACAGACAGACAGACAGACAGACAGACAGACAGACAGACAGACAGACAGATAGATAGATAGATAGATAGATAGATAGATAGATAGATAGATAGATAGATAGATAGATAGATAGATAGATAGATAGACTGACAGACAGACAGACAGACAGACAGACAGACAGACAGACAGACAGACAGACAGACAGACAGACAGACAGACAGATAGATAGATAGATAGATAGATAGATAGATAGATAGATAGATAGATAGATAGATAGACATAAATAAGTCGTGGTTGTGCTAATGTAATGAAAAATAAAAATACATTTCTATCAAAGTTTAGCTCTTGTATGTCTTCTGCTATTTATTGAAATGAGAAACTTCTATCATTTCACAGTACTTTCATCGCTTGGGTCTTGGGTCTTGCCGAGCACACATTGATACGACGAAGAGGAAGTACTTACACAAAGAAGATGATGAGCTGCTAATGCTGCTTGCCAGTTAATGTGTGTGAATGGTTTTGGCAAGCACGTAAATACTGTCTCTCTTCATGTGACAAGCGAGTGTCAGAAGCGTAAAGTGGCGCAGCACCACCTTGTGTACCGGGAGCGCCATCTACTGAATTTGCACGTTCACTCGGCGCATCGCCAGAGAAAATCGCTTGGGTGTGAACCATAGACTGTAAAAAAATATGGACGTAGTGTCCGTGATCGTCACCTATAGGATTCTGAAGAGCAGTTTTGAAGTGTAAAAGTAGGGACGAGCTGGCCGTTGCCGTCTTGTCACACCCAGATAACAGAAAATGGGCAAAGAGGCGGGACGTGGGTGGAGCTGAGGTGACGCGATGATGAACAGACAGCAGATAAATGGCTATCCACCTGTCACTCAAAGTGGCCACACCCTTAATTATGCAGAACTTTAAGGCTTTATATAATGTAAACGAATGAGTTATAAAAAAATTCACCCCCCTCACAGTCGTCATGAAGGACAAAATTAGCCGTATAGACCAAAACCGCAATTTGTACCAGACTTTAAACATTCTGCTGTAAAGTTGGGCATTTTAACATGGAGCTCAACGAGATTCTGCTCCTTCTGGAATCTGTCTCTAGTGGCCAGTCGATGAATTGCAGTTTAAGTCACTTCTGTATTGGCTTCAAGAGAAACTGCGGTAGGTTTCCGCTTGGTGTGAACACAAAGACGTGCCAAAAAATGCTGCCGATAAGCGCACATGCAATAATCGTGCACAGGCCTTGTGTTTTGAGTTTTTTCACATGTTTGTCAAACCTGGGTCATCAGTCAAATATCTTATCTTTTAGACAAAATATTTCAGCCCTTTTTAAATATGATACATGATTGCTTATCATTCTGGAAATAAATAAATAAGAAAGAAAGAAAGGCAGGAAGGAAGATGACTGTAGACAAGTCTTAAAGTAGGAATTTATCCCAAAAGGAGGGCAATTAGGTGCACTAACAACACTACATCCCTTATCTACTGCCTTTATCAGTGGTTCCTCACAGATTGAGACTGAACTCCACCACTGAGGAAAGCTATTTTAACAAGAGCCTTGAAGGAGGAAAAAGATGATCATAAAGTCAGAAGTGTGCGTGGTGTCATGTTAAACTAATCTGTGGAATTTACGAGCTTCTTTCAAGTGCTGACCAGAGAGCAAAGTCTTATGGGATTTGAAAGCCGCACGGTTTCAAGCAGGGTCTCGGAAAGGTGAGTTAATATCAGATTCAGCAAATAACCTGTGGTCACTCCGTTTAACCCCTTTTATTTTAAATATTTTAAACATTCACAACTCATTATCAACGAACCGAGTTTTCTAAACATGTCAGAGACTTCAGAAGAAAGCCAGGATTACAGCACCGGTCAATTTACATCTGTCTCCACTTGTTATTTTCATGTTTTCGAAGTTTCTTTAGCTTTAGAGTTTCAACCAGAGTGAGGTCACCTTTTTCAGACAAAGAAAAACCTGTTGCTAATAGTAACAGATGTGAAATATGAGCACCATTATCCAGGGTAACGTACTTTTAAAGTCTTTATTTGGTGGCAGCGGCGGGTCAGTGTGTGTTTTAAAACTAGAATCAGAGGACCGCCGGTCTGAATCTCAGTTCCTGAGCCTCTAACCAACTTATCAGTCGTGAGGCTCTTGCTAAATACACCCTAAGTTCATAACTCGGGGAGGTCTGTGTTACTATGTCCCCATCTCTGCGGGATGCTCGGGCCAGGTCTGGACAGGCCGTGCTGCACATCTGTGCTGCAAAAATGCCAAAATGTGTGTCAGACTCGATTTAAGCTTGCATGAACTAAACCCACCCCTAGTCGAGTCCTACTGCACCTGTAGCATGAATTCTGAGCTGTGAAATTCTTCTATTCCCCGTGCATTCGCTCGAGCCTTTACCCCCCCACCCCCGCCCAAAAAAAGACAAACACTCACCTCTAACGAAAGGTCAGGATTTCACTCGTGTGTGAGCGTCTGGGGGTAAGTATTGCAGCAATATGAGCAATGCACGTTAACCTTAAAAAATGCTCAAAGTGGAGAGGTGAGAAGAGAGCAAACGGGAAAACTTGGAATATGCAGCTGCTGCGCGTGTCCGTTTTGCATAAATGTGTGTCGATTTGTGAGGTCTGACAGAGATGTGCACGCAAGGAATATCTGCATCTGTGTGCATGGGGGTAATCTAACAGATTTATGGGCATATCTCCAAAATCAGTCCTCAGCTATGTCACCCATGTGGAGGGTGCATTATCTGAACTGATGTAATGTGATACCTACCACATCCTGATGGACAACTTTGGTCATTTAGTATAAGAGCACACACGCACTATCACCCAAAAAACACATTGGAGAGAGACAAAAAATTAAGCACGTGAGTAAAAGAAAGATAGATATCTGGTATACTCGGCTGATTCCTCTATCTTTGGAAAGTATCCAATCTCCAGTGATAACATCATTGTTTGATATGGGCAATGAATGCGAGATGTTCCAAGTTACTGACCTTTAGTGAGCAGTGAATTAAACACTACCTGCTCCCAATGCCACACTGTACACACACACACACACACACACACACACACACACACACACACACACACACGTCTGGTTCGCTGTCTTTGTGGGGACTCTCCATAGACATCATGGTTTTTATACTGTACAAATTGTATATTCTATCCCCTTACACTAAACCTACCCATCACACAAAACTTTCTGCAGTTTTACATTTTCAAAAGAACTTGTTTCCTCATGGGGACGTCAGTTTAGGTCACGGTGGGCATAAAAAGGCATAAAAATGGGATCGATTTTTAAATCACAATTACTAAAGACTAACTCAAACCATAAGCGTCGTACCTATCAAATAAACTGCTTGCATTTTAGGAATAGAAAATGCATTTACGTTATGAACTATAATTACCTTTTATAGTTAATTATAGTTGGATTGGTCTCACCAAAGAAGGGTTTTGTTAGATTTAGTTTTGCCCTTAAGTATAGTCAAGTAAACCAATACACATAAATACACAGCAGCTGCAAGCCTCCAATCTTCATTCTATCACCTTTGTACTATTTTCTTTCAGTGCTTTAGGGAAAGAAAATGTAATGCAGACATCACTTTTATACTATCAAATTCTAGCCCCTCAACAGTTCCACTTAATCATAGTACTAGTCTCATAGGCAAAAGTCTATTTTTCACTCTTGATTCTTCACTCTATTCTTTGAGCACCTTAAGGTGGATGGAAAGAGAACGAATGTGACTGGCACTTGCTCCGCACCGCCCTCTGTTGGTCAAGATAATTACTAACATTTCCTTTTCTGTTCACAGTCTTTACCATGAGACATCCTTGCCATGAGCATTGTCAAAGTGTATTTGTTTTTCTATTTGCACTAACTACACCTAGAAAAATCTTATTCGAAATCAACTTAAAATCTGGAACATCCAGTCCAATAATTTTATTTTTGAAAAGAAAATTTAAGGTCAATTAGAGTTAAAAACTGCATCAATAACATGGGATTATGAAACAACGGCATATGCTATTAGATCACAGACATTTAGTGTCATCATGGTGGGCTGAATGATTTCGAGTAACCCGCTATAAGATCATTTCACATCTTAGAGGCGATTAACACTTACAGTAGAGGTAAAATATTGACACATAGATCAGGTGTTATCAAAGCTGAAGAACGTCCAAATCTATTGGCAAGCACAGCAGTTTTATCCCAGACAGTTTGGCCGCCCCCACTGGAGTAATTCAAAATGAAATTGCTGCTCAGACAATGATGTGTCCAGGAGGGTCTTTCCCCAGCTTCTCTCTAAAGACAATACCGTAACCCAAAGCAGACAAGAAGCACAAATGGAAGCAGCCTCGATGTACGGAACTCCCCTCTCTCTTTTAAACCAATTCAAGAAAGTTTCAGCACTTTTATGAATACAGATTCCAGGAGTCAGAGGTCTAACAAAACTTGGAACATTATCGATCCCACATTTCTTTTGCTCTCCGTTTACTTCGTCATCTTTTAACTTAATGGGGTTTACTTCGGCAATCTCGTGTTCCTCTGCAAGCGTTTGAACTGCTGGGTATATCTTGACCTGGCTGAGCTCTTCACACATACCTGTAACTGATTGAACCAAACACACCAGCCAAATGGGAAATCAATGTCCTGACAAACACGGCTCAGAGACTGCGGTCCCCCCCCCCGCTGTTATCAAAATCCCGTCTCTCCCATTGACGCCGTAAAGCACACTTAATCACTCATCCGCGAAGACCACGAGGCACTTCTTATCCGAAAAAAATACTATCCATTTGCCATGTTCTTACATCAAATGAACTGAATCAACATGCAACCGCGCTGGCCTTGGGAAATACTATGCATCACACTCTCAGGAAGAATTCATTAAAACAGCAGCCTTTTCTTGTTTGCTCTTTTTGAGTGCGTTTTCATCTTGCCGTCTGAAATTGTGTGATGACTTATTTCCAACGCCCTATTTGCGTTACAAGAACCCGCCAACACGCGTCAAAGTTGCGTAAACACTTGAGAAAATATAGATATTAAAGTGATAACGTGTTTTTGTAATGCGTGTCAGGTCTAGCAGCCACTGACTCGCGCCTGATTCAAAGTCACCCACCGTCTGATAGAAGGAAGCCAGCAGCGCATCTACTTTGCAATCAAAGCACACGGTGACGTCCAAAGAAGCGTCCCGGCCCTGATGGGAGATAGCGGCCCTGGCTAACTATGTGGTCTTTGTTTTTTTTGCCCTGCGGTCATTTTTCTGCTCGGTTGATGAGCAAATCAGAGTTAATTGTTGCAAGAAAAGACGAGGTCATCAGCCAGGGTAATTTAAAGGAAAATGAGGTTCCGCTAGAGATGACCTCATCGCTGCGGTCAGAATCCCCTTTCCCGACTCCTCGGGCGGGGATGAGGATTCTTCTCTGGCCAAATCCTGCACATGTGGCTATATGGGAGGTAGACACTGAGATTAAAATAGGGGTCAATGACCAGGATAGACTGTTCAAAGTGCTTCATCAGTTCTATCCTGTTCAACCGACTGGCCAAGTTACATTCGTCGATAGCTCAAGGGGCTCGTAGATCATTCAGCGGCCGTCTGTGTATATCTAGCTGTGTCGTTCATCACATGACTAAGAAATCTACTGGATTTCTAATGTGACCTTTAAACTCTTGTTCCCATCTCGGTGGGGCTCCCCCGTTTCCCATGTGGTCCAGCGCTCTGCTGATTGCTGCCTGGATTAGAGCGATGCAGGGAAAGAGTTTTGTGTGCTGTTCGGTGCTCCGCTCTCAAGCCAATGTCCTTTAATCTCGCTTTAACTTTGATCCACCCCCTGATCATGAAAATTAAAGACCTTCCACCCACTCACAAATCTTCAGTTGGCTCACAAGTTTGCCAGGACACCGGAGCATGTCGCGAAGGAGCGACTCTTTGGTCACCACAGACAAAGGCTCAAACCACCTGTGCACAAGCCTCTCTTTGGTTCATCATTGAGAATGAACAGATGAACTTCCTTGACCCCGCTCTGAATTCAAACAACGCTGGGTTTTGAAAGTCAGGGCTGAGGTGGTGAAGATGGTGGGTGTTTAGTGGGGGGGATGCACACTGTTGCACAATTTCATCCACTTTTTTATAAGAATACGTTTCGACACACAAAAGTAAACTCTTCGATCTCTCAGAGTCCACAGCTAATCTCATCCTCACTCCCCCGGTGTAGAAACACACACATGCAAACACACTACTAACTCCTGGAACAAGCGGACAAACATGCTAAAGCAAACACAGACATCAAGCGAAGCAGACTGATCGTGTGAACGTCCATGCAAACACAAAGAAAACGGGGGTGATCCATAAACAGGGTGATCCACAAATCAAGCAGCACTCAGGTTTAACAAAAGTAAACAACTGCACAGCAAAGCAGTAATTAATGGCACCCTTCCCTTTTCTACAGTAAAGACATGTCAAACAGTGGGGACCTGGCAAGGTAGATTACCGAAGATTTGCAACACTTGAGGATTACTCAAGAATGCCTGACTTTGATCTCTCTGCACTTAGCCTTTGATTCAGAGTAATTATTTAAAGGAGTGAGGTTTTTTCCCCACCAACACGATGATGAATGGTTCTAATGATTTCTTAATTTTCAGGCAGTGAGACAACCTTATCTGTGTTTGTGTGTGTGCGTCTCAGCGTGTGATTTTTGAGTGCTTTGTCTGCCACATATCCCACTGAGGTAAAGATATCTATGGACATGACTGTATTATTTATGTCTTCATTTTTAAATTCAATTTCACGGAGCAGACATAATTCATAAGGTTGATCTGCGTCCTCCCCGTCTCAAGTATTCTCACCTGCATCTTCTCTCTGCTGCACTTGAGGAGAGAGCACATAAGTTATGCTTAATTACAGAATGGATTCATGCACCGCTATGCAATTATCTTCTGGTTAAAAATAATTCTGCTTGCTGTGCCCGTGTCCTTCCTCCCTCTACTTTTAAAATGATAACTTTGTCCCTGCTTATTTTGGACAATTAAGAAATTTTTTTTTTGCTTGGCTGCAGTGTAAATAAAATTGTAAGCTCTGTCATCTGGTTGGGTTTGCCATCGATCCAATGTGCAATCTGTAAGCAATAATTCAAATATGATGGGCACAACATTCAGAATTGAGGTACTGACTCTCTTTCAATTCATGAATTGGAACTGAATTGACCACAACCCAAATGTAGTGGAATCAGAATGACAGAAGGGGAATTTACTGAATTGCAAGTAGCTATAAACGAAGTAGGATACAAATTTTAAAGAGAATTTGTAAGTGGCAGGGTCTTTTTTGAAGGAAAAGAACAGTCCAATTTGCGTGACGTTCACTTTTGTCCAACATGAAATAACAACCAGTGGACAAATGCAAGGTTATCGCTGGCTTCACCTACTCACAATTCGTCAAGGTTTTGTGGTTTCCCGCCTGGGATACTACACCTATCCTAGGAAACCATAAGACGCATAATTAATCTTGTTGATCCTTAAGGTGTGGAATATTGACGAACGACGAAAGCATCACATTGCCTCCGTCGGCTTCTTCCCATAGTGCATCCTGAGAGCCGATCTGAGAGCAACTCTGAGCAAGGAAATACAAAAACTTCTATCTTAGTGAAGAGGCGGGGCTGACCCCGTTGCTACGTATGACACAGTCTTTTTAAGACTGTGATTGGTTGGTTGTCCAAAAAGGGGAAAAAATGAGCGCTTTTAAGTATAGGGTCTATTCTAAGCCTTCACTTTGAAATTAGAAGCGCATATTGTCCTATTTTACCGTTCTCTCTCTCTCACACACACACACACACACACACACACACACACACACACACACACACACACACACACACACACACACACACACACACACACACACACACACACACACACACACACACACACACACACACACACACACACACATTATATATATGTATATAAATCCTTTTATTATTTACCATGCTGTTAATTTTCTATAAGGTATTTGATTGGCTTAGAACTATAAACATTGTTCCACTCTTTCCAATTACACTGATTGCTGGCATGTCTATTTAATTGGTGGTTTGAAAGTTGGGTTTGTCTGCAACACATTTCTTCTCCCTCTTCGTCTTTCTGCCATTTTCTCTGCAGCTAAAGAAACTCTTAAGCCTCTTAAAAGTCCTTGTCCGTGCTCCTAACACATTTGACCTTAAGACCTCTTTTAAGGGTTAAGATGCTTTCTGAATTACTTTTTTCTTTACTAGGATTTTTTAGTTAATTTTAAGAGTAAACGCCCACATTTCTAAGAATTTTGTCACTAGGAGCTACTCTTTGCATTAAGATTCTTTATGAAAACAGGCCCAGGTGGTTCAGTCCAGGAAGATTTGTCTGTAAGGGTAATGTTTAAATGCACAGTTACCTAACAATTATTTTTAATATAAACCTGACTCTCCATTTTCTTCCACTCCAGATATGGGTTATACTATATATATTTTTATTTTATTCACCTATGAATATTTTAATTTCATTTCTGTGTAAAGCACTTTTAATTGCCACTGTGTATGAAATGTGCTATACAAATAAACTTGCCTTGCCTTGCCCACGTGCATTATTTGAGCCATGACCCTGTCGCCGGTTCACCACTGCTCCTTCCACTGATCAAATGCGTGTGTATTCTCGAAATTTTTTCTGAAAATCTAATGAGTTTAATCTCGCATTATAATGACTTTAATCTCGAGTTGGTTTTATTTTTTATTATTGTTTGGCCCTAATCCTCTTCCGTACATGTATTTGTCTGTAAGACCTATAAACCTTCACATTTCAAGGGTTTTTAAACTTTTAAAACAAGGCTTTATGTATTCAATTGTCATCCTTGACTAGTAAAACACAAAATAAGAATTTCTATGAATTTTAATTCACTTTAATCCTATTTCCTTAAATTCAAATGTTTACTACCTCAGTTCACATTCAAATCAAATTCTCAACAAATCTGAATAGTGCAGATTCCCCTCTTCCCCACTTTTCCCCTGCTATGAAGTACTATATCCAAACCAAAAAAGGACTTTCAAATCTTCTTTGATCTAAATGATGAGGGCCAACATCCTGTTTGGAACAGAAACACTCAGAAATGCAATACAAAAATGAATGAATTCTCATTGTCTGTCCCCCTCTTACTCTTTCTAGCATAGCCCGAGAACAGCACAGTAACATTGCATGCTACCAACAAAAAGATGTAACCCAAAGATGAAAGAATGCCTGCATGTTGGTTGAAAGAAGACCAGACAGAAGAATACAGTCTCCAAAACAATCCTCTCCTTAATGTAGCGCGGGTATAAGGGTTTCCCTACCTTTTTGTAACTCTATCAAAGCTTTCCTCAAGAGCCAAAAGCATAACTCAGAATGAACATAACTGAATCTTCAAAGACGGCCACTATCTGCCTCTGCCAGCTTGCTACGTCTCACGGGCGGTCAAGGTTTCTGATTAGCGGTTATCGGGTGCTGGCGTCTCTCGCGTCATTGTGGGCTGTTAGGTGAGCCCTTCTGACTGCTTAGGCATGGCCTAGTGGGGCTAGATTTGCACATGGCCTCTTGCCATCTTAAAGCATGATCTCAAACAGCCATGGCAGATAACAATGGTGGAACATCTAGCCATTCAGAAATTACAGCGGAAACTGCCGTGTCACGTTACAATCTTTGTGTGAGCCTAAACCTGATTTATCAAAGGCTCCAAAACATGCAATTTCTCTTGCACTGTTATCAGAACATTGCCATTTTCTTTAATCCATCACACATCAAGCAACGCTGTCATTTTTGATTTGCAAGAATAAAATAGTTTAACTGCAAAGTCCAATCTCAGCTCTGAAGAAATGAATTGCTTACTATCAACCCGAGGATACCAGCTAGGGCAGGAAAGGGACATGACATAACTATTCAAAAAGGGATATTTATATGGAGCAAACTCCATCCACAGGATTTACAGTGGTAAAACATAACCAGATATTCAATAACCTAGAAAAGAAGACCCAAATCACAATGAGGGTTTAGATAACTTTGCAACTCAACATATACAAGCTTTCGATCTGCTTCTAAACACTCTGACTTGTTTTCCGTTGTAAGTGCAAACAAAAATCATTGTTTTCTGTGGAAATTGACATTAGTTTGGTTTGATCCAATAAAAGATTAACTATTTTCCAATAGGGCTGGGCAAAAAAAAAAATCGATTCATTGTTTTTTAAAATGTGGTTGATTCTAAATCGATTTTCAAAGGCCAAGAATCGATTTTTTCCCCCATATTTATTTCGTAAAATTTGAACATAAAAAAACGTAAATCTAATTACCAGTCTTCTCCACTAGATGTCACCCTCTTATTGGCCTTGCGCGATGTTACAAAGGAGCGAGAGGTGCGCCTGTCATTCCTCCATTAAGTGCTTAAATGGCGCCTCACAAATGATAAATCAACAGTCAATAGAGTCAATAGGCAGCGCAGGACCAATAATTCAAACCTAATTACTTAGCCTATATTATAAACAGATTTCCTCAAATAAAAGTTAGTCCACATAAGTCAGCACGTTAAGGTATTGTTAATTACCACGGCGACTTCTTGTGTTCAGGAACGCGCTTCTCGTGTATGAAAAGTAACGAGTTGTTTCAAGATTCAAGATTCAAGATTCAAGAGTTTTATTTGTCACATACACAGTTATATACACAATATACAACTGGCAGTGAAATGTAAACAGGTCCGCTCCATGGACAGTGCAAATAACAGTTACAAGAAATTAAAATAGAAATAGAATAAAATTAGAATTAAAAAGTATTAACATAAGTAGAATTATAAATAAATCAAGTAAAAGATAAAAATAGGAAATAAGATAAAAATAAAAATATAAAAATTAAAATATAAAAAATATAAAAAAATAAGTGGATATGATAAGTGAGATAAACTGTAGACTTAGAAATAAGTGGTTAACATAAATATATATATATATGTATATATAAAGAAGTATAATGTGCAAGGTTTATTACAGGTTGTTACGCAGTAACAATAGGAAAGTAAAGTGCAGTGCAATGGCAGTATGTGGATGTTAATGTTAAAACTGGATGTTTATGTGTGTGCGGGGGTGAAGTGAAGTCACGTGACTGAGTTCAGGAGTCTGATGGCCTGGGGGAAGAAACTCCTCCTGAGTCTTTCAGTCTTTGCCATCAGGCTACGGAAGCGCTTACCAGATGGCAGCAGGGTGAAGTGAGAGTTTGCAGGGTGATTAATGTCTCTGATGATTTTAGTAGCTCTACCTCTGAGTTGTGCAGAGGGAGGCTCGGACACCGGGGGCTCCGTCTCATCCCCCGGCGGAGAGATGACCGAGCGGCACGCCCCGCAAAGATAGCACCCATTCCCGGTTACGACCTCGATCCTCGAAAGGCCTCGTCAGGCACTCATCATCAACATGAATTACAGACGGTTTCGCCGGCGCGATTCCGAGATATAGCCGGTTAAAGGTTCAACTGGTCTCGTTCGATCCGCCCCAGTTCTCCGTTACGGGGGTTTCCAGTCGATCCTGCCCTGTATCGCATATATGTTTGTCGCAAAGATAAAATCGAATGGCAATCGCATCTAAGGGAGGCATGCAAATAACCGAGATAGTGACGAAATATAATGCATCATCCGGGGCACGAATCAAAGCACAGACGCCCCTAGGAAAAAGCCTTCATAAAAACGGACAGAGTCTGAATGACGGTCGGCTAAATCGCAAGAAAAGCTTGTCCTTTACTGAAAATTGCCGAAAATCATCCAATATCCTTTTTATGTTTTAGAATAAAAGTATCAAAATATATATTGTATTTAACATAATTGTATGCATTTGAAATATAGAGATGGGTTCTGTTTTAATGTACACAAGTGTACCTAAAATAAAAAGAGTTTAATATACAGGTTTGTGGCTCTTAATTTCTTTTTAATTACCCACTTGTAAAGTTCACTGTTCACTTGATTATAAATACAGTATTTGTATTAAATCTATATTCATTGAGTTGAATCAAGAATCGAAATCGAATCGGTTTGAGAGTTTGCGAATCGAAATTGAATCGGAACATCTATTTTCCAATAACACTGTGACGAGCAGGGCGGGGTCAAGAGCCTTGGGAGCAAAGTGAAGCCGGTAGCGCGAGTGTTATTGAGCGTCACCTGTGGTCCCATGGAGGAGCTCCAGAAGGATAAAAGGAAGAGTGATGACAGTGCAAGACAAGAGAGGACCAGGCCTGGGAATTTATGTTCTTGTTTTGTTTTTGTTTATGGGGCAGTCATCCGTGAGGGGCTTTTGTTGAGGTTATTTTGAGATTAAAGTTTACATTGTTTGTTTGCCGGTTCCCACCTCTTTCTTCCCTGAACATGAACATTGGTGCGAACCCATTGGTGGCAAAACCCGGGAGGAAGGAGGGACATCTGAGGGGGATGGATAAACTCACTACTGTCCACCTGGGTTCTGGAGGGATGGCTGCCATCCTTGTGGGGATGGATAAGTTTCCCCTGTTTGCATGGGGAGTGGAGCAGACATGTGAGGGAACAGGTGGGGCTCGTGGCCAGACACCCGATGACGGAGGAGCCACCGCGGTCCACCAGGGGACAGAGAAATCAGCCTTCCACCATGGGGCGTCCAGTACAATCGCATGGCACCGTGGGTGAGGGCCTCTCAGCTGGTTGAGGACCGAGCAGCAGCGTGTTTTGGTCTGTCCATCCTTCCATCTCCTTTCTCTCGCCTTGTCTGTCTTCACCCCTGCAGCCTCCAATGACAGCCCCCTCCCCACCAATAGAGCGCAAGTCTGCAAACGGTGGTGGGGGTATGTGGAAAGCAAGGCAGGGCCGAGAGCCGTGGGAATGTTAATGAGCATCACATGCATGCCACATCGGTTTCGAGTCCTACAGAGGAGCTCTGGAAGGATAAAAGGAGGAGTGCAAGAGGAGAGAGGACCAGGCCTAGGACATTATAGTGTTGTTTTATTTTCGTTCAGGCGGCAGTCATCCATAAGGGGCTTTCACTTTACTTTTGTTTTGTTGTTCATGTTTATATTATTATTAAAGTTACGTCCATCCTGCCTTCATCCCTTAACCTTGAAATTTGTTACAAACATCTTTTAGAGTATTTCACAATGTTGCTTTGGAGTCTGTGCCACCCAAAACAATGCAGGTCAAACCAACTGACCCCTGAGAATGTTCCAGCATGGCATCTCTGAGAGTTTTACATTTAGTTGATTCCTTTCAGGAGAACCCATCTGAACTGGCTGCTGTATCAGTGTTAACAGTCTTAACACCTGTGAAAGGTACTTCTCTGTTCAAATTTACTTTATATTGGACCCAGTCCAGAATGAGCCAGGTCTGAAGGAATGTGAAGCCGTGCCAGGCTAGCACGGCTGCTGCTCCTCTGAACAAACAGGGGTGAATGCCATGCCAGTTCATCTGAGACCAAAAAGCTCAGTCTTTTGCCGACAACGGCCCCAGACCTGTCACTGATTTAACTGAATGATTTATTGGGAACCAGAGTTTTTAATCATTCAGAATTACGGGGTTTAGTTTTAATTAAATGGACAAAAACAATCTTGGCAGTATCTCTGCACACAGAGGTCATTTTGGTTTCTGCTATTGAAGGTATCATTCAAAGACTGAACCAGTCAGAGATGGGTCCAAAATGGATCCTTAATGCTTGCTGTGAACTCTCCTTCTCTGTGGAAAGTTGAGACTAAGCATCAGAAAATGAGCCTGGTCTGTATATTGAGTTTGATAGATATATCGCTATATTTTTAATAAATGATATGGAATGAGGCAATACCATTTATATCGATATAGAGTAGTTTGATACAAGCACATCTGAAAAATAGTGGAGGATGCAGAGTGAGCTGCTGCGGGGAAAGTGCATCATCCAATTTGTCTTAAACATCAGACATGCTTCAAAATAACTGGTAAGATATAACAAGTATAGTTTAAAGCGGCTTGCCCCATCAGATGCTCTGACAGATACATGTGCTGACAGATACTTGCGCTGATTAATGCGTTTGAGTAGTGCTTTCCTCAATGCATAGCTTACATTTCACAGGTATTTTCTCCATCTGTAAATGTTAGAAACAGTTGGAGCGCAACATAATAGGAGCGCAATAATTCTGACATTATAATTCTAAAATATTTGTTGTTGGACAATAAATGTGCCATATGTAGAATTTTAAACCTACAAGGCCTAAGTGTATTTTTTATGATAGCAGTCACTCTAAAGAGACTATTGTATTGGGGTAATCAAATGTGGGCTAATATAATTAGTCTGCATGTGCTTTTGTTTGCATATATTTACATTTTTAGTTTAGTGAATTTAAAAATAAAATCATAATTTTTTGTTTTTAGATTGTAATGTAACAATGTTAGACTGTAATGTGAATTTAACCCATTTTTGCACATAATATTGCACAGCTTACATGGTTACATTCACTATATTTATTTTCGAGCCCAATCACACGAAAATGCGTCTCAATAATTCCGAGTGTGTAATGTCGTGGAATGTATAGCATATGGTACGCAGTTTTTCGCGTGCATATGATATGCACTTTATGGCGTATTATACACACGAACCCCCCACCCCGCATCCTACCTAATAAAAAGCCATAAAGTGCGTATCATATGCATGCGAAAAACTGCGTACCATATGCACTATACATTCCACGACACTGCACACTCGTACTATTGATACACATTCTCATGTGATCATGTTGTTCTTTTCATAGCCTTCAATATGAACATTGTTTGTAGGAAAACATTGGGCAGGATCTGAAATAAAATTTTCTTTTTAAATAAATACAGAGTTTTTTTTTTTATCCAAGTAGAAGAACATAGAAAATACCGATATATATATACACCGTATATCGCCATTCAAAAAAAACAAAACAAATACAGATGTAATTTTTTTGGCCATATCACCCAGCCCTAGGTCTGCTTGCAATCAACCACACTTAGTGAATGACAGCATTGTGACATTTTAAAAGAAAACCTAAAAAGCCTTCAACCGCCTCACTCTGGGCATTGTTCCAGCTTGTCTTGACAAATCCCCTGTCTTTACAGCAGTCAGTTTAACACCTGATAGGACCACCTGAGTACATTTTCCAGAGGGTGAAATCAGAGAGGGCCATCATGTGTACCCAGCCCCAATCCACTCTGCTTTGAAACATTACCATGAAAACAAACTGCACACATATCCACTGTAATGGAGTCCTGTGGGGTCACATGGGGCACTGAGAAGTCCATTTAAAGAATTCTCTTCATATGTGAGTCTTTGACATGGTGCAATGAAATCCTGTCCATTATCCAGTAGCTGTTAGACCACCAAACTTGTGGTCGCTCATTTCAAATGTTCATATAAAAGATGTATTCCTTGGACTGATAATGTGTAGTACTGACCCTTATATTTGATAAGCCCACAATAATCTCTCTTTTTTTCCAGCAGATACATTTATACAGAAGAGTTAGTAACCCCTGCACTCACAAACATTTCACTTGCACTATGCCATATAGGTCTCTTTAACAGAATTTGTATTGCATAATTATAAGCTACTTGAAGCCTCAATAATTTGACCACAAATGAGCAGTATAAAGTGGGGTACAATATGCTTTAAACAATGAAATCTTCACTTCACCTGAACAAGAACTAAACTTGCACTAGCCTGCATATACATCATGCATATCTGCTCAATATCCTCATTATCTGTCATGTGCTCAGTAATAAAATGTCCAATATATTTTACTTACACATTTAAAGACTGGAAAGTGTCATTTTTATCATCCTTAGTTCAGCAGATACTAAAACTCTTACTAGCATTATATATAATATCATGTTCAGAGCCATACACAGAACTTGTGTTTAGAAACTGTTGGAGACAATTCAAGCATTTAGATCAATCATCCATATAAAGATGAAAAAGAACTGGGGACAAAATCCCTTCTTGACTCACACCATTACTAACCCATAAAGGGGCAGAGACTTTATTGCCCCATTTTACTAGTGGGCATGCCAATAAGTCAGAATTCTCCCAATGTATTCAGACATCCCTCTTTGTCTCATTTTAAGAAATAACTTTCTATAACCCTAACAAAAGCTTTGGATGCATCAATACAAATTTTTATCCTTACACTAATTTACTATTTATTTTAGGGCATAAATGCACAGATCATGTTTGGCTTTAAAACCAAACTGGTTATCTGCAGAGTTAATAAACACATTTTTCCTATCCAGCAAGATATTTTCCAAAACTTTAGAAAGAACACTGGCTAGACCTACGTATGAGCCTATAATTATCTAAACTACACACCATCCCAGCATTGTCCTTAATAACTGGCACTAACACAACAGACAACATTGAATCTTGTAACAAACCATGAATCATAAAACTGTAAATGTAAGATGTTCAGCAGAGATGTTGTCTAGGCCACTTGCTTTGGATAGGATAGCTTGCTTATAGCTTGGTACACATCATGTGATGTATCACTATTGGATCAATGCCCTCAATATCGCCCACCTTATTCAGATCATCTTGGATACAATTAAATAGATTACAATAATGCGGTCTCCATAACTCTGCAATATTTTCTGTTCCAGAGACTCCATCTGAGGTACATGGGAGAGAAAGAAGAGTTCTCACTTCTTTCCAGAAATCAGTAATGTTATTATGTCCCATGGAATCAGCCCTCAAAGTTTGCTCTTTTTTACATATCCTATGAATAGCATACTTATATCTAGCATTAGTTATACTCAAGCGCAGGCCCTTATGGGTCTACCTGCCATAACCCATCATTTAGAAGCATGATACTCAGCTACTTACTCCATCCAGGCCTAATATTATTATTATTATTCTTACTCTTATGGCTTACTACATTCATACAGGGCATTTACTACCGGTGTATCATTATATATAGAGCAAATATCCCTCTCATGCTTTACAATTGACACCACTACACATTATTGCATCCTTAGGTAAATAAATACTACTCTAATATTTATCTGTACCAACATCATAAGCTAGAAGGTCTTCCTTTTTGAGTATTGACCAATCCATTTTTTTATTTTTATTTTGCTGTGTTATCATTATTATCATTGTTAGATATCGCTGTCAAGTACCCAACATTTATTGACATCGATGATTAGTTGTTAATCACTGTGCCATTTAAAATCCTCATAATCTCCAAAGAGGCATCAGCTGTACTGATACAGTGGTCTAACCATGATGTAGTATTCCAAGCCTCACTAATGTATAACTGTCTACGGGCAAAATCATTTCACATGACAATATGAGATTATCATCTTGACAGAACTGGACAATATGATTAGCAAATAATTAACTTCTATCTGAAATGTCCGCATTCATATCCTCAATGAGGTAGTATTATTTTCAATAAAATAATTAATAAAGAAGAGTCTAATTAAAGACCCCCTGTGGTGAAAATAAAGTTTTGAATGTTGTTTGTGTGTCTATGTGGAGTTTTTAAAATGTGCTTTAAGACAAACCATGTGGGAAGTCATAAGTCAACACCACTGCTGAGCATTTCCTCCTTAAAACTCCAGTGAACCAAAGACAGTCTCAAAAATGTGTTTTGATAACATTTTTGATAATATTTCTGACATAACAAACTACCTCGTAACCAATCACGTCAACGTGCGGGCGGGCTTTAGCATTTCATTATCTATTCTCTGAAGCAGGGGACCCATTATCCCGGTATATTTTTCTGTTGAAATGAAAAATTGTGTATATTTAGCAATATAGTGGTTGAATTATGTATATTACAATGTTATGATCTATATGCCTTTCTCCACTGACATTCTGAATTGTTCAAAGCGCTTCTAATGATATTGATTTCAAAGGCAGACTGAGATGGCGAATGGGAACATGGTTTAACATTAGCAACACATTATTAGCTGTTTGATAACGTAGTCAAGCAAAAGGCTAATCATATTAATTACTGTTATGTGTCCGACGTTGTAAAGAGCGATCCCATTGTGCAGCCATAGCATTTTCTTACAATACATTTGACCGAGTGGATCTCTGAGTTGGTGTAATTGAGTAGAGACGGGGCTAATTTGCATATTCATGGGTCTGCGTATACTAACTCAAGCAAGGGTGTAGAGTTAGACATTCAAGAGACATTCAAGCTATTTTAAGCTTGATTAAAACAGTAAGGATGTATTTTTTTTTTTTTTTTTTAAAGGAAAAACATTTAAATGTAATTTTGGTGATCAAAGATGAGTTTTAAGAGATAAAATTATTGACTACAGGGGGACCTAAAATACTCATCTTCATATATGATGACGTTCATATGGTGTATAAACATTTAGGATAGTAAATTCCTTATCCTAAGTAAACTGCATTGCAATACACCAATCAACACCAAGTTGAACCACATTTACTAATAATGAGTCCAGCTTCGTATTCCACAGTATGGCCACACACCCAGGTATCCATCGTCTAACTATACCCATGCCAGTATCTGTTGTGGATTCACCAGCACTATGAAAATGATCATTAAAATAATTCAGTTTTTCCAAATCTTGCTTTGTTAAAAAAGTCTCTTGCAAACGTAAAATATCACAGTTCTCCAAAAAGTTGTCAACAACGATGTGGCAGGCTTTATCACCATCACTTTGACCCACACACAGGCCTCAGCAGTTGTATCATTTGACACAACACAAATGTCCATAGAATTCACTAGCTTGTCTGTTTGACCGGACCACGCGGGTCACCCTTCGCTCCCTACGTGCATCAATGAGCCTTGGCCGCCCATGACCCTGTCGCCAGTTTACCACTGTTTCTTCCTTGGAGCACTTTTGATAGAGACTGACCCCTGCAGACCAGGGACACCCCAAACAAAACAGCACAAAAATGACCCAGTCATCTAGGGCCAGTTGTTCAAAGGTAAGATGATCATATTTTTTTTTATCGAATTGGATCAAATCTTGAAAATGGGTTGTTCAAAAGGGAAAGAAGGAATCTGAAATCAGATTAGATCAAGGAATCCAATCTGGATCAAACCTTCAGTTTGTGTTGTTCAAAACTTGTCAGTACCTTTGATCCAAAAAAACAGGATTATCCTGATCCCAACAGGGGGTAGGATTTCAAGGTGGATTCCAGGAAGAAAATGTAGTAAAACTTTAAATCTAGCCAAAAAATACAACATTTGTATCATATAATACACAAACACATTTTATTTTGCTCTTGATTAGTTAGGCTAATCGTTAAAGTAATACATTAGAAGTAGAAATTAGGTATTTTTAGTATTTTTATAACCTGAGTTTTTCCTCCTCCATTTTAAAAAACAATCGCGTCCACACAAGCACGATTTAAAAAAAATCTCTGTCCACATGAAAACGCAAAACCACGCTATGATTGGCTGCCTGATTTCCACATGGGTCCCATCCATGGCACGGATGCACTGAGGGATGCCATGGGATCAGTGAAACCCTTCTACAAGTTTACTTTGGACTCAGTGACAGGTAACTGTATACACAGGGGCAGGACTGTAAGAGCTTCACACACTTGCCTTACTATTTTGTATTATTGAATTCTGGCGCCTCTGTTCTGCAATACAATGAGATAACTGCGCATGTATCTGTATACATGTGATAAGCGCTGTTAGCAGAGTTATTAAAAGATACGTCCGCCATTGCATAGACTCAAGTAGCTAAATAAAAGAGATAACGGCGCACAATCTGACGTCAAACAAAGGAGAGAACGAAAAGAAACAAAAGAGAGTGCACACTTCGACTTAACAAGCCCAAATCTCCGGTTTCACCGTCTAAAAATCTTAACCCTGGCCGGAGTTTTCAAAAAAGTCTGGTTTCAGTAACCGGATACTGCGTTTGCGTGTGGACGAACAGCCAAACCGTGTAGAAAAAGCTGCGGTTTTTGTTTGTGTGGACAGTGCCTAAGTCTTTTGGTAGCCAACAGAGTAAAAAAAGATTTAGCCGCCATAAAATAATCCCCAAACAGCTGTAAATATCAAACAAAAAATTAGTGTTTTTTTATCACTTATCAGACTTTTTACTTCTTATCAATTATAAGCGATGAACCAGTCAAAAGTTCTTTGAAACTTTTTTGAGAGAACACAAAAGCATTTGAATTATTTTTTTCACCCCCAACTCGTATTTTTTTTCCATCACCATGTCCCTTTAGGGGCTCCGTAGAGCACTAGTCATCCAGATTTGGTAATCTGAAAAGGTGTGTATCTGGATCAGGGTGATCCAATCCAATTTTGCTTTGAAAAACCGGCACAAAAGTAAAATGCATTACCTGATCCTGGATAGCAAAACATGGGATTTCCAAATCCAGACCATTTTGATACAGATTAAATGTTTTGAACAACTGGCCCCTAGCCAACACAATTTGGCCCTTGTCAAAATCACTCAAATCCTTACACTTGTCCATTTTTCTTGCTTCTAACACATCAACTTTGAGGACAAAATGTTGCTGCCTAGTATATCCCACCCACTAACAGGTGCCAGGATGAAGACATAATCAGTGTTATTCACGTCATATTCGGTCATAATGTTATGCCTGATTGGTGTATATACTGTATATATAGAGAGAGAGGGATTTAATTGTTATTATTGAACTTTTAACATTAAAATGATAAAAAAAGATTTTTTTTTTAACACACACACACACACACACACACACACACACACACACACACACACAAAGGAAAAGTCTTCATATTTCATGATATTCTAATGATACCTATGGTGTTTTTTTTCTAGACATTTAGCATTAAACACACCAGTTATACCAAATATACAAATGTCAAGAGCTTACCTGCTTACCTGTTATGAGTCTCTATTGTTTTTCTTTGTCTCTAGCGCTGCACCTGTACTGGTTCTGTGCAGCACTGCATGGCCCGTATAATTTAATCTTAGTACTCATCTCTTGTATGTGTACCAAGCAACAAAAATACCTGGAACAAAGAGAACATAACCTTTTTAACTGTATTGTTAAGTGTCTGCTTAAAATATACATTTTAACATACCTTTCAGAGCTAGTTCGCCACTCTCTGATCCCAATGGGTTGAACAATTTCAGACTGTACAAGGTATGCTGGCACACCCAAATTATGGGAATATTGCCAGTCATTAGAGAGTAGACATACAGACACGGGCAGTTTGTCTAAGTTAACTGCAGTTACCTAATGATGGACTAACGGCTGCCCAGAAGGCCTCCACACTAGCGCCCCCTGGTGGAAAAAAAACTGTCTGTTAATTATACTTAAAACATTTAAAATACATATCTTTATGGATGGTCTTGTTTTGAGTGAACATACTGTAACCAGCAGACGGTATGTAAATATTTCAATAAAGGATCAAAGGGATGGTGAAACGTGAGTTGTCAAATCTGTTTCTCATCGTGCACTCAGTTATCCAGGTCACAAAAATATTACTCAGTTCCTCATTCACTATTCAAAAGCCTGTAAGCAAATGAACTCATCAGGTTATAGGAGCTGATGGAGTTCAGTGCCTCCGACTACAGATTCAAAGAGGCTGTTAATACTCACATTTCT
Source organism: Gobio gobio (assembly GCF_949357685.1). Classification (NCBI taxonomy): domain Eukaryota; kingdom Metazoa; phylum Chordata; class Actinopteri; order Cypriniformes; family Gobionidae; genus Gobio; species Gobio gobio. The sequence goes on from NC_137109.1 coordinate 47,254,661, forward strand.
AAATCAGAAAATTGAAGCAATGTCAACATTTTGTTCCATATGACATTTTTTTAATCAACTACGAGCAAAAAAAAAAAGTAATATTGTAATTTTAAAGAATCATTAGTATTTTCTACATATTCAAACAATAATTGTAAGCATCTTTCACATACCTCAGAATAACTACTAATATTAACCCTCTGGGGTTCTTCATTTATGGGTCACACTCAGGACCTTTGGTTTCAAAAATGACCCGGAGGGCCGGATTAAGATAAAAAAGATTTGAGTAAAATCAATGAAATATATTTTTGTTCAATAATATTTTTTATTTTCTTTTGTGGTGTTTTGAGATAATTTTATGATTTATAATTAATATTTATGCAATAATTATGACCCATTTTTTCCCATTGAATATAATATATAATGTATATATATATACACATATATATAATTTTTTTTATATTTTTTATTAAAGCTGTACTTCATTTTAGAGTCAAGCCTAGGCCTCATGAAAGCAATTTTTTTAATGAGATCAGTGCCATCCGGTGGACACATTGAGCATTTTTATCACGCAATAGCACATTTTTTACCACTATAGTGGATCTTGCGTTTTATAAAAAAAAAAAAAAAAATCGTAGCTTCATCGGAATGGTCCGAAACTTGGTGACTTTATTGGTACTTAGTATATGAACACTCAAAGAAATTGGGGACAGGATTTGAAAAGTCTAAGTGGTCGTAAAAAAAAATAGTCACACTCAGGGCCTTCGGGTCAAAAATGACCCCCATAGGAAATTAATGAGAAAAAATTGGCAAAAATATGAAAATGTTTTGTGTGTGTGTGTGTGTGTGTGTGTGTTTTTTTTTTTTGTCTGTTTTGCACTCTTGGTGTTTTAGAGATTCACCCCTTCACTGTTGAGCTCTTTTTTTCTGCATCCTGGCTGATTTGTAGATTGTATGCACAAAAAAACTTTGCCAATTTCCCATTCATTTCCTATGCGGGTCATTTTTGACCCGAAGGTCCTGAGTGTGACTATTTTTTTTACGACCACTTAGACTTTTCAAATCCTGTCCCCAAAATCCTGTCCCCAAATCCTGTTTTTTTTTTTGGGTGTTCATATACAAAGTACCAATAAAGTCACCAAGTTTCGGACCATTCCGATGAAGCTACGATTTTTAAAAAAATGTATTTGAAAAAATTCGGGTCAGAAATGACAGAAGAGCCCCAGAGGGTTCATAAAAACATGTCACTGTAACTCGCAGCCTTGAGAGAATTTTATAAAAATAGTAAAAGCTATAAAAACAGTATTTCAGTAAAATGTTAGATTAATTAACAATAATATATCATTCTTCCAAGATACTATAAGCAACGGATGCATCAATGTAGAATTCAAATGATGTGTAATCACATGTATGTGCATGTTGTGTTATGCTACAACCTGTTAAACAAGGCTTGACTGATCAGAACTTTAACGATCTGTTTTATAAAAAGAAATGACAATAAAATGATCCCGAACTACCCCATGTTCTTCCCGTAAGAGTCTTTGTGTTTCGAGCTGTCGTCAGAGCCCTGGCAGCTGATCAGGGCTCTTGGAGGGGGTTATCTTCATTAGCTTGCCACTTGGCAGCTAATTGCTGGAGCAGGCGAAAACAAAAAGCTCGGTGTCCGTCCCTACATGCTCTGATTGCTCTGGGACAGGGGGAGGCAAAAGTCTGTGCGCCCCGAACAGAGAGCCTCACTTTGGCATGACTTGGCAGGCGAGCCTCCTCCCCGCTATGGATGTTTGTTTGGTTGTTTTTGGAGCTTTGGGTGAACAGGTCTAGGCCAGGGGCACTGAAATCAGCATTACAGTCTTTTCCTTTTCTTTTCTCCCCCAACAGGAGAGACATAATAAATCCCTTAATTCAGGAAAAAAAAAATAGCATCTCAAATAAGTGTTGGAGAATCCCTTTGGAATATTAGATTTGTAATTCTGAGCGAAGATCATTTGTTCCAATTCTAATCGAATGAAGATAACTTAAATATAGAACCGAGATGTTCTGATAAAGCTCCACTGGTTACACTAAAGCTATTGACAAAAGTATTGGGACACCGCTTCAAATAATTTAATTCAGGTGTTCCAATCACTTCATGGCCACAGGTGTGTATAAATCAAGCACTTGGCATGCAGACGCTTCTACACACATTTGTGAAAGAATTGGTCGCTCTCAGGAGCTCAGAGAACTCAAGCGTGGTACCGTGATCGGTTGCCATTTGTGCAATAATTTCCTCACTACTAAATATTCCACGCTCAACTGTTAGTGGTGTTATAACAAAGTGGAAGTAATTGGGAACAACAGCAACTCAGCCACGAAGTGGTAGGCTACTTAAATCACAGAGCGGGGTCAGCGCATGCTGAGGGTCACAGAAGTCGCCAACTTCCTGCAGAGTCAATAGCTACAAACCTCCAAACTTTGTGTGGCCTTCAGATGAGCTCGAGAACAGTGTGTAGAGCTGCATGGAATGGGTTTCCATGGCCGAGCAGCTCATCCAAGCCTAACATCACCAAGTGCAATGCAAAGTGTCAGATGCAGTGGGTTAAAGCGCGCCACCACTGGACTCTAGAGCAGTGGAGACGTGTTCTCTGGAGTGACCAATCACACTTCTCTGTGTGGCAATCCCATGGACGAGTCTGGGTTTGGAGGTTTCCAGGAGAACGGTACTTGCCTGACTGCATTGTGCCAAGTGTAAAGTTTGGTGGAGGGGGGATTATGGTGTGGGGTTGTTTTTCAGGGGTTGGGCTTGGCTCCTTAGTTCCACTGAAAGGAACTCTTAATGCTTCAGCATACCAAGACATTTTGGACCTTTTCATGCTCCCAACTTTGTGGGAACAGTTTGGGGACGGCCCCTTCCCGTTCCAACACGACTGCACACCAGTGCACACATCGTCGTTTGGTGTGGAGGAACTTGACTGGCCTGCACAGAGTCCTGACCTCAACCTGATTGAACACCTTTGGGATGAATTAGAGCGGAGACTGAGAGCCAGGCCTTCTCGTCCAACATCAGTGCCTGACCTCACAAATGCGCTTCTAGAAGAATGGTCAAAAATTCCAATAAACACACTCCTAAACTTTGAGGAAAGATTTCCCAGAAGAGCTGAAGCAGTTATAGCTGCAACGTGGGATGTCATTAAAGTTCCTGTGCATGTAAAGGCAGGCGTCCCAAAACTTTTGGCACTAGAGTATCTCGCATGAGTTTTTACACATCTTAGCAGTGAAGAAAATAAAGCACCTTTTTAACGAATCAATGAGATGAATTGTTTCCATTATTAAGATATAGCTTCAATTCAGGGTAAAGGCGGGCAATTTCTTTAGTAAAACATGTTCTTGTTCTTCTCCCTCACATGAATGAATCTCAACAAGAAACATATTGTATCACCCTGTGATTTTAGTGACATGTTTTCATTAAACCTTCCGTAACATCCCTCTCGTATCTCCCTCTGAACTGAACTCAGTCCAATGGAAATGACTCCAGTTATTGGACATTAGTTTATCTTATCTTCTTCACTTTGATAGCCTTTGGCTGGCAGGTGAAACAATCAGATCGTTATTTTATTTCGAAGCTGGAAGGATTTGATATGTCTAGACAAAAGGCAACAAGAGAAAGTCTTACTGTCCATAAACCGTCTGAGATAAGGGGAAGAAATAAATGCCACTGTGCGCCAAAGGGTTCGGCATTTCTTTGTTTTCTCTTTGATGCGTTCAGCTATCGTCAGAGCTTGTGGTTGTGTTCTGTCCGCCCCAAAGGCGTGATTTGTATGTGGAGTCAGGTGCTGTCACTCAGATGTGCGGTGACCCCATCAGATGTCTATGTTAAAACAAAACACAGCTTCACAGTTCAGACATGCAGTGTTAAAAATTCATATGGATTTCTACAGTTACTGCTGAGTTAAACACTGCTTCATTCAGCTTCACAATGACAGTCGAGATGAGGTGTTGTTTCTTTTGTGTAAGGTACACATCGAGTCCAAACAGGTGAAAACAGGATTAATTGTAATGGGTTTTGACAGGTAAGACAAAATAGACCACCTATGAGACAGTATTAGTTCAAATGAAGAAAACCAATGCACATAAAGACACTTTGTTCTAAGCCACACTGGAAAAAAAATATTTTTACTGCTTGTTCAAATTGCTTGGTTAAAATGAGCTAAAGCAACACAATTGCTATACATTTTGTCCTAACTTAATTTGATTGTGTTCAAACCACTTAAATATAAGTCAAATTGAAATTTACTTCATCCGTTTGTGTTGAGATTACATGAATGATTTGTGTTGCATTAACTGAAACGGGACAGGGCTTGTTAGTTTGAGGCTTTGCATTTGACTAAATCAAGAGAGATTAAATAGCCCCGTTTCCACCGAAATTACCCGGAACAATTTGTACCAGGAACTTTTTTTCCCCCAGACCTGCTACTGTCTGCGTTTCCACTGCGGTCTAAAGTACCGTGAAGATTAGGGAAATTTGTCCAGAGACGTGGGACTGTGCGCGACTGTTTCTCCCAGTCACTGACAGACAGTAATAATTTTTGTGCAACACTGTCTGCAACAATAACAAGTGGAGGAGATTCAAGCAGCGCTGCTTTTGCTGGTTATGTATTGGTTTACTAAAGAGGTCATTAACAAAACGGCGGAAAAGAAACGAGCACTGACACTAAAGCGTATTCTGAAAGCTTGTAAAGCTAGATTTAAAATAAGACAACGTATGTTATTATCAGCTATTATGGACATTGACCGTGAGATTGCTGAGACAACGCGTGCCATCGGACAGAAAGAGCAAGACTGATATTTGCTGAACGCAGAACGAACCACGCAAAAGACTTTTAAAAATGCCGGTTGAAATAAAATGCTCAACCAATCAGCATGTTCAGCGCCCAAGTCCCACCCCCGAAAGTTCCCGAACTTTGAAAAAGTACTACCTCACGAGCAGGGCCGTTCGGAGGGGGAAATATTTACCTGAAACTTCATTTAGACCCTGCGGTGGAAACACAACGAGTACCAGCCCAAAGTCCCTAGTTCCTGGGGAAAGTTCCTGCGGTGGAAACGCGGCTAATGTTGTTATTTTATATGTGAAAGTGTTATTTTGTGTATTTTTTAGCAAGATGAGAAAGGGGGAGACTTGATTGTGCTTAATATGCAATTATGTTGGAATTATTAGAACAATTTAAATTACAGTGGGTTACCATTGTAGAGAAGAGCGGAGCATTTGCTTAGTCTGTGGACTAAAACAACTATTATCATAATGGCTTTGCTGAAGAAGCTTTAAATGCATAGCACTTAAGATGCTAATGTGTGCTGTTACTAGCTAAAAGTTTGTCAACAAAAGTGGATGAATGAACATATGAAATTGAATGCCTGAATCATGGGTGAACTAACCCTTTAACACCCCGGAGCCGTGTGGAGCAGTTATTCGACGGACAG
>NC_137109.1:47267593-47317593 GCF_949357685.1 Gobio gobio
TTTGCACCATTTGTAGAAATGAAACTCTAAATTAAGGAGAACCACCAAGTGTTTATTTTAGAAAATGAGATAACTTAAGGCTACTGTAGGCCATCTTTCCCAAATAAATGTATATAATAAATGTATATAATTATCTCACCTAAATATTTGATCATGCAGTGCATTTTATTTTTTAAAAACTATTTTTCAGGTAGGTCTAACATTAGTATTGAGGTAAGAAATACTAAAGACATTTAATAAGAGATCAAATGTAAATTAATATTGGTCTTCCCTGAATAAATTAAATTAGATTAATCCTTACACTTAAGGTTGCAAAAGTTAGTCATTCAAGAGCAGTGAGTGTCATAAAGGTTCATCAAACAACACAAGACAAAGAGAAACTCAGAGACAGCATCAGTTTATTCGACAGCTGTCACTTTAAGAGCGGATACGGTTACATGCAGCTGCACAAACGTTCACTCGCGAGTCACGACGGGGTTTACGTGCATACTCGCCAAGACGGTCATTTAGTACATACATTTGTGTGTATCTGACCATTTCAGCGCAATTTGTACTCGCAAGCTTTTTGTGAGATGGTGTGTGTGTGTGTGCGCGCGCACACGGTCTGGAGAGCGCGCGAGTGCTGAGCGGTTTGAACATGCTGAGCGGTTTGAACACTGGCAAGACTTAAAATAAATGCAAATGGTAAACTTTAGTGACGATGCGACACTGCCTCGATTGTGCAAAGTGGCAAATCCTGTGTCAACTGTGCAGCTGGATTTTAGTGCAGATGCGCTGATGTGAAGCCATTTGAGCATTTTGAAAGGGAGAGAGAGAGAGAGCGCGCACGCTGTGATTCACGCGCGCTGTTTGTGAACGTACGTCCCACAGAAAGTTTTCAAATGACTGCGTAAGTTATTTAATATAGAAATATGAATTGTACCTCACCTTCAGCATTATAATTATTTTACCCTCACTGGAAAGAGAATGAGATGGTGTCGCTGCATATCATGCCCTAGCTTTCACGGCAGGTGCGGGTTTATGTGTCGTCAGCATGCGATCGGTTCATGAGATCTGCCTTTTTGGAGACCGCCGATCAATCATCCCAAAGCGATTATCGACCAATCAAGATCGGTTGCCGATCAATCGGAGCACCCCTATTTAAAAGATTATGTTGGATAAACTTAAAACTATAATTTTCTAAATTGATCAAATTGAGTTGCCATTACTTAAGAGTCCAAGTTGAAAACATGCAAAGTCTAATAGGATAAACACAAATAAAATTTGTTTAAAGTACTTAAAAAGCTGATGCGAATAGTTGCCTCAATTTTATTGAGTAAAACGGGCACAGTATTTTTTACAGTGGGCTACTATGTTTCTGAGCGTAGGATAGTTTTATATGCAGCCTTATGAGAGAAAAATACTAGAAAATGATGGCATATGAATGAAGTTGTAGGTAGTTTTGAGTTAGTATTCCTTTCTATTCTATAGGCCTATTCTAGAATCATAACCACCATAGATATTGACATGTCAAAAAGTGAAACATTGTTGGTTTAACTTAAAAAGTAAAAGTAACCTGGTAGCCTTAAAATCTTAAAGGTCCCGTTTTTCGTGTTTTTTTGAAGCTTTGATTGTGTTTACAGTGTGCAATATAACATGTGTTCATGTTTCGCGTGTAAAAAAACACAGTATTTTTCACACAATTTACTTATCTGTATACTGCTGTTTTCACTGTCCTCAAAACGGCTTTAAAGATTTCCCTGTTCTATGAAGTCCCTCCTTCAGAAACACGTAACGAGTTCTGATTGTGCCAGCGGTTCCCGTGTTGTGATTCGACAGCAGCTTAGGGCACGCAGAGCGCACGTTACCGGAAAGGTCACGCCTCTCACCATAACGGGGATGCATGCGCTCAATGATCTCTAAGTACAGCGTCCCTGGGAAAGCCAAACAAAGGTGACTTGACTCCGGGATGAAAATAACAGCGTCTCAACGACATGGCGACAAACAAACTATACGAACGCAACCGAACGCAACACTTCCTCTTCTCCACGCCGGAGCAACAAGACCACACCCCCTTTTTTGCGCGTTCTTGTGGGCGGAGGTTAGCCGACAAACTGCTCTACTGACGTCATTAAAGCAGGAAATACCAGGATGTAGTCCTAACCAGCCGTTCGCTGTAGCCTTTGAAAGGGAACTTCTGTTAAATAAAATATCTCGCTTGGCATTGAACTTTGAGCTTTATAATTTTACAGGTAATATAAATGCTCTAACAGCAACATTACACACTAACTAAAGTTTGAAAAATGGGATCACGAAGAACAGGACCTTTAAGTTAACAAATTTGAAAATTTTGTAAATGCAATGAAGTAGGGATGTCACAAGTTAACAAGTCGGTACTGAAATTATAAAAATGTGACGATACCAGCATTTCTGTAGTACTGGTACAGACTCCCGAGTATATTCGGTACCTGCAGCTGCGTTCAGCCGCTTCCGCGCGCACACACACGCACACACACACTACGCTGTCTTCGTAGTCTCTGCCGCGTGTCACTATCAGTGTTGGGCACGTTACTTTAAAAAAGTAATTAGTTATAGTTACTAGTTACTTCTTACAAATAGTAACTGAGTTAGTAACTGAGTTACATCATTATAAAAGTAACTAATTACCAGGGAAAGTAACTAATGTGTTACTTTTTTTTTTTTTAAATGTTTAAATATGTCAAATAACTTGGATGCCCCCAATATTAAATATGTTAAATGAATGATTTGGACACTAAATAGAATACATTATTATTATAAAACATTGTACATTAATGTACACTATTGTAATGTTGCTGTGGGACAATGTGAGAGACACCTATCAAATTCAATATATTATTGTAAATATTATCAGTAGACCTACTATAGTGTAAATATTGTGTAAATAGTATCAGTACTTCTTTACTACTCCTCTGGTAGTAGAGCTCACGTTATCACCTGGGTTTTTAGCCACTAATATTGTGGCTGTGATGACGTGAGGCTTCATTAGATTAGAAATAGAATTACTTGCCACCGACGTGGATAGACTCTTTCTCCCTGGGCATAAGCTTCACGTTACATTTATGTAATGTTTATATGTTTATAAACATTCTTACCGTTCATCTCAACGAGGGAAAAGTAGCGCTTATACTTCCAGTTTGCGAAAGCTACCTTTAAAGTCGTTGGACTGCCATCGCTGACTGTGCATATGCGAGTGCGTCAAAGGTGTGTGTGTGTGTGTGTGTGAACTCAACCTATCAACCTCAACCTTGTCTCCCACCCACCAATCATCATCAGTTATGTGTACCACCCAACCCAACCCCCAACACGCATGGCTAGCGCGCGCGCACACACACACACACACGCGCGCGCGTTGCAGGTCCGACTGACAGATAGCCTGTTCGGATGAAAACCGCTTCAATGAGCTAAATTATAGTAACGCCGCATTTTTTTCCTCAGTAATGCTAACGGCGTTGTAACGGAAGAAACAGTAATTCGTTTGATTACTCGTTACTGAAAAAAGTAATTCCGTTAGTAACGCCGTTTATCTATAACGCCGTTATTCCCAACACTGGTCACTATATGAGGACACAAACGCATAAACCATCACTTCATGAGAATTTACTCGTTCATTTGAGAAAACTGTCATATCATGAATACAGACACTCAAAGGTCTTCACGGCAATCTGTCAAAATAAAAGTTCGGTTTATACAAATTGAAATTGGCAATATATTATTGTAGCCTACAGTAGATTTAGTTATTTCTCTATGTAACAATAATACGTCTCTACTAATAATAATAATTATGCCTAGATGGTTGATTCTTTTTCACTTGATTTTTTTTTATAAACAATGTTTACTTTTAAACAGCATACAGCCTTTAAATGTTTATGTATTATTTACTTATAATGATTATCATCATACATAATAAACTTAATACATACATGTTTTTTTTTTATAATAGTTAAATTTAAAAAAAATTAGCTGTGGTACCGAAATTGGTACTGAGTACTAGGGCTGGGCGATATGGAGCACAAAAAAAATATCTCGATATATACGATATATATCTCAATATCTTTACAGGAAAAATAACCCCCCAAAAACTACTGCAAAAACAAATATGCCACAATCTTTTTTTTTATTGAAGTGCAAAGAGGCAGTTCATGGAACAAAGTGCTTTTGCGACATTTAAAACTAAAAAAAATCCCTGTATACAAAAATAATAATTTAACTTTAAAATAAAGGAAGAAATAGTACATATTGCCTTCTGTTCATTCAAAAATAAAACAACTCAACTCAACCTCAACACGAGTACCGTAAAATGTTGATGGTATTGGTACTAACTACTGGAGTTTTGGTACCGTGACATCCCTACAAATGAAGGCGAGCAGAAACTCAACATATGAAAGTTTTAAGAAACAAATTGATAAATCATGAAACTTTTTACAGAGTGGTTGATCAATATGGGTTATGCAGATTATTATTATTATTATTATTTTGTAGATATTACCCTTAAGAAAATTAACTGTTGTTATACAAATGGTAACCATTCCTCAAAAAAAAAGTTCACTGCACTTCTGCAATAGGTAGTTTTGAGTTAGTATTCTTTTCTATTCTATATTATAGGCCTATTCTAGAATCATAACCACCATAGATATTGACATGTCAAAAAGTGCACTGTAAAAAAACATTGTTGGTTTAATGTAAAAGTAAAAGTAGCCTGGTAGCCTTAAAATTAAGTTAACAAATTAGAAAATTGAGTAAATACAATGAAGGTGTACAGAAACTCAACATATTATGTTATCTGAACCACATCAATTCTGAAAGTTGATTTGACAAAAGAAAAAATGTGATAAATCATGAAATTTTTTATAGTTGATCAATATGGGTTCGACAGATTATCTTTATTATTATTATTTTAGTTTGTAGGTATCCCCTTAGGAAAATAAACTTTTGTTATATGGTAATCATTCCTCAAAAAAAAGTTCACTACACTTCTGCAATAGGTAGTTTTGAGTTAGTTTTCTTTTCTATTCTATATTATAGGCCTATTCTAGAATCATAACCACCATAGATATTGACATGTCAAAAAGTGCACTGTAAAAAAACATTGTTGGTTTAATGTAAAAGTAAAAGTAACCTGGTAGCCTTAAAATTAAGTTAACAAATTAGAAAATTGAGTAAATATGAAGGCATACAGAAACTCAACATATTATGTTATCTGAACCACATCAATTATGTAAGTTGATTTGACAAAAGAAAAAAAAATTGATAAATCATGAATGGTTGATCAATATGGGTTCAACAGATTATTAATATTATTATTATTATTATTTTAGTTTGTAGGTATTACCCTTACGAAAATTAACTATTGTAATACAAATGGTAACCATTCCTCAAAAAAAAGTTCACTACACTTCTGCAATAGGTAGTTTTGAGTTAGTTTTCTTTTCTATTCTATATTCTAGGCCTATTATCATAACCACCATAGATATTGACATGTCAAAAAGTGAAACATTGTTGGTTTAACTTAAAAAGTAAAAGTAACCTGGTAGCCTTAAAATTTTAATTATTATTTTAGTTTGTAGGTATTACCCGTACGAAAATTAACTGTTGTTATACAAATGCTAATCATTCCTAAAAAAAAATAAGCAAAAAATGTATATCTCGATATAGCAAATATATAATGAAGGCGAGCAGAAACTCAACATATTATGTTATCTGAACCACATCAATTATGTAAGTTGATTTGACAAAATAAAAAAAATGATAAATCATGAATGGTTGATCAATATGGGTTCAACAGATTATTATTATTATTATTATTATTATTATTTTATTATAGTTTGTAGGTATTACCCTTACGAAAATGAACTGTTGTTATACAAATGGTAATCATTCCTAAAAAAAAAAAAAAAAAAAAAAAAAAAAAAGTTTACTACACTTCTACAATAATAAAAACCATGGTTCCTTTTCGTAAGGGATGATCCTGTCATGTATTATCTCAAGGGAGAAATTGAGTTAAACGCATGTGATATAAAAGACTACATATACTCTGGTGGGCTGCTTCAGAATGATGTTTTCACACACCCGATGATAACATCAATGTGGGATGGAAATGAGTGTGTGTGGAAACACCAGCCGGTCCCCCCGCCTCTCTCAGCGACCGAACTCACCCACTCTCCCGTTACCCGGAAGTATGCAGAATTCCCAAAGATGGCGGAACAAGGTCCGATGGCGATAGCTATGCGGCTAAGAAATCAGCTGCAGAACGTCTACAAGCTCGACCCTTTAAGGAACGAGGTGAGTGAAAGGGGCTAAAATCGCTTAGGCTGTCCGTCTTTCGCCGCGTGCTTCCCGCGCGCACTATAAACACGCGCGAGAGGGGCGTTCTGTGTGGCGCGAAAGCCGAGAGATGGAGCGCGAGACCGTGCTGCGTGTCTGCGCAGGCGTGAGTGTTGTGAAGAATCGATCCACTGTGTCTAGCGGTTGTGTTTTTGTTCTCCGTGGTTTTCTTGTCAAGTCCGTCCCAGTCTAATTCCCTGCTTTGTAGGTTTTCCCCCCATCTCCAAAATTCAATACACGAATAAAATGGGTTGTTTTGAACGAATGTAACGCTGGTGGTGCACGTCGCGTGCTGAGCTGTGATGCCCCACATGATTATTATTGATGCGCGTTGGCCCAGACAAGTGAACAAGTGCATCGTTATGATCGTGCATTCTCGGCAGGGCATGCCAGGGTTGAACATGAGTGACAGAAAATGTGTTTTTACTTTAGAGTCCATGGGACGTTATGTGACCCCTAAGGTGCATATGCGAGGACATGCCGTTTTCTTCTTCCCTCGACGTCTAGTTCTTGTTTAATTCAGTGGCTTGCAGTTCTGGCAATGATTGATATTAAACTACTAGTACTCGCGTAGTCCATAATATACTCTGGTTTATTTAGCCAGTCGCAGGCTCGCTTGTTTGTGACACCTGACTCCCCGAAAAGTAAAGCGCGCCTCTGCGCACCACATGAAGGAGCGCGCATGTAAATAGTTGTACACAACATTTTTTTTTCTTCTTTAGAATTAACAGTTTCCATATCAGAACAGGCACGTGATGTAAAAATACATAAACCTATGTGTTTTTTTTACATTTTCACAATTTCAATCACTTTTTGGCATCTCTAGTTTGCTTTCATTTGAAATAATATTAAATAATAGGTCATAAAGACGCCAGAATAGAAATTAGAGGAAGTTTAGCATGTCACAACCCAGCAAGCAATCGTCAAGGCTAAAAGTTGGGCTGTCTGTGAAAATTGAATAGACGTCTTTAGCCCAAGAATAGACTAGTCAACTAGAATATGAACATGTCAAAGAATTGAAACCAAACACCTTGCAATCACTGTTGACTCTGCTTACGTGATGGAACATCACACATCTCGCAAGTTATTTTGGCAAAACGACATGTAACCAAATTCAAGGTTGCTTTGGCTGGAAGTGGGTTACTCATAGCCGGGATTGGGTCTATCTGCTTGTAAGGCCGTTTCTGGGTCCAAGCCTCAACTCGTTTCACTTGAGAATGCCATCGACAGCCGTTTATGAGCGCTATTTATTCATATTAAACATCAAACATTTTAAAAAATGAAACATTTTAAATACTTGCGTCTCTGTGCTCACAGTGTCACAGACATTAATATTGTAACGATTTATAAAAGATGAATCACTGTCTGGCCATCTGGAATTTTGGTATGGAGATAAAGGTTATGATTTTTTTTTTTCTTTTGTAGTATTACACCACATTGCCAAAGTCAAATGTCAATGTCAAAGCCTGGTGATTTTCCGTAAAAAATGTGACAGAAAATGTGTTTTTACTTTAGAGTCCATGGGACGTTATGTGACCCCTAAGGTGCATATGCGGGGACGTGTCGTTTTCTTCTTTCCTCGACGTCTAGTTCTTATTTAATTCAGTGGCTTGCAGTTCTGGCAATGACTGATATTAAACTACTAGTACTCGCGTAGTCCATATCATGGGCGTCGGAACTATTGTATGTGGTTGGGACAAGACCCACCCACTTTTTACGATCAATGACATTGGACCCACTCACTTTTATCGTCTCTAATTCAGCACGTCTGTTAACCTACCCCTAACCGATAAACACTTATTATTAAACACGTTAGACGCTTTGTTTCCACTTTTCTAATATCTTGCCTGTCCGATCTGATATGTGATGGGAAAGGGGAGTAAAGCGAGTTCGGCAAAAGGCGGATTCGAATCTCGGATCGATTTGCGTCAAAACTTGATGCCATGCATCTTACCCCTACACTATTGTTGCTCTCAATGATATAGTGATTTCTGTAATTTTGTTATGAACAAGCCGGTATATTTGCACTTAATGGCATCTACTCCAGTCATTTTTTTCTGAGAGAGGACCCACCCACATTTTTTGGGCTTCCGACACCCATGGTCCATATACTCTGGTTTATTGAGCCAGTCGCAGACTCGCTTGTTTACAAATGACACCTGACTCCCTGAAAAGTAAAGCGTAAATTGAGAATGTTACTGATCTCAAACGACCTGTTTTCCCCTGTTTGGTACCACAGGAAGAAGTTAAAATAAAGATAAAGGACCTAAATGAACACATCGTGTGCTACCTCTGCGCTGGATACTTTATCGACGCCACCACCATCACAGAATGTCTCCATACGTGTAAGTGTACTTTATTATTAGCGGATTTACTTCACACTTATATGCAGAAGAAATCCACAAGCTACTTTGTTATACTCAATACTTACTCTCTCCGCAGTCTGCAAGAGTTGCATTGTGAAGTATCTCCAGACCAGCAAATATTGTCCGATGTGCAACATCAAAATCCACGAAACGCAGCCCCTGCTGAATCTAAAGCTGGACAGAGTCATGCAAGACATCGTCTACAAACTAGTCCCGGGTCTACAAGAGAGTGAGTACAGTGAACTTTTGATCTTGAGTGTCAGTTTATGCGACTCCTGGTCAGTCGTGGTTAAGTGTCCATCTGATCTTCTCAGGCGAAGACAAGCGAATTAAAGAATTCTATCAGTCACGGGGTCTTGAACGCATCATACAGCCATCTGGAGAAGGTACGCGATGACCTGTAGGTAGATACGGCTGTAAATTAGTTTTAATAAGACTTTTATTAAGTGTGTTTGTGTTTTTCTGTAGATTCAGTTCCAGATAACACAGGGTTACCTTACACAAGCTTTGACCACTCCAAAGCTCACTTTTACAGATATGATGAGCAGGTCTCTCTATGTCTGGAAAGGCAAAGGTAAGACAGCAGTAAAGCTTATTTTATAAATGTATATGTACCGGTCAAAAGTTTGGAAACATTACTATTTTCACTGTTTTTGAAAGAAGTCTCTTATGCTCATCAAGCCTGAATTTATTTGATCAAAATACAGAAAAACTGTCATTTTGTGAATTATTATTACAATTTAAAATAATGATTTTCTATTTTAATATACTTTATCATACTTCAGTGTCACACAATCTTTCAGAAATCATTCTAATATGCTGATTTATTATCAATGTTGGAAAGTTAACTGCTCAATATTGTTTTATAACCTGTGATAGTTTTTTCAAGAATCTTTGATAAATGAAGAGTTAAAAAAGAACATGATTTATTTAAAATATAAATCTTTTGTAGCAATATGCACTCCCTTTGAAAAGTTTGGGGTGTGTATTCATAGGCGGAGTGCAAACCAGAGCCAATGGTTTTGTCTGAGCTATGAATAATTAAAAATAATAAAAATATAATTCATATTTTCTCATTTTATTTGTCTTATCTTATCCTTTTAGTGTAGAATGAGTAAACGTGATTTTTTTTTTAGAATGGCAAAACAAATTTAAAAGTAAAATTTTTAGGCTGATACATTTTTAGGCTGGTCTACCTCAGTGGTCTAACAGCGCTCGTCAATGTCAAAATGATCGAAATGGCCAATCAGATTAAAGAAGGCGGGTCTTACTGTCATCACTCTAAAAAAAAAGGCTCGTAATCATAGGGGAACCTTTTTTTAGTGCTATATAGCACCAATTTTGGTGTTTCAGTGGTTCTTCAGCGGTTCTTCAGAGGTGCTATATAGCACCTTAGTCAAAGAACCGGTGAAGAACCGGTGAAGAACCGCTGAAGAACCTCTGAAGAACCTCTGAAGAACCACTGAAGCACCAAAATTGGTGCTATATAGCACTAAAAAGGTTCCCCTATGATTACGAGCCAAGAACCATTTTTGGTGCAATATAGAACCTTTTTTTTTTAGAGTGTACTGTCACAACACAACGAGAGTTCGTGGAAAGATGTAAGTAGATGCAAGTGTTTTATCTAGTGATGCAAACTACTCAACTTTTTATATAATTTCACCGTTCTGAATTGAGAAATTGCGATCATGATTCATAGCCTAATTCATAAATGAATGTGACGAGGCAAAAAAAGTTACAATTTGTACACATTTTAAAATAAAATATTATTTGCAAATAGTTTAAATTAATTACTTCATTAGCCTACTACAATTAAACCTAAAACTTACCATTCCTATTTATTTATTCCCTTAAATCCCTTTTAATCCATTAATTATTCAACTCCTTTATTATTATTATTATTATTTATAATAATATAAATTATACCCCAAGGTGCTCCCCAAGCTCAAAAGTGAAACTCTGCCTATGTTTGTTTTGTTTTTTTATTATTATTATTTTTATTAATACTTTTACTCAGCAAGGGTGTGTTAAATCGATAAAAAGTGATAGTAAAGATTTATATTGTTAGAAAAGATTTCTATTTTGAATAAATGCTGTTCTTTTTAAACTTAATCTCAAAAATGTATCTTAAAAAGAAATTAATCAGCACAGCAATTTTCAACATTGATAATAACTGAGTATCAAATCATATGAGAATGAGAATATGAGAATGATTTCTGAAGGATCATGTGAGACTGAAGACTGAACTGGAGTAATGATGCTAAAAATTCAGCTTTGATCACAGAAATTAATTTTCTTTTAAAGTATATTCAAATAGAAAATCATTATTTTAAATGTTAATAGTATTTCAAAATATTACTGTTTTTTTTTTCTTGTATTTTTGATCAAATAAGAGACCTCTTTCAAAAACATGAAACATTTTAATATTTCCAAACTTTTGACCAGTGTATATAGCCTATATTTGTATTAATTTACAGTATACTGTTCAAAAGTTTCAGGCCCATAAGATTTAAAAAAATATATATATTAATATTTGTATTTTTCATGAATGCATTAAATTGATTTTAAATTGACAGTAAATACATGACAAAAGTCAATCAAACAGATGCTGTTCTTTTGAAGTTTCTGTTCCTCAAAGAATCCTGAAAGAAACGTACCATGGTTTCCAGAAAAATATGAAGCAGCACAACTGTTTTCAACATTGATGATAATCATAAATGTTTCTTGAGAAGCAAATCATCATATTAGAAAGATTTCTAAAGGATCATATGACACTGACGACTGGAGTAATGATGATAAATTCAGCTTTGATCACAGGAATAAATTACATTTTAAAATATATTCAAATAGTAAACGGCTATTTTAAATTGTAATAATATTACTGGTTTTACTGGATATTTAATCAAATAATTTCAGCCTTTCATTTTGCTTTTTACAGCTCGTCATTTTCTGGGAAGGACAAAAATAAATTAACTTTACAGGTAAGACGACAGCCACTGAAGGAATACTCTCAAGAAAACCTTTTTTAGGTTAGCTAGTTTGTCTCTATTAGAAGTGATGACAGATTTATTTATTTGCAATTGTGTTTCTGCAGCAGAAATTTGTACGTTGTTCAGTCAGGGCTGAAGTACGGCATCTGAGGAAAGTGTTATGTCATCGACTTAACGTGGAGAAACATCAGGTCTGACTCTCTTTCTCTTCTCTTTCTCCTCAAGTTTTGTCATCTGTTACTCATCCTCATTTTGTTCCAAACCTGTATGAGTTTCTTTCTTCTGCTGAACACAAAAGAAGATATTTTGAGGAATGTTGGTAATCAAATCAACTTCCATATAGTATTTTTTTTCCCCACTATGGAAGTCAATGTAACCCGTCAACTGTTTGATTGACATTCTTCAAAATATCTTCTTTTGAGGGCGAGTAAAAGTGATGACAGAATTGTCATTTTTGGGTGAACTATCCCTTTAAAGGTGCCCTGCCACACAACCATTTTACATGTATTTAAAAAAAAAATAGATGTTAGGTAGGTCCATGTGTTTTTGTGTTATGTCGTGAATGTGTAAATGAGCTGCTACCTCCTCTGTCAGCTCTAGCCACTGAAAAGAAACAAGCGGAGAAATCCGGCCATTTACAAAAGCTGGTCAGTCTGGCATGTGTTGCCTGAGCTCATTACTATTCATGTTGAGGACACGCCCACAGAATTCGTCTTGCTCAGTGACAGTTTTCGTATACAACAAGGATGGCTGAATGTCATATATATATATGGCAATATACCTGAAGAAGCCATTTCTGCAGTGATTCCAGACGATAGTAAACAAAGGTCCTCTGCTTGTTGCCTTGGGTAAAAGCCAGGCTCTCATTGGCTAGCTGTTAGCCAATCAGAGTCAAGCTTGTTGAATATTGATGAGCTGAGTCTTCCTGCAGGCTTTCTATACCGCTAGGATGGCTTGAAACAAGGTAACCAAGGCATTTTTTCCCCACAAAAAAAGTCCATGGTAGAACTTCAGACATTAGCACAAAAAAGTAATGAAACGCGTGTGGCAGGGCACCTTTAAAGAGCTGTTGCTTTTTTATTTAGGACCAGAACGCCATATTTTTTGGAATATTTTGCATCACCTTCAGCTGTCATATTTTTCTACATCATGAATTAATATGCTATGAATGTATTGTTTATTAGACTTTTAAAGAAAAGACTGTAATTTCAAAGTTTAAAATTAAAAAAAAAATTGTATTGATAGCAGATCAGAAAGATTTCTGAAGGATCATGTGACACTGAAGACCGGAGTAATGATGATAAATTCAGTTTTGATCACAAGAATAAATTACATTTTAAAATATATTCAAATAGTAAACGGCTATTCTAAATTGCAATAATATTTCACAATATTTTTGTTTTTATTGTATACTTGATCAAATGATTTCATCCTTAGTGAACTGTAATATATATTTTAATAAATTATGAATTAATATGCTATGAATGTATAGTTTATTAATTAGACTTTTTAATGATGACTGTAATTTCAAAGCCAACTGGCCTACTATTTTGTTTCTAACAATATGCAATAACCTGGTGGTATAAAATAGTTTCAGTCTACTAAAATGATAAATGTTTTTCTGTTGACAATGAAGTAGGAAACAAAGAATTCACCCATGTTCAGTTGATGAAGTCTAGCCTTGAGCTTACAGCTGACTGGTCTGTTGTTAGTGAACGCGACATGCGGCTCAGATGCTTCAAGACACTGTATTAGACAAACAAACGACATTTGATTCATTATATATAAAAATGTATATTAATTTCTATTCACTCCCAGAATAGAAAGAATCGATGTTCAAATTGGATGACCAGCTATAGAGAGAGAGAGATTTTGAACTAAACCTCATTGTTTTTCTTTCCCACCCTCCTTTTCTTCTCTCTTCATCGTGTGCTCTCTTTGTTTCGCTACAGGTCCAGATGTTATTCAATAACGAATCTCTCCCAGATCACATGACCATGAAGCGTCTCTGGCTGTCTCACTGGTTTGGAAAGGTATCGTAGACTCAAGCGTCTCCAGCTAATTTCATAGCGCATTCTTTCACACTATCAGCCCGTTTGCTTTCCCTCCAGGAGGGATCTTCATTTCTCTAGCACACTAGCGATTTACTGTGCTCCGGTTTACATTTTCGGAGGGGAATCTAAGATTTATTAGCACTAGGAAAAGCCATATGCCTGATGTCGCCTTGTGGTCTGAAAAATGCAATAGAAGTGCCATTCTCCATATTGCTTCATACGGTGTCTTGCTGCGGTTTGCGGGGCGTCAAAGTGTTTAGCACAAGCAAAGCAATCCCATGCCTTGTATGCTTTAAAGTGCGACGGCTGACGCTCTGCCCGCGGTCTCTGTTTAGTGTCAAAGTCGTTAGCCTGTCAACAAGATGATACTTGGCTCTTTTCATTTCAAACCTTTAATTCACGTTCTAACGCTTTCCTCTTTTTCTCTCGTCTTAGGCACAGCCGCTGGTACTCCATTATGCTATAAAAGACAAGCGGACAAGATAGGATAGTGTGAAAAGATCAATTGGTGTACATATTTTGTATTTCACATATTCTATTTTAATAGCTTTCTGTACATATATACTTATTTTTTGTTTTGTATTTTTGAAAATAAATTTTAAGTGGTAAAAAAATATCGAGTGCATTTTGTATCGTATGTTTGAGTGTCCTTTGATTTTTATTAAATTCAGTGCAAGTGGGGGGGGGGGGGGGGTGTTATATGAGCACAAGGGATGTCTAGCCTTGTTAAAGTGGAAATGAAGAATGTTTGTGTTTGTATCGCCACTGTTTTTCGATGCCACCGCCAGGGGGCAGTGTTGGTCTTCAGGAGAGCACCACTAACACCAGTCGCCTTCAGTCACCTCACGATGACTCTATTAGGATCATCTCAAGGCATTTTTCATCTCAAGAGTACATTATATCATGGAGTGCTCTTAAGATGCAATGAAAACCCCAGGCAGGGAAAGTAGCCTAATTGCAGTTGTGATAAGAAACGACTCGTGAAACAAGGAAAACTCACTGTCAGTCAGACAGAAATAGAATCAAATAATAACACACACACAAATATATATATATAATAGGGCTGGCAAAAGATTAATCGCGAATAATCTCATCCAAAATAAAAGTTTGTTTACATAATATATGTGTGTGTACTGTGTATAATTATTATTTATATATAAAAACACACAAGCATGTATATATTTAAGAAAAATTGATTATATTTATATATAAAATATTTATATATAATATAAATTACATAAATGTATATACCGTATATACATGCAAATATTTCTTAAATATATACATGAATGTGTTTGTATTTATATATACATAATAATTATACAGATATACACACAAATATATTATGTAAACACAAACTTTTATTTTGGATGTGATTAATGGAAATAAACCTGGACTCAAATTGTTATTTTTGTTTACCAATTTAATGTTGCCTCTGTGTCCATCAGTCTTTGTCTACAATGTCAGTATGCATTTTTTCAATCTGTAGGCTATTTTATAACGAAAATATATTTTGTGTTTTCCTCCATGTATTTGTTTCTTGAGACCAAATAGCCTTACATTTTACCATTATAAAATAATACAGGTTTGCAGTTAAAATAATTATACATACTTAATAATTCAGAGGGTCAAATATGAACAGTAATGTTACTTTGTTATTTTTTTAGTAGCCTATGTCAGTAGGAAACGTTACGATTATTAGCTATAGGCCATTTTCATCAATGGCAATGTGATTAATTTTGGAGATTAATGCACTCTAAAAAATGCTGGGTTAAAAACGACCCAAGTTGGATTGAAAATGGACAAACCCAGCAATTGGGTTGTTTTAACCCAGCGGTTGCGTTAAATGTTTGCTTAAAACAACCCAATCGCTGGGTTTGTCCATTTTCAACCCAACTTGGGTTGTTTTTAACCCAGCATTTTTTAGAGTGTGTAATGTATTAAATGTAAATACATGTAAAGTAGCCTATTAAATTATCTAGAATTATTTTAGGCTTTAAAACACAACTCTTTAAATAGTGAATATTCAATAAAAGAATATTCCTATCGCCTATCGTTTTTTCGCAATTAGGCCTATTTTATTTTTCATGAAATATGCTATTTAGGCTAGGCTACATACACAGATATAAATGTTAAAAAACGAAATTAATTATATCAATGGACTACGTCCCCGGAATATAGGCCTCTAATGTCATTTCGACTATTTTTCGTGATTCGCTAAAAGCCTAAAAAAAGGCGAAATGTTTGATTTTATTCCGTTTGTTTTATGTAATAACTAATAATCTTAAATAGCCTATATTTTAAAGAATATAAAATATAGGCCTAATAGTAGGCTAATAACAATAGGCTACTAATGTTAATGTTAAATAGCATTCAATGATATTGTAAGCAAATAGCCTACACCGTGTAAAGCGTTATTCTAATTGGTTTATTTCTATTATTAATTTTTCATATTGTCTTTGCCATGATTCAGACTTTAAATGAACATAGAACATAATGTATATCCTGTTACAAAACGTAGCCTATCATATGCACGTAAAAACGTATATTTTGCGTATAAATTGCACGATAAATACCATTCGTGCTATAGATACGCATTTGATGAAAGTGTTTTTGCTGCAACAATTAGGCCTAGGCACTTTTACCGCCTTTTAAATGAATGAAAAGTTTCACTCTATAGGTGCAGAAAGTATTTCAAATCTCTAAAGTGAAACCTGCTGCTCTATCATCCGAGGGACCTTTCAGGACGCGCTTGCTTTCTCGGAGATTTTCCACCCTGTGAAATCGTGGCTTTCAATCGCAATACTCCAGAGGCATTTACATTCATATACCTTCGAATTCCAGCCATCGCGATTGTCAGAAGGAACCCAAAGCATTTCGACTGGCTATTGTGCGGGCGGAGTTCAGTCGGCGCAGTTCCGCCGCGCCTCGACAACTCTGAGAACTCCGGCTCTCTGGCAACGAGTCTCTCCACAATGCGCTCATAAAAATCTGCTTGACTTTTCAACCCCGACTATTCCAAGCGATTAGGCCAATTGTACATCCATCTTCTCGCTGCCCCAAAACTGCTGCCTTGATCTGCTCACAAATGGACCGAGAGAAATTCGGATGCAACAATCCACCCCATTTCCACCGGCTTTCCCATTGAGATTTATTCATTAGGAACCGCATGCAAATCATCCGCTATTCATGGGCGTTTTTTAACACACGGGCACAGATGTGGGGTATTATTTGGGCTCGGCCGACTGAAACTGTTAAAGCGCACTCAAAGGCGGGTTAACCTAATCAATCACGTTGACTAGTTTGTGTTAGGGAAGATTCATAAACCATATGGCGCGAGGAGGAAAGCAAGCTTTATGTTGTCCTCGTGACAATGTGAGAGGGGGGAACCTTGTTCAATTGTCCTAATTAAGCTTCAGGCACTCTTAACACACACAAACACTCTTAACACACACACAATGAACCGATGTGTTAAAGTGCTCTGCCTCTCTCAGCTGTTTAACTCAAGAGAGCGTGTCATAAAATAAAGTAGGCCTATTTTATGCATGGCACTTTTGCCTCATTACACTGCAACAAAAATGCCACTAAAATATTCAACTTACATTTTTAGATGGTGCTAAACTTTTTTCAACCACTTTGACTTTAATTACAGAAAAAAGGAGTGAAATGCGTGGAAACAAAGAAGTGGATTTTCTGGGTATCCACAAATTTATGGGAGAATTATTATAATTCAGCTCATTCAATTCAATTCGGACTCAAGGTAAGGAAACATAGTGAAATTACATATACCCTTTATTTACATAAATGAGGATTAAATAGAATGTTACAATAAATTTAATGAGTTAGATGCATCATAACTTGTTATATATATACACAACCTTGCCCTTGCATTGTTTTGGACATTCGTTTTTTTCCCTTTTATTATTTGTTAAATAATGCCTGTAGGAATTGTGCCAGGGACCGGGATATATAATGTAAAACTTTGGGAAATGAGTCTTGACAATTACAATGTAGAATCAAGATTGAATAAACTCGCTTTCTGGTGACTTTTTTTTTTTTTTAATGTTCTGACATTATTTATAAATATATAATTCTATTCAGCTGAGAATTTAATTGAAAATCACTTTTGGCATAGAGGTTCTACAGCGGTCATAAATGTGTGTTCAACGGTGTAAACAATTGCACACGTTTCCTTCGGAAAAAAATCGAGCTGAGAAATAAAGCTTAAAATGTACATACACATGTTGCAGTCTTGATACTGTACCATTTATCTCTAAGCAATTCTCAGATCTTACTCCTTCAACCATGTCTTCTGCACGTCAGAACGAAGAGGTCCTTTCAATAAATTAAAAATAAGGGAGACAGAAACCTTTGCTTGCATTTCGAGTTCATCCGCAGAGTCCGTGCAAAAGTTGTGAAAAATGCCCTTCTCTGAAAACAAGGGCCTGCTTTTAATCGTCCACCTCGATTTCCTCGTCCTCCTCCGAGAACTCGTCTGTGGTTTGGCCTCTGGACGAAGACGGGGACTGTGGGAAGGCTCTCGGGGAGAGGCTGGGAGAAATGGGCCCCGAGCCACCGTGAGGGTCTTCAATGTCCTCCATGGACACCAGTTTCTGCAATGCCTGCGGCGGGATTTTCTTGAGGGACTCCACGTCGGCCTTCATCTCCTCCAGGTCTCTCTTGAGCTTGGCCCGTCGGTTCTGGAACCAGGTGATGACCTGCGCGTTGGTCAGGCCCAGCTGCTGTGCGATCTGGTCTCTGTCGGCCGGTGACAGGTATTTCTGGTACAAAAAGCGCTTTTCCAGCTCGTAGATCTGGTGGTTTGTGAAGGCTGTGCGGGACTTCCGTCGTTTTTTGGAGGCCTGTCTTTGGCCGAAGGAGTTGAGATGTTCGCGACCTTTAAAAGGAAAGAAAGGAGAGGTGTGTGAGGACTACTGGGTCGCAATAACTTCCCTTAGTAAATCATACACAAACATTATAAAGCTATAATGCTCATTCGGTAATGCATGTACATTGAAATAGACACATTTCCCAATGGTCCTATATTTTTGTCTGTATATTGTTCTTGACTTGCTGTTTGGTTTTCTGGAGATTTAAAACAGTTTTTAATGCTGCATTAAAGGTTCAGTGTTTTGGTTTCTGGGATCTTTAAAGCACTGGAACAGACTGTAGTAGATTTTTTTTCTTTCTTGTAAAACCTGAAAAGTTTCTCAAATCCAGTTTGGTTCGAATTAGAACCGTTATTTTTAAGAGTGTACACACTGTTGTGTTATGTGATAGGCCGCAGTTGTTCATTCCAGCTGCATAACAGCTGTTCTTGAAAAGGGGGAGAAACTTTCCAAAACATCTGAACTATTGATTGCCAAGTAAAATTCGAAATATTTGATGTGTTAATCAAGCTGCCTATCACGCCACAGAACTGGCCTCAATCTTATTACGGATGACCTTAACCATTAGTGTGACCCACTAAGACAGTTCTGCAATGTCAACACGGATGTCATTTCGACCGAACATGAAGGATTCCCATCTATTTAACATTCTTCTAAATGCAGGTTACTTTCTATCGTATTAGGCTACACTTCTGGGAAAAAAATAAAAAAGGTTTTGGAAAACCTAGTTCTGCATAAAACTATAATTTACTGGCATTTTAAAGAATCATGAAACCAGTACACTGATCAGACAAACCCATTAAATCTCAGAAGAATCATATAGCAACTCGATGAAAATAGAAGAGGGTTTTTTGCTTGACTATCGAAGAACCTTTTAATTTTTAGGGAAATACTGAAATTCCTGAAATACTGACATTCACATTTGAGGAATCACTTTCGTTATTTACCTCATGAAAATATCAGGAGAAATTTAATAGGCTATCTGAAAAATATGCGGGGAAGAAACAAGTTGGTAATCACTGAACCTAAAACATTTAGATTTAAAAGTATAAATATAATGTGTATATATATATATATATATATATATATATATATATATATATATATATATATATATATATATATATAATATATATATATATATATATATATATATATATATATATATATATATATATATATAGCTAAAAGCATTCCATATTAAATGTAAAATGCGCATATAATAGCTTAATGCTACAATAACACTTCCAAAAGTTCCTCCATTTGCGCTTTTGAAACTCGTGCATTAATTCGTAAACACTATCCTAACGCAACCGCATAATTCTCTCTCTAAAAAAAGACTAAACATTTTACCTTCTGCGGCTTGTATAACGCTGACTTCCAGACCCTTAAATGTTTTGCTCGCCAGCTCCTCCAGAGCGCATAACGGCGAGGACGGAGCGCTGATCCCGTTCCGAGACGCGCTCGAGCCGGCCACTTTCTCCAGCACCCGCGGAGGGCACAGACTACCGACGGACTTCTTGACGGACGGTTTGTTTAAGATATCCTCAATGCTGAAAGGGGTGAGAGGCTTGTTGGAGTTGGCCGGAGGCGGGAGTTGGTCCAAGGGACCCCGCCGCCTCTCCTCGCCGCTGGACTGCAAAACGGAGCCTGCCTTCATGTCTTTAGAGCTGGAGGTCATCTCAGTCCCAGGAAACAAGTTCGAATAGAAGTCACCTAGTTCGCTCAAACTTGTTTACGCATACAAAAGCCTTGTCTATTCCTCTCTTTAATCAGAATCGTTGTTCTTCCTCACTCTGAAGTGGCTCTCCAAAAGCACCATGCTTCAGGAGTCACGGGCGCCCGAACTTTAGTCCTCATGTGCGGCTCCAGTGTTCTCTGAGCTGCTCCATGAAGATCTTCACCGTGCGTAGCCGTGTCTGAAGGAGGCTCAAAACAGCAAGCGACCGCTAACGAGTTCTTGTTGATTGCTTTTGTGAAGTTCAATTAGAGAAACACTACACTACTTTCTGACCCGCTGCTCCGTCTTAAAGGGCCAGACCATAATAATGAATTGGACCAAGAATAGGAGGAGTTTCCCCCTGAAGTTTAAAGAGAGGGGAGATGGCTCGGGATGTTTATGCATCTGTTGATGCACCCCACTCCCACTTAGGGCAAACCACGTGCTCCACGCGTATACCTCCCTGAAAAGGGAGAGTGTGTGCTCATTAACACCAACACTCAACACAAGCATTCTGTGCATTCGAATTTATATTCAGTTTATTATTAATAATAATAATAATAATAATGACGTATAATGCAAAACAGAATAAAATAAACATTCAACGAGGCATTAATGAACATAAAAAAACGAATAGGCCTGTTTAAGATATTCAAGAGTTGTCCATGTGGCAACAACTCGCTAATTACTGAAATATTGTAGGATGTGATTATTACAGTTTTGGAGGCTATTATGACAGCCATACACGAGGTGTGAGGAAATTACGCTGTCATCAGAACACACGAGATCAGAATGCAAGGCATGTGATCGTTTCAGTCCAATAAAAATGATTTGACTTTATCGTGAAACAAACTGCACGAGATGTGGACATCATTTATAATATATATATAGCCTATATGTATACTGTGTTATGTTATGCCAGTTTGAACAGTGTTGATCTTGCCAAAAGCACTGACACTTTGAAAAAAAAATTTTTTGTGCAGATTTTATTTATTTTAATTGTAGCAGAAATATAGCAAATAAATATATCCTGCGTAGCTGGTTTGTCGTAAATGGTGATTTTCTTCATACCAAAAATATCTCAATAATATTTCAGTCAGCACGGCAGTCCCATTCTATGAATTTGTGAAAATGCACGTGCAAAGGGGAGAAAGCAGCCCTCGATGCAGCAGTGCTGCTCAGACACGCTCGGCGTCGGACAAGATTTCAGATGATGCTCGCGGGACGCTGGAGAAACGCAGTGCGCCTGCTATCAAGACGCAGGTAAGAAGAACTCGCGTTCTTGCTTTTAAATTTAAGACACCGGTAAATAGAAGTGAGCAATGACTGATGTAATGACAGCCTATACTTGAACTGAAGAAACGGATCAACAAAATAAAATATATTTCCCCCACATATTCTTCCACCGCACTTCGTGTTTTCATTGTGCTGTTGCATTTATTACGCGATATATATTTTTTGAAACCTGGTTTCAGCTTGCTTTTTTATCATAATAAAGATATTTCATTATACACATATAACACATGTGATCTTATACACACGTGATAAAGTTTTATTTAAAGCCTACAAAGGCTAAGATTTTTATTTTATTATCTGCTCACAAATATTTTAAATAGCATACACTGAATTCCTCAGTTTTATTGCTTTTGATATTTTATTGTTTGGTTAAAATTAACTGGAACTGTGTTGCTATATATATATACTCATATACTTAAAAATTTAAGGCAGCAGCTTTTTACAGTATGTATGTATGTGTGTGTATATATTACATATACATACTGTAAAAAAGCTGCTGCCTTACATTTTTAAGTGCAATCAACTTAAATGACATTAACTGTGTTTAAAAAATGATCTAAATCTTGTATAATTTATGAAAAAAGTTGAAAATTGCTTAACTTATTTTGATGAGCAATGTAAAAACATATGTCATAACATATTGATCATATTTTTTTTTTTATAGCCTAGTGTATATAATTTTAGGTCATTTTCTCTTCAACGTTGCTGAGGCCTAGACTGGTGAATATTTTGGTGGTCTCCCCATAAATGTAAAACATTGGGCAATAAAACAAGTGGCGATGTTGACATCTGCTAATATTTAACAGGGTTTCGATAATCGATTAGGGTGATAGATGTCTCTCTTACACGAGTCATTGGCGATGTATGGCCAGTTCGCAGGAATATCGCATTGTCCGTGCCAAGAGCGCCATATGGTGACATCC
Source organism: Gobio gobio (assembly GCF_949357685.1). Classification (NCBI taxonomy): domain Eukaryota; kingdom Metazoa; phylum Chordata; class Actinopteri; order Cypriniformes; family Gobionidae; genus Gobio; species Gobio gobio. The sequence goes on from NC_137109.1 coordinate 47,290,174, forward strand.
GTACAGGGACTGGAACGAGCCAAACTACTCACGAGCAGTAAAACAGCACGACATTCTATTAGTGCGGGTCCAGACCGGGCGACGTGGGCGACCCGGAGCCAAACTCAATTGAATAGTTTATGGCAAATGAGCAACAAATGTATATTATACCAGACTACACAAAACATGATAATGAATCTTGTGAGCCCAATACATTGTTTTGTTTCACTTCAAATCACTTCAATTCAAGTAACATTTTATGTTACAGTACCACGAATTTAAATATCAACAGGAGTTTAGTGGAAAAGAGAAATAGGCCTATCTATAAAGGAGGTCTTTAAGAAAACCGTCACTATTGCTAAGCATAATAAGCAAAGGTAAAATGTGCACGCGATTGCATTAATAATAATAGCTAATAATTATTATTATTAGTCCAGTCGCGTTCAGATGTCCTTAACGAATTGGTCACCTCAGAATGCCAGGTCAGAGGAAAGCTGCTAAACCTATTAAATGATACACGGGTATTACTGTAATGTGGATGGATAGGATTTCTGATAGGGAGACTGATGCCCTTCAGCGCCAACAATAGCACATTCGCATTACCCCACAGAGGGCGGGTAGAGAAACCGAAGCTGAACATGGTGTTACATTTCTCTCAAATGCGCGAGCATTATTAGTTCTAAAGATAATCCCGCCGTCTCTCTCCTCCAAACGGATCTGAGAGGATCCGGACGCGAGCGAGCGGAGCAGCGCTAATTCGAAAGGTTTTCTCCGGCCTAATTTAAACGTTAATTAGAAACAGAACACCTGACATCATCAATCATCGCGGCTTTAGGGGAGCAGGGGTTTATTTTCGCCCAGCCCGTCCCTGCGTCACTTCCCTCGCGCATATGGGAGCGCATGGCAGCTCTGGCTGATGGAAACATTTATTGGGGATAATGCTACTGTGCACCCGATTACGTTAAACACATGTCGATGAATATTATGCAACGATAGAATAAATAGAAATTAATAGAATGGGATTATAGGTTACACTTCATTTTAAGGTGTCATTGTTAAATGTTTAAGTGATTAATAATAATTAACAGCACACACTCAAAAAAAGGTTCTATATGGCACCAAAAATGGTTCTTGGCTCGTAATCGGGAACCTTTTTTAGTGCTATATAGCACCAATTTTGGTGCTTCAGTGGTTCTTCAGAGGTTCTTCACTGGTTCTTTGACTAAGGTGCTATATAGCACCTCTGAAAAACCACTGAAACACCAAAATTGGTGCTATATAGCACTAAAAAAGGTTCCCCTATGATTACGAGCCAAGAACCATTTTTGGTGCCATATAGAACCTTGTTTTTGTACTTAGGCTACGGTAGGAGTAGGGTTTGGCTGAGGGTTAGCATATGTAATTAGGCTATGCATAATTATTACTATGTTATTACTTCGGTAAATACGTGTAACATATGTAACAAGGGCATTGTGAAATAAAGTGTTTCCGAAATATATAATAGAATACAAACATGATTCCATAATAGAATAAAATGCAACGGATGAAAATTTAATAGGCCTACAATTTATATATATATATATATATATATATATATATATATATATATATATATATATATATATATATATATATATATATATATATATATATATATATATATATATATATATATATAATATGCAATTTGTTTTTAAATTATTGTCGACTTTTTCTTAATTTGTGCTAAAAAATAAATAAATGCAATATAGAAATATCAATACAAATAGTGATATGCAAATTATTGATTATTGTATACACTATTAAAGATATAACACATCTAATATTAAAACAATATTTATTTAATACTGAAGAAAACTAGTTTCTTTTTTGTTTTTTTCCCTCTTTTTCGGATCCAAAATGAGTGAAGAATTTCAGAAACACTGAAGTGTCTGATTCATAAACATTTAGATTTCATTTTAAAAGTAAATAAAGAATAAAAACATCTGAGCTGTTGACTGAGATATGAATTAGGCAAATAGGCTATCTCTCAATATCTCAGTCTTTCTAAAAAAAAAAAAATATCTACCTCATATTGCACTTTAAGACCGACTCGTTTCTGCCTCTCTCTCTCTCTCTCTCTCTCTCTCTCTCTCTCTCTCTCTCTCTCTCTCTCTCTCTCTCTCTCTCTCTCTCTCTCTCTCTCTCTCTCTCTCTCTCTCTCTCTCTCTCTCTCTCTCTCTCAAACAGCTGTACTAACTACTGTATAAACATGATACGGGGACATACGCATTAACGTGGAGCCAAGCGGTGCCATTTGACTGTGAAGAACCTATCGGGTGTGTTGTGTAGTGAGGTGTTACTCTAGCTCTGTGCTGTTTGTTTCCAAAATATCCTCTTGGCACAGTTTGACCCCACGTACATAAACATGAAGAGATACGATTTTTTTTGAGAGATTAAAGGGGATCAATGCATTCAAACCACTATGAAGGACCACTAGAATTATGTGAAAAAGCCTAAAATCCTGTAATTATGTTCTGGTCGTTTTAAACGAAGAAGTAAGAATGAGTCGAATGGCCTCGTGTCTATAAATCCACGCAGTGTGATCGACACGTTCCGTCATTATGAGTATTTGAGCTGTAGACCAATCATGTCGACGTTTGGTTGCTCTCAAAAATGGCTGCGCTATTAGGCCTCCAATCAGAATTAATTCAGCATGTAATACACTCAAATTAATTCATAATGATTACCAAAGTAATATTTTAAATATAAAACAAATTTAATTTAATTTAATTTAATCAAACATTTCGGGAAATATGCCAACCGTGCTACATAAATTAAACGTATCATTCATTGGAAATCGGTAACTCAAGCGATGTGGCATAAAAAAAATAAAAATAATTCTGTTGGATTATTTAATTTATCATTCATCTTGAATTATTTAATTTAAACTGATGTTACATTTGTTGCAGAAGCGCAGGGCTATGGTGGATGTAATGAGCTAATCGATGTAGCCATGAGTGTTAATTGTGTTTAATAATGCCATATCGATGAGTGTTTCTTGCGATTTGACAAGCTCGAGTCAATTAAGGAGCAGTACAATCGAAAATCCATTACGGTGAGGCGCATGCACATTTGATGGTCACGGGTTAATTGCGCGCGCCTTGCGCAGTGAAGGTGTCCAAACAGCCCTCATTATTATTGAGACACCTCTCTCTAAAAACAATATAATCAAAGCGTCAGAGTCGCCTGCTGTTTTACATCCCATGTTGCTTTTGATGGTGTCATGTTCGGCGGTATTTAGTACCTGTTGATGTTTTCTCTTTCTGCGGATGACAAATGCCCCGGCTCCCTAATGCGCGCTCACCCTCCCCAACAGCCCCAAACCCCGGACAAACGGACACGCCGATCAAAGGCTCTGACCCCAGCAGAGCAGTGTTGCACCCCGCCAGCGCTCCACTGGAGCCGGGTCGAAATCATAAAAAGGGCCGTGAGGGGCACGACTCCTGGAGAGGATTATGGAGCTTTTCGCCGCGAGCTCCGAGAAAGAGCAGCGAAGGTGTGAACTGGAGGAAATGGATTCGTCCGAACTGATAAACGCAGTTATTTGGGTAGATCAGCGAGGCGTGGGAATTCGACGCAGGTCACTGCTCTTCACGCAACAAAGGTGCAATAAATCAGTAGTTTAGTTAAAACAAAACGCACGACATACATTTGAACAAAACAAACATGCTAAATCATAAATGCTACCATCTATAGACAGAGAACCCGCTCTTGCTCTTCAGTTTGTCACATCAATTTTTAACACGGGGGCATTCTCATTCCTTCTCCGCTGAACCCCTCAACCCCCCTCTCTCCTCATCTGAATGAACGCTTGACACCCCAACACACTTCACTGATGGACACGCGCAATTACGCACATCTGCGTCTGAGCGTCCAATGAGCGGAAGCCAAAACAGAGCTGCTATGTGTTCCAGTCCATGGCACTGCCACTGCGCCGCGCTGCCAGAGCCGTCCGTGTGTGAAGAAGAGACATTTTTAGCTCGTAAAATTTCGATTTCAGATTTGTTTTTATTCATGGAACGGATAAAACGTTTGGAGATTACACCTTCTGTAGGCCTACATCAATTTATTTCATCACAATAACATTAACGGGGTGTAATTGCAAGCTGTTCTACAACACGATTATATGTGCATTCGTTGTTCGTTATTATTAGTCAAGTTGTAGAGAGAAAGTTTGTGGCTTAGTAATTAGTAACATTTATTTACATACATTTTGTTGATTTAATTAACACAATAAAAGAGAAATAACGACGTGAATTCAGTTATTCAGATGCAAATCTCAAAAAGGACACTAAGGCCTAGTAATAATAATAGCCTATCACTATTAGATGGATAATAGTGATATCAAATATAGACAGTAAAGTTTTTAAAGGAAAAAACATTGTTGAAGACAAATCCGTCTACATATCATGTGTCTGTTTTTTTATCTGAAGCATGCAGACAAATCTCCGCTCTCTCTCTCTCTCTCTCTCTCTCTCTCTCTCTCTCTCTCTCTCTCACACACACACACACACAGACACACACACACACACACACACACACAATCGCAACTTGTGTTTTCCAGTTTTATGGTGACTTTCCACAGACATAATGATTTTTATACTGTACAAACTGTATATTCTATCCCCTAAACCTAAACTTACTCACCACAGAAAACTTTATGCAGTGTTACATTTTCCAAAAAAATCAAAAAACATAATTTAGTCTGATTTAGTATAAGGTGTTTTCCTCGACCAAAAATGTCCCCACACGGACAAAGATTTCGGACATTGCCATCTTTGTTTGGGTTTACCAGGACGCGCGCACGCACGCAGGCACGCACGCACGCGCGCACACACACACCTGTCTCGTGGATGTGATGGATTCTGGCCTTTGAGCGCAGCGTCATGTGAGCTGAAGCAAAACCACGGAGCGAATTATCAAAGAGATGCGAGCTGACGTTCCGACATGATGACACAGACACAGACACACACACACACACACACACACAAAATGGCATTGATTGGGGAAAGATGCTTTTGCCTTTTTAATAAGGCATCTATGTTGTGAGGAATAAATATAATAAGGCAATAATCATGGTATTTTCATGATTTATCACATCGTTTTTTTACATTTATGTGGTTCAGATACAAGTTTCTATTGGTTAAACCAATTCCCTTCATTGTATTAACTCAAATTTTTAATTTCAATGAACTCAAAATTTTAAGGCAACCAGGTTACTTACTTTTTTAAGTTAAACCAACAATATTTTTTACAGTATATATATATATATGCTATTGAATTATTCAAGTATTAGTAAAATGTGGACACGTTATGTAAATTAATAAATGTAAATGAATGTGGGTCAATGACAAATTAGGATCTCAAAAAAGGAAAATTCTTTACAAAATAAATCTATTCTAACTTTCCATTTCCACGTTTGCTAAGTTATAAGAAATACAATACTTGTAAGTTGGTTTCATAATGAAAAAAAATGTTTATACCACTTTCTGCAAAATTATATTATAACAATTTCTTCCTATTATATTATAACCATTTCTGTGAACTTGAATACACGTCGGTGTGAACAACTTAATAGCCTAATTATTTATTAATAATAAAAATAAATCAGATTTAACAAAATGTTAAAACGTGATAGTTGTAATAAACACAATGACCTTGTTGTTTGATTTGGTGGACAAAAAAAGAGAGAAAACAGTAATCTCAATTTAACATTTGATTTTGTGAAGTATACTGTATTGTAATATTTGAATACATGTAATAATCCACCAATTATACTTTTTTATAAAAATCAAAATGACTTTTATTTCAGAAATCCTACTTTCCTGCATGCATTGCCACTTCTAAATGACTTCATCGATAAATATTAAATGACTTTGCACTTGAGATGCAGATGTGTTCATGACACCGTGTCGTGCTGAATGCTCTCTGGAATGTGGAAATAACTGATCATCAGCTGATTATGGCGCATGTAACCGGAGGAGCAGCATCACACACGATTTATGTTGTTCCCTGAGAAGCACCATGCGCTTTAAAAAGAGGGATTTAATTTGGAGTGCACTCCGGGTGCATATCAGCGCTTATGAAGATAAATGCTATCACAAGAGCACATTGTTCCGTGGGAACTACAGCTGAATCAATCACCGCGATTCTGGCCGCGACCACTTGGGCGCCTAATGGAGAAGATGGAGGGGTGGACTGAATCATCTCATCAGAAATCCCACGAGGACCAAAGGTCAAGGTTTAAAGTTGGATTTGTCAGATGCACAACATGCACCGCATACACCACAGCTTGTTGACTATGAGTTGTGTCATGAAGCTGGCGAAATTACACATCAACACATATAAGTCCTATAGAGGGAATAAATACACACTTCATGCTTCATATGCTAATATCTATATTCCCGAGAACATTTCATTCGAATTTATGTAACTGTGTATATATATATATATATATATATATATATATATATATATATATATATATATATATATATATATATATATATATATATATATATATATATATATATATATATATATATATATATATATATATATAAAACCACAAGTTTGAATAAGTTTATATAAATTATAAAATTTGTGGTTTGTGGTTTTATATACAGTATATAATAATAATAATAATAATAATAATATATATATATATATATATATATATATATATATATATATATATATATATTAATATATATATATATATATATATATATATATATATATATATATATATATATATATATATTCAAAATACAAAAAAATATAATGTATAAATTACAAAATTTGTGGTTTGTGGTTTTATATATATATATAAATATATATATTTTTATATATATTTTTTATATAAAAAGAAAGAAAGAAAGAAAGAAAAGAAAGAAAAGAAAGAAAAGAAAGACAATGTCCAGGAAAATGTAGTGTGTGGAAGCTGGGGAAATTAATTTAATGTTTTGTTTTAATTTTAATTTACATTTATTATTATTATTTCTTAAATAAGCCATTTGTTGTCATGTGACAAGAAAACCCAAAAAGTTTTTTTTTTTTTATGATTTTTTTGGTTGCAGATATATATTTAAAAATTACATTTTTGAATTTGTTTGAAAAAAAATTCTTGAAAATAATACATTCGGTGTGGAAAAAAAAGGTGTGGACACTCATGTATATTCAAAGTGCATAGAACGTATTAATTAACCCTTTGCAGAAAAAATGGTTTGGTAAATGTATAAATCTATGAAAGCAACGTGAATCCAGCTACATTGCTAAGACATTGCCACTTGTTTTTATTTTTTTATTTTTTTTTAATCCTTATTTGTCATTAACACATACACAATAAAGTAACTTGGATAATATAATGCAAAATGCTACCTACAATAATAAATGACATGAGCTACATGTAAAGGAGAGCAGAAACATGCATTGGAGATTTGTGTTTCCTAAAGTGTGTGTGGAGGTGGGGGAGCACTGAATGTGCATCCGTGTTGCGTTTTACGAGCAGAGTGTCTGCGTTCACAAATAAACACTGCTGTAATGTGTGCGGTGAAGCACCTCTCCGGAGAGCTGGAGGTCCTCGAAGCCGGAGCGCATGAGGGTTTGATTAAGCTGTGATCAGCTCCTGCCCTCTCCAGCTCCGAGAGCGCAATGAGGAAATAGCTCGTCTGGTCGCTGACAGAGCCCCGGTTTTTCTGTAAAGATAAATGACCCAAAGTATTAAAGTTTAACACTTTGACAAAACCCACCTGATCTGGAGGATTAATGCAATGAAAAATCCATCTGCGCGCGACTCCGTGGAGAGTAATGGCCTCGCGCTGGGAAGGTCAAACAATATTTAGGATAAGTATATATCCAGTGTATAGAGCTGAACTTTCCCAAGGCTCGCACACTTAAATGACACCTACACACACACGCTCACGTGCAGAAAGGGAGAGAGGAACAGTTGTCAAAGGACAGTGGGTACATTATTCTTTGTCAGCATGCATTGCCAATTTTGCCTTAAAAGTAATGCACACCTATTAATGCATCCAAATGAATAAGTTGGTGTACATTTAACCCTCGTGTTCTGTTGTAAATGACTGCGCTTTTTCCCAGAGACCCTGATGTAAGTGCATATTAATAGCTCTCTTTTGAAATGAATCTCTTATGTTTCTCTGTCTTCGCCCAGTATGCAGATCATTTTAAAGATTTGACAAACGTGACTTTGTTTGTGGTCAATTAGAGCTAATTCCTCAGAAAACTAGGACCATTCTCAAACTTAAAACCTGCTACTTACTGTTAAGATATTAAAATGGTCTCTCTGAAACAGACATGAAGGTAGACTAGCTAAATAACAAAACCAGTCCAGACCTGATTACGCACGAGGAATCGGGAAGACTAGGGCTGCGTATGTCCCAGATGGATCCCATAAATAGAGTCCAATTGGAAATGGCAGATAAACGGCGCAGTCAGAGAGGACAAAAAGATAATTTTTCAAAACATCCCATAGAAACAGACCCAACCAAACCTTCATTACCCCTCTGGTTTTGGACGAAACAGAAACTATTCACTCCCTGGAAGTAAGTCATCTTACGGAGGAAAAAGAGCCTGTCCCCCGTGGAACATTCCTCACGGAACACAGGAGGGGATTGCTGAAAAAAAAGAGTGAAGAAAGAAAAAGAAAGTGTGTCAGAAAAGAAGATCTCAGATTAGAAAAAAAAATCTAAAAAAAAACCTGTATCCATCCATCCATCCATCCATCCATCCATCCATCCGTCCGTCCGTCCGTCCGTCCGTCCGTCCGTCCGTCCGTCCGTCTGTCTGTCTGTCTGTCTGTCCGTCCGTCCGTCCGTCCGTCCGTCCGTCCGTCGGTCTATCTATCTATCTATCTATCTATCTATCTATCTATCTATCTATCTATCTATCTATCTATCTATCTATCTATCTATCTATCTATCTATCTATCTATCTATCTATCTATCTATCTATCTATCTATCTGTCTGTCTATCTGTCTGTCTGTCTGTCTGTCTCTCCGTATCAATTAAAAACACTTCTCATCACGTGACAATACTAAACATTTATTTAACAAACATAATATTTTTTCCTTTTACTTAATTTTCCCAAGGTCAAAATCCCCTTCACCCCCCCCCCCCCCCCCCAAAAAAAAGAATAACAAAACAGGGAAGCTGAGACAGAGATGTGTAATCGGAAAAAATGTAGAGTGAAAAAACTGGGAAAGGTCTAGGCCCTCAGTCCTGCTATAACTTACAGTGTCCCCGTCGCCCATAAATATCAGAAATAGGCTCACACTCAAACTCATTCACAAGCAGCAGTCCCTGCGTGTGTGTATCCCAGGGGCCCGGGGTCACCACACACACACAGAATTAGCCTTCAGCTGTAGACCGTCCGCTCTCAGGTAGTTTAAAGGGACAATGAGAAACACAAATTCACCCAATCGCTCTGCTGACGGCAGCTGCTAACTTACCACTGTATTTATGGCTGCACGTTTTGAAGCATGTGTGTTTTGGTGCACTCGCTTCATCCCTTTAAGCTTTCTGGACTTTTTTTGGTGGAGAAAAAGATCAATCATTTGAGATGACAGTGCTTAAGGAGGAACTAAACCTCTACAGTAAATTTGTCAGAAAACAAGGTTTTCAACTCAAGGCTGTACGTGCTCCTCGGGTGGATAAGCAGAGGAGAACCGCTGATCTATTTCTAATCATAGAGATTGTGAACAAAGCAATTCACATGCCATTACATTCATCAAACTACATTTTTAGGTAGCACGTTATTTTACAGCCCTGTTTCCCATATGTACTTATTACAGTAATTGCAATACTTGGATAATAATCCTAACCCTGAAGCTAAACCTAACCCCTGTAGTTACTTAAATTACCCAGTCATTTCTTAGGTAAGTACACTGTAAGTACACATACTGTAAAATAAAATGCAACCAATTTTTACATGAAATGTGGTGTTTCCTGTGAGTGCATTTTAGTCTAGATGGTTGCTAACTGGCCCAGGTCAACAGAGCCTATCCCTCCAATGGTAATCTATGGGATTTTTCTTTTTCATTCTTTTCATTTTCTTTTCTGTGCATGTTTTATCAGCCCACATGTGAAACTAGTTTAGTTTAGAAGAACTAGCACACCTCTCAAGGTTCCCAAGGTTTCAGTAACAAAGAAAAGAGCAAGACTTATTGTGAAATTGTGATTCATAATGTTGCAAAAGATTACTATTTCAAAAAGCTGTTCTTTTGAACTTTCTGTTCATCAAGTAATCCTGAAAAACAAATGGAAAAGCATGGTTTCGACAAACATATTAAGCAGCACAACCGTTTTCAACATCGGTGATAATTAGACATGTTTCTTGAGCAGCAAATCAGCATATTCATATTCAAATGATTTCTAAAGGATCATGTGACTGAAGACTGGAGTAATGATGCTGAAAAGGCAGCTTTGATCACAGGAATAAATTACATTTGAAAATATATCAAATTATATTTTCACTGTATTTCTGATCAAATAAATGCAGCCTTGGTGGGCATTAAACAATCTTCCGACCCCAAACTTCTGACCGGTAGTGTATATATATGATGATATGTCATTGCGTTTGGCTATTTTGCGGCATAACATTTCAGCACAATGCACGGTCAGCATTATTGTCAGTGGTATCAAACATTTATTCAAAACTGCTGTTTTTTTGTGCCTCATATTGAAACACATTAGCAACAGCTGTTACAATGAGGAAAATGATCAGGGTGAATCCTATAAAATAGCATCTGGTTTTAGCAGATTTTAGTCTTAAATAACAAAGATAAGTACTGAATCACATACAGCTGCAGAATATGAAATACTAGAGAAGAAACAGGCCAGATCAGCTCAGCTTTACATCAAAGCATCTTATTCAAATGGCCTGATTACTCTTTTGTTTGTCTCCTCTAAACAATGATGCTTCCAAACACACACACACACACACACACACACACACACACACACACACACACACACACACACACACACACACACACACACACACACACACACACACACACACACACACACACACACACACACACACACACACACACACACACACACACACACACACACACACACACACACACACACACACACACACACACACACACACACACACACACACACGTTTGTTTTTGTGAAATGTGAGGACATTCCATAGGCGTAATGGTTTTTATACCGTACAAACCGTATTTTCTATCCCCTTACACTGCCCCTACCCCTAAACCTAGCCCTCACAGGAGACTGTGCAGTTCACTTTCTGTGAAAAAAAACTCATTCTGTGTGATTTATAAGCATTTTGAAAAGTGAGGACATGGGGAACGTCCTCATATTTCACCCTCTTTTTGTAATACCTATGTCATACCCATGTCATTATACACATTTGTGTCCTGATATTTCACACACACGCACACACACACACACACACGCACGCACGCACGCACGCACGCACGCACGCACGCACGCACGCACGCACGCACGCACGCACGCACGCACGCACGCACGCACGCACGCACGCACGCACGCACACACACACACACACACACACACACACACACACACACACACACACACACACACACACACACACACACACACACACACACACACACACACACACACACACACACACACACACACACACACACACACACACACACACACACGTTTGTTTTTGTGAGGACATTCCATAGGCGTAATGGTTTTTATACCGTACAAACTATTTTCTATCCCCCTACACTGCCCCTGCCTCTAAACCTACCCATCACACACACACACACACACACACACACACACACACACACACACACACACACACACACACACACACACACACACACACACACACACACACACACACACACACACACACACACACACTGCCCCTAAACCTACCCATCACAGGAGACTGTGTAGTTCACTTTCTGTGAAAAAAACTTCATCCCGTATGATTTATAAGCATTTTGAAAAGTGAGGACATGGGGAACGTCCTCATATTTACCCTCTTTTTGTCATACCCATGTCATTATACACATTTGTGTCCTGATATTTCACAAAAACATGCCCACACACACACACACACACACACACACACGTCTGGTTCATCTTTTAGGGGACTCTCCATAGACGTAATGGTTTTTATACAGTACAAACTGTATATTCTCTCCCCTTACACTAACCCTACCCATAAACCTACCTAATTTGAATGATTTATAAGCTTTTGTACCCATGGGGACCTCATTTTAGGATCCCCACAGTGACACAAGGGTCTGTGAGCATTCAGTTTGAAGTCCCCACCGGGATAAAAAAACATGTCCACACGACACACACACACACAGAAACTACAGCCTGCAACAACAACATGCCTATCAAGAGGAAAAAGTCTTTCAACTCCACCTAAACATCAGGTCGGTTGTGTGTTAATAAACTCTTTGCTCACCCAGCGAGAAAAAGCCAGGTCTGATCTGCAGCGACACCCACAATACGGTGGCCGAGATTAAGCGGTATGGAAACGAACGGGGACAAAAGCCCATCAGCATGTCACGGAGGCAGCCGGCATTGTATCTATATGTTTGGAACAGCAGAGCCGTCAGGACTGCTGGCACAGTCATTCATCACAAACAAAGCGGGTTCTATCAGTAACACAATACCGAATACATCAGTAGTGCTGCTCTCTGACAACCAGGACACCAGCAGCAGGCCTGCGGACGAACATTCACATGTTTCAGCCGCTCGCTTCTTTAACCGTCTCTCACCTGCTTGTTCTTTTCTTCTGCTCTCCATCTCTACAAGCAGGGCCTTCAGTATCTCCTTGCATCCCTATATATAAAAAAGAAGATTTTATTCGCTTGTTTAGCACCACATTTACCTACAGAACTGTTTTAGGATGAAAGTATTAGGTACTCCTGTTCTTTAAGAACACCTAAAAAGATTCAAAACCAACAAACTTAAATCTGATGCTGTTTAGATTCATTTTTAAACACCAAATCAATCAATGTAAATGTGAAAGTTTTACTTAAAATGAGTCAAATCTGTATTACCATTTGAATGAGAATTGTATAATATAATACAATAATCTGAACTCAGTCCAGATTTTTTTTTGTTCTAGATTATTCACACTAGCATAAATGGTTTCACCAATATCATTATTAATCTGCAAATTATCTTATCACACTGTAAAAAATAAAAAAGGAAAATGTAATTTTCTGTCAGGACATTATCCAGTAATTTTACGGAAATTTCCTTTAAAACACAAACTAATGCAATGTGTAATTCAAAATACAGGTAAAACACCTGTAACAAAAAACAATACAGAAAATTACCTCATATTTATACAGTACATTCTGTTTTTACGGACTTTGAAAAGAGCGGATTTAAACTAAAAATGTACTTCATGTGTTAGCAAATTAAATGGATAGTCCAAAAATGAAAATTCTGTCATCATTTAGTCGCCCTCAAGTTGTTCCTGTATGAATGTCTTTCTTCTGTTGAACAGAAAAGAAGATATTTTGAAGAATGTTGGTGAAGAAACGGGTAACGTCGGTAATACGGGTACTGTAAGTTGCTTTGGATAAAAGCGTCTGCCAAATGCATAAATGTAAATGTAAATGTAAGAAACAGTTAATGGGCCCTATTGACTTCCATAGTATCTTCCATAGCGAGTAAATGACAGAATTTTCATTTTGAAGTTATACGGAATGAGCCAGAATATGCCTTACCAATGAAAGTCATTTTAAGAGTTAGATTAGGTAGAAATAGCACAAGTTAAAAATAACACATTCACTTTTTATAATATGGCATTACAATATGGGAGATTTCAGTAGCCTATAGCCAACTGTATATACAATATATACATTGTTACATTTTAAAGTAAACTTGTGGAGTATTTACACATCATAGACTCAATTTCTTTATGCAAATTTTACTTGTGTGTTCAGGTATTCTCTATATGTTGTGGGCACAAAATTGACATTTTTTGGTCCCTCTTGAAGAAAACAGCTAATAAATCATACTAAGTGAAGGCTTTTTTTTTTTTAATGGATGGATAGGTTTAGAGGTAAGGTTAGGGGATGCAGTTTGTAAAATCATTATGTCTATGGAAAGTCCCCATAAAACATGAACAGCCAACGTGTGTGTGTGTGTGTGTGTGTGTGTGTGTGTGTGTGTGTGTATTGGTTTGACCTACATTATGAGGACCTAAAGTCCTTGGGCCCTATTTTAACGATCTGAGCATATGGTCTGAAGCACATGGCACAGGCGCACTTGTCCGAATCCACTTTTGCAAGTTTAACAACAGAAAAAAATTGTCGGTGCATCAGGTGAATGGTCCAAAAGGGTTGTACCTAGTCTCTTAATGAGTCACAGGTGTGTTTTGGCCTCTACGTGCAATAAACCAATTATCTCCCATTCCCTTTAAAAGCCAGTTGTGCTTGCACCATGGCGGATTCACTATTTACATCTGAGCGGAAAGACTGAACGCTTCTCCAGAAAGGAATCCTTTTATTTTAATAATATTTAAAAATGTTTTTGTGCTGCTAGGCGTCCCTGTGTGTGTAATAATCATAGTGTACGCGGGTTGTGAACCCACCTATAGGCGCATATTACTAACACACCCTTTAAATAACACAAAAAATACTGCGCTATTGACTTTAGAGCAGGTTTGTGTTGGTCAATGGCGCAGTCGTTTTCAGTTCCTCAAAATAGCAACACGCCAACAATGCTCCTGAACACACCTTGTTTTCAGGTCAGATGCCCATGGGCGAAAAGACGGGAGCGAGTGCATTTGCTATTTAAACAACATGTCGCTGGACGTGAAAATGAAACTAGCAAAAAACACTTGCTAAGAAAACTAATTGATTTTTTTGTATTAAAAATTAAAAAATGCAGAAAGTTTTCTTTGATGGGTAGGTTCAGGGGCTAGAAAATATCATTAGCTCGGTATAAAAACCATTATGCGTATGAAATGTCCTCATAATGATAGGAGTATCAGCATGTGTGTGTGTGAAATACGACCTGGAGTTTTAACTAATGCTATCTTAACATCATGAACTTTCCACCTTAAATTCTCATCTCCACTTCAGTTGCTGGCCTCTTGTGTGCTTCTCTCTGAGTGGCTGAGTCAGCGATGGTGGTTTAATTACAGATCTGCTCCGGATGGGACTGAGGGACACACACACACACACACACCACTCTCACCTGGGACAGAAACTCTACAGGGAGAAAAGCAATAACATGTTCAATAGACGGCAATAAACTTGAAGTGTGTCCTCTTCCCCTGCGCCGTGGCAGCATTATCTGTTTATCCAGCACAAAAAGGAGAGGAACTCATATTGTACGTCATTACAGAGTGTTACAGTAATCAGATTCAGAGCTACATTGCGAAGTGCGTTTCTACAGAGCTTTATATTAAGGCTTAGAATTTCAAAATGTCATTATTTGAGGCATAATTTGAGTTTTTCAATAAGAAATGCATTAAAAATGTATAATAATCAGAGATTTGAGTCATGCGCGGAATGAATTGGCCACTGTAGATTGAATTGTTTTTGTTTTATGCTTTTCTGGTGTTGACAGCATTCATAAATGTGCCTCTTCAATTGAATTACAATGATCCTCTAATCAGTTACCAGAAAGAACTGCACGAATGCTTTTCTTCAAACTTTTTTAATAATTTACTCCTCAACAGTAATCGCTTTGATTTGACTTATATATTCAATTGTAAATGCATTTAACGGGGAAATAAAATGGAAAATGTAAAAAAAATGATGATCAGTATTTTGACTGAAATCCACTGATGTCAGGTACATTCAATAATCCTCAACACAATGTGCTTTATTATAATTCAAAAAGAAAAATAACCACTGAAAAATGTTTTTTTTTTTACTTTTATTGTTCATTTGATTTCTTACGCATCTGTTATGATTATTTCATAATGATTTTTAAAACCTTTTTATGTAAAGCCCTTAACCACTGCGTATGAAATGAGCTATATAAATAAACTCTGAAACAACACAATCTATGTGCTCGACTAGAATCCCCACCAGTAAGCTATTAATAACTCAATAACAAGTCCTTCGCTGAGATACGGGGGTCATAATTTACCAGGCAACAGCCAAGGACTATATTAATCTTTGGGAAGAGACCCCAAGGAATATTAGAGTCCGTGTCCCATAACAGGGGGACAATGACGGCATTGTGTGTCAAAGCGGACCACGAGCGGCACAGCCTGCTGCGAGCTCATTTAGAAGTCTGGGTGACTCTCCCCTGAGATCGGCCACCTCTCGAACCCCCTTCCCTGCATTTAGTTTTAATTAACCTCCGTTAGATACTGGGCTGTAGCTTTAGCGTGTCTGTGGCAGAAAGGTTAATGATTTTTATGGGCTCGGGGACAGAGGAGGGGACAGATCAATGCGACTCAATTCCCCACAAGGCTCACTCTCACCACCTCATCTCCGCTTACTGTCTCACTGTCAGTCTCTGGACCTGCGGAGAGAGAGACAGGTTGAGCATGACTTCTGCCTGACATGCACGCACACACACACACACACACGTCTGGTTCACTATATTTGTGGGTACTCTCCATAGACGTGATTTTTTTTATACTGTACAAACTGTATATTCTCTCCTCTTACACGAACCCTACCCCTAAACCTACCCATTACACAAAACTTTCTGCATTTTTACATAATAAAATAAAAAATAAAAACTAATTCTGTATTAATAAGCTTGTTTCCTAATGGGAACCTCAATTTAGGTCCCCACGTGTCTGTGTGCGTTTAGGTTGAAGTCCCCACCGGGATAGAAAAACAAACAAACACAAACACACAAACAGACACACAAACGCACACAGACGCTTCTACACACATTTGTGAGAGAATGGGTCGCTCTCAGGAGCTCAGTGAACTCAAGCGTGGTACCGTGATCGGTTGCCACCTGTGCAATAAGTCCATTCGTGAAATTTACTCACTACTAAATATTCCACGCTCAACTGTTAGTGGTGCCATGTAAAATCACAGAGCGGGGTCAGCGCATGCTGAGGGTCACAGAAGTCGCCAACTTTCTGCAGAGTCAATCGCTACAGACCTCCAAACTTTGTGTGGCCTTCAGATGAGCTCAAGAACAGTGTGTAGAGCTGCATGGAATGGGTTTCCATGGCCGAGCAGCTCATCCAAGCCTTACATCACCAAGTACAATGCAAAGTGGGGGATGCAGTGCATGGGGTAAAGCACGCCGCCACTGGACTCTAGAGCAGTCTCTGGAGTGACCAATCACGCTTCTCAGTCTGGCAATCCCATGGACGAGTCTGGGTTTGGCGGTTGTAGGAGAACGGTACTTGTCTGACTGCATTGTGCCAAGTGTAAAGTTAGATGGAGGGGGGATTATAGTGTGGGTTGTTTTTCAGAGGCTTAATGCTTCAGCATACCAGGCCATTTTGGACAATTTCATGCTCCCAACTTTGTGGGAACAGTTTGAGGACGGCCCCTTCCTGTCCCAGCATGACTGCACACCAGTGCACAAAGCGTCGGTCCATAAAGACATGGATGAGCGAGCTTGGTGTGGAGGAACTTGACTGGCCTGCACAGAGTCCTGACCTCAACCCGATTGAACACCTTTGGGATGAATTAGAGCGGAGACTGAGAGCCAGGCCTTCTCGTCCAACATCAGTGCCTGACCTCACAAATGCTCTTTTAGAAGAATGGTCAACAATTCCCATAAACACACTCCTAAAAATTGTGGAAAGCCTTTGCAGAAGAGTTGAAGCTGTTAGAGCTGCAAAGGGTGGGCCGACTTCACTCTAAACCCTACGGATTAAGAATGGGATGTCATTAAAGTTCATGTGCATGTAAAGGTAGGCGTCCCAAAACTTTTGGCAATATAGTTTTGGTTACTGTTCATAACCCCGGTTCTCTGAAACATTGAGTGCAGAGATCCCTTCCCATAGCTGGATCTCGAACACAAGATGATGATTATAATTTATAGCTTTATTTATTGATTTTAAAGCTTATTTGTATGACCTTTATTTAGGCTATTTATATAAATTTTAGCAAAGTGCCTATTAATGATTGAAAATGATACATGTGTAATTGATTAAGGGTATAATAATTACAACCCCAAATCAGAAAAAGTTGGGACAGTATGGAAAACGCAAAAAAAAAGTGATTTCTAAATTTACTTTTACTTGTATTTCATTGCAGATGGGCAGAGGATCGCCAGTTTGCCAATAAATACGTGAGAAAATTATTGAAAAATGTGTGCTCCGGACCAAAGAAGAAAAGGATCATCCAGACTGTTTCCAGCAACAAGTCCAAAAGCCAGGGTCTGTCATGGTATGGGGTTGTGTCAGTGCCCTTGGCAAAGGTAACTTGCACTTCTGTGAAGGCACCATTAATGCTGAAAAGTACAGAGATTTTGGAGCATAATATGCTGCCTTCAAGAAGACATCTTTTCCAGGGACGTCCATGCATATTTCAACAAGACAATGCAAAAGCACATTCTGCACACATTACAAAGTCCTGGCTGCGGAGGAAGAGGGTACGGGTACTTGACTGGCCTGCCTGCAGTCCCGACCTGTCTCCAATAGAGAATGTGTGGCACATTTTGAAGCGCAAAATGCGACATGAAGACCCCGTACTGATGCCCACCTTAAGACTTGTTTGCAGGAAGAATAGGACAAAATTACACCTGAAACACTTCATCACTTGGTGTCTTCAGTCCCTAAACGTCTTTTAAGTGTTGTGAAAAGGAATGGCAACATTTCAAAGTGGTAAATGTTTTACTGTCCCAACTTTTTTTTAAATGTGTTGCAGGTCTGAATGACAGGAAAGGATGCATATTTACAAATTACATGAAGTTGACCAGACAAAACATGAAATATTTTTTGTTCATATTGTCTGCAATGAAATACAAGTCAAAGTAAATTTAGAAATCACTTCTTTTTTTTTTTTGTTGCGTTTTCCATACTGTCCCAACTTTTTCTGATTTGGGGTTGTACATAAATTATATCTAAATCATTGAAAATTATTATTATTATTAATAAGCATTGTTAAAAGCCAGACACTTTAGTCTTTAAAAACCATTTGCTATGTAGTAACCTTTAATTTGGAGTAGAAAAAGGGGAAGTGACTTTATTGCATCAGAGGTGTGCTCACAGCTGATTTCCAATTTCAGTTTGAGATCTCTTATCCAGAACATAACCTGCCCTGGAGCAGGTTAGCCATGGAGCGTAAGTTACTATGGAGAGCAACACAGCTAAAAGCCAAACCACTTTAATGGCAGCTAAAACCCATGATTGGCACAAGCTTAAACATATCTGGCTTGCCAGCTAAACCGGCTTCATGGTATAGGCCCCTGGTTGTACCTCCAGTGTTAAAGACATCTGAAGCAGTATCTTATACACATTCACAGCTAAAGGTAAAAGCCTGAATGAATGAGCTAAACACCCTGGAGGCAAACTGAACACAAAATTGTAGTCCAACAAAAATAAGCTTTTACCTTCATGACAGCTAGAGATAAAATCGCTGTCAGATCATTTGTCATTCACTGACAACAAAAACAAGCTTTTTAGCAAGAGATAAACGATATACTTGTTACTTGACCAAACAGAAGACCAATTCCTATGACAGTGGGTGTGTTTATGGAATGCTCTTTGCTAAAATTTGGAAAGTTTTCATGAGTTTGGTAAAAGACTGAATGGGTTCTTACAAAACAAAGTACACAAACACAGAAAGCAATGCTTTTCCAATTCTCTGCCAGCACACAGTCCTGTATTAACGTGCATCATTGCATTACTGTGACGGTAACAAACCTCAGTACTCGAGGGGGTGATAGAGTTTCCTTCAATAGTCAGTTATGCTATTATTCAGGTAGCTTTAGTAGCTCTAGACGTTGACAGATTAACAGGTAGCTAAGCTATAACGTTAGTTTAACTTTCTTGCGAGAGAGAGAGAACACTGAAAACAGAATAAGTTTGCTTCTTCTCACTATAGGTGTCTATAATATTCGTGGGGGGTTAGTTTCTCAAGGGATCACAGAAGTTTTTGAACCAATTATCTAAGCTATAAATGAAGACAATGCTGTTTGGTTGATGGCACCAGAAGAAAGGTTCACAGACCTGAGCTGAGACATCAAAGACTGATTTAAAAGTAGTTAAGATACTAAAAAAATAAAAATAACATGGAATAAAATAAACCTATTCAGGCTCTGATGCCATATTGGTGTCTATTCACACCAAGTGCAAATAGTGCGCTTTGTTGGCAAGCACTATTTACAGTAGCTCCGCCCAACAATACCGCAAAAGGGGCATGTGTTTCAACTTCTTCAGTGGACTAGTCAGTAGAGCGTAAGGCTCATCAAACTAGATTTTGACACGATCGACCCGGGTTCAAATCCGCCTTTTGCAGAGCTCGCTCTTCTCCCTTTTCCCATCACATTTCAAATGTACTTTCTATACAAATTTTTAGAAAAAGTTCTAAAAGTGGAAATAAAGTACCTAACAAAATGTTTAATATTAATAAAGTATTTATTGGGTACACTCTAAAAAATGCTGGGTTAAAAATAACCCAAGTTGGGTTGAAAATGGACTAAAAATGGACAGCAATTGGGTTGTTTTAAGCAAACATTTAACCAAACTGCTGGGTTAAAACAACCCAATTGCTGGGTTAGTCCATTTTCAACCCAACTTGGGTTATTTTTAAACCCAGCATTTTTTAGAGTGTAGGGTTAGTGGTAGGTGTAGGGAGGGTTTTTATTGTCCCATTAAGGTGGCATCCATTTAATGATTTTAATAAATATAATCATTTACATTCTATGTTATTATTGCATCCTGTTAATGTACAACAATACTGAGGTGCAAATAGTAGGCTATGTATCTGCCAAAATAAAGTATAAATAGCATCTAATGAATATTTACATATATTGCAAAGAACTGCTACTTTTACATGGTGTAAATAGAATATATCACTAGTTTCACTTAGTGTAAATAGCATCTATCGCTAAGAAAATATGATATTTTCACTTAGTGCAAATAGCCACTGCCTAAAATATTCCTCAGGTAAATAAAATCACTAAATAAATAACTGTCATGGATTCCGCCAACACACCCTCAGCACCAGGTCCTACAGCTCCACCCACTCCCGGTCACCTGAATATTAAACTGCCACACACTCTCACCAAGCACCGCATATAAGCACCCGGTTCACACACACTCGTTGTCTGGTCTCGTCAGTCTCTACTCTCCTTCCTATGCCTACCTTCATCGTCCTCTACTAGAGACCTGTTGCATTGGACCCGTTATCTTCATCGTTCTTGTTACAAAATATTTGAATAATATTTGAATAAAGGGTGATGTCGATTCTCAAATGTTCATTGTATTAACTCAAAATTTTAAGACAACCAGGTAACTTACTTAAATTTTTTATTTATTTTTTACAGTGTAGTAATAGAATAATTGGCACCCTAGAAAAATATGATCAAATATGGCTGTAAAAATAAATCTGCATTGCTTATCCTTTTGATCTCGCATTAAAAAATATAACCTTTCATTGAGGATAAACAATTGAAAGTGGGGGGAAACTCACATTATGAAATAAATAGTTTTCTCCAATGCATGTTGGTCACAATTATTGGCACCCCTAGAAATTTTTATGAGTAAAACATCTATAATATAGTTTATTCCTATTCATATTTACATATTTTATAGCACACCAGGGTGACTAGGAGCGTACAATTGTCCAGCCATGACTTCCTGTTGTTCCACAGAAGTATGAGGAAACACAAACGCCAAATTCCCTTAATTCATCATTCATCTCAATGAGCAAAACCACAGAATATAGTTCTGATGTGCAGCAAAAGATTGTTGAACTTCACAAAACAGAAAGTGGCTGTAAGAAAATATCTAAAGCATTGAAAATCACCATCAGGGCAATAATTAAGACGTTCCAATCAACTAAAGATGTTCTGAATCTGCCTGGAAGAGGACGTGTGTCTATATCGTCCTAATGCACGAGAGGAGGAGAGTTTGAGTGGACAAAGACTCTCCAATGATCACAGATGGAGAATCACAGAGATGAGTTGAGTCTTGGGGTCAGAAAGCCTTAAAAAAAATGATCAAACAGCAGCTACATCACCACATGTTGTTTTGGGAGGATTTAAAAAGAAATCCTCCTCCCTCATCCAAAACAAACTCCAGCAAATTCAGTTGTCAGACAAGACTGGAATGTCAAAAGGGATCTGGTTCTGTGGTCAGATGAATCTATAAAAAGAGCTTTTTTGGCAGCCAACCCACCACATGGGTTTGGTGCAAACGGTTAAATATATAGTTGGATCTGTGATTTTTTTAAGCCCACTATTTTTCTGCCGTAGGTCCTGGATTTCTTGTTCAGATACATGGTATCATACTATCAAATACCAACAGATAGAAAATCAAAACCTGACGGCCTCTGCTAGAAATCTTATAATGGGCCGTGTCCTTCCATCAGGACAAAGATCCAAAACAAACATCAAAATCAACACACAAATGTGTCAATGAGCACTAAATGAATCTTCTGCCATGACCGTCCCAGTCCCCTGACCTGAACCCTATAGAGAATGAGTGATGAACTGAAGAGAAGAAGCTTTGAATCTGAAGGATCTGGAGAGATTCTGTATGAAGGAATGCTCTCTGATCTCCAAACTCATCAGGCATTATAGAAGAAAACTCAGAGCTGTTATCTTAGGAAAAGGAGGTTGCAAAAAGTATTTAATAAAAGGGTGCCAATAATTGTAGCCAACGTGTATTGGGAAAAAAACCCACTTATTTCATAAATACATTTTCCTCACATTTCAAATTCTTTTACCTTAATAAAAATGTTAGATTTGAATTAAAGATCAAAAGGATTAACAATGCAAATTTATTTTTTACAAGCTTCTTTGTTCATATTTATCAAGAGAGCCAATCATTTTGACCATTACTGTGTATGCATTGGTCAAACACTAGCTATATATTACTTGCTTAAAATAAATAAAGCCAGTGCTTTATTTAGCAGTGGTCGGCCATTTGTGCTCTATGATGTCTGTAGTGAAGTTCAATCGGACTGACAGATAACAGGCATCAGTTGCTCCATTTTTGAGTTCATAAACAACCTAGGTAGTGCATGCAAACACATACACATGCATTTTCATCTTAAAGCTACACTGTGTAACTTTTTTAGTTTATTCTTAGCTAAAAACACTTAGTTCTTTCAAAAATATATGTGCTTATTAATGTATATTTACTTCTTTCAAGAAATAAAGTATTCTCGTAAGTTTATAATATACCATTGAAAATACATACGGGTGAGGGGATCGAATGCGGGTCGCCATGTTACCCCTCCATCTTGAAAGTACATTAGCCAAAGAGGGACATACCCGTAAATTCAAGCTTCGCCTTTCGCTTTTTAACACTCGATGGCACCGTGTCGAATGTGGACGAGGTCGAACTGGAAGCCATGTTAATCTTGGACTAAATCAGCCACCGTAGGAGTTAAAACGAAATCGGAATTGAGAGGAACAGAAACTAATATTCACTGGATGGTCATATACGTTTTCACCGCTAGATGGGGGAAAATATCACACAGTGTAGCTTTAATATATGCAGCCTGCATTCTGTCCATCATGCACTGCTCATATCTCAATGCAGCCCTCTCAAAAATGAGAAGCACTTCACCCATCTGTGAAACGAGGGAAATATCTTACAACGGAAAGACAACCGGAGGAGCTCCTTTTATTTTTCTCTCTTAGCGAGACACATCTGGTTTACCTCTGCGCCCTCCCCCGGATCCTCCTCTGCCAATCGCATTTCAGCACCCGTAGGAGTGACAGGGCTGGTCTGCGTTTGAACTTCAGATGTCTTTTACACATACCGAGGGCCCAATGTAATTCACGCTGTCATGCGGCCTCACATTAGAGCATCGCTGACGTTGGCCTCTGCCCAGCTGCCTGTGTTGAGGTGTGGAGACATGCGATAATAATTATCGCTCCTCTTCTTCGCCCGGTGCGCACTGCTGTTAAAAGAGCAAACGCATGAGCAGGTAACGCAACGCATATCTGACATTCTTCAACATTACTGTGAGAATCAACAGCCTTTGACGCTCAGGAAAGACCTGTTGTCTTCTTCAGCATATCTCCAGCAATTTCACAAAGGGATTGTGAATTAAAGGGATAGTTCACCCAAAAATTTTAATTAGCCCATGATTTACTCACCCTCAAGTCATCCGAGGTGTGTATGACATTCTTCATTCAGACGAATAAAATCGGAGTTATATTAAAAATGTTCTGGCTAATCCAAGCTTTATAATAGCAGTAATAGTTGCTCTGTTTTTGATCTGTCTGTCAAATAGCGTGCTCCACCCGGCTGCAGGGTGTTAATAAAGGCTTTCTGACGCGAATCGATGCGTTTGAGTAAGAAAAATATCCATATTTTAAAATGTATTTAATTTTTTTCTATGACTGCATCAGCCATCCCCGCGCCATCACTTCCGGCGAATAAGGTCAAAATACATGCAAAATACCGGCGCGATCATAGATATATACATAGAATCCTCATTAGTGCCTGCGCGGATCGGTCGAATGAGGCATCTACGTATATATATATATATCTATGATCGCGCCAGTATTTTGACCTTATTCACCGGAAGTTATGGCGCTGGGAATGCTAGATGACATTCGTCTGATAAGAGGTAAAAAAATAAAATAAATACTGTTGAGTTTCTCGCAGAAACTGATCGTTTCGTGCCTTAAGACATCAATGTGTCGCCACGAGCCGCATGGTTTAATAAGGATTTCGTATGTCTGTGTGTTTTTACTCTCATTGCTCTCATACTCTAAAAAATCCCCATTGACATGCATTATACGACTATCACACTGCAACGGTTGGAATTAAAAATCTTCATTTGTGTTCTACCGAAGAAACAAAAACACCTACATCTTGGATGCCCTGGGGGTAAGCAGATAAACATAACAATTTCGTTTTTGGGTGAACTATCCCTTTAAATGGATGCCAAATGGCACTTTCAGATGCAATCAAACACGCAGGATTATTATAAGACCATCAAACCATATGAGTAGGCACTTGCTCACATAAGCAATCAAACAAAAGCAAAGGAACTGTCACAAAGGTCCTTACTGAATAATACAGTGAATGAACTGAACGTATGTGTAAACCTAACGGAGATACTCATTCGTTTATGTGCTCTGATTGCAAAAATAAAATATCATTCAAAAGTTTGGGGTCATTTTTTTGGGGGGGGGGAAGTATGTGCTGTGTTTGCATACTTTATCACAGATTAAATGAAATAAATGCAATATAATACATTATGTTGTCATGTAATTGTCAAGACATTGTCTCCTGGACCTGTACTCTTAGAGTGAGGAAGAGAGCAGGGAAAATCATCACAGACTCCGCTCACCCTGGACACCGCCGGTTTGAACGGTTACCGTCAGGACGGCGACTTCGATCGCTGGCCACTAGAACATCTCGGCACAGGAACAGTTTCTTCCCAAAGGCCATTTCCCTCTTGAACAGTTAAGTACGCATACCCCCCCCCCCCCCTCTAAAGTGCTGTACTCTGACTGTTTACTGCAATCTTCTAAACTCAGGAGATTATTTATATTTATATATTCATACTACTCAAATACTGTAAATTTGTTCATAATCTGTAAATGTTTATTCTGACTAAACGTAACTGTGACCTTCTATTTTTATACTATTTTCATATATTTATTCTTAAAATTTGTATTACTGTGTTCTTGTTGTGTTTGTATTGTATATGTTCACTGGAAGCTTCAGCACCAAAAAAAAAAATCCTTGTGTGTGCAAGCACACTTGGCAATAAAGCTCTTTCTGATTCTGATTCTGATTCTAATGTACTGCTTAATACAGTGTCTGTTTGTTTAAGAATATAGTTCAACATAAGTGAACTATCAATGGGGTCTACGTTTTTTATGCATGACCAGTGTTGGGGAAAGTTACTTGTAATGCATTACAAAAAAGTAATGCATTACAATATTGCGTTACTCCCTTAAAAAGTAACTAATTGAGTTACTTAGTTACTTTTTAAGAAAAGTAATGCGTTATGTTACTTTTGCGTTACTTTTTCTCACCTGGGCTGGGCTTGTTTTTTTGTTTTGTTTTTTAATAGCAAAAAAAGTAATTTTTTGTGCAAATGTAAAGACCTCTTCATACCAAAATTGAAATAATAGGCCTGCAAAAATGCACAAAACAAAATGTGCTGCCATTTTGGATAATGGAAGAATAGGACGCAGGAGAAAAACGTTTTACCAATAAAAACAAAAAATCTAGTAATTTTTGCTCATGACTTAACTGAATCATCAAAGGTCAGCAGCATGACATTGGTCAATAAAGGTATATTAAATGCATACAAATATTTGTTTTATTTAACATTTATATATTTGAGGTTTGAGTACTCTGATTTTGCATTTGACTGATTATATTCATTTTGAGGAGTACAGAATCTTTATTGTGCAAGTGAGACGAGTAAATGCTCACATTTAGTCTAGAACTACAATAACCATCATGTTTACACACAACGCCTCTGCACTTATTTTTCACAACATTTTTTGAAAAAGTAACTCAGATATTTTGTTGTAAATTTGAAAAGTAATGCGTTACTTTACTAGTTACTTGAAAAAGTAATATTATTACGTAACTCAAGTTACTTGTAATGCGTTACCCCTAACACTTTGCATGACACAGTATAACATTGTGACTTACATTTTACTGTAATAAAAAACAGGTTTTTGAGCATTAGTGGAGCTGAAGGTTTTAGAATAAACACGAAACGCACGTGATCGCTGTCATGCGGTGAATCCGGCCACACCGACGTGCGAATTGGCAGGCGTAAAAGTTGAAAAAAAAAAACGCCTCGGGTTAGTTTTTTTATTTTGACGCGGTGCGTTAAAAACTGGCCGACCAATGAGATCAGCGCTTTTGTTTACTCGCCTGGAGCTGCTGAAGTTACAGTAAAACACCACTTGGTGGCGCTCAAGCATAAAATGGTCTTGCCGAGCACACATTGATGCGACGAAGAGAAAGTGCGTACACAAAGAAGAAGATGAGCTGCTAATGCTGCTTGCCAGCCAAGGGGGTAATCCAGCCCCCGGAAAGCGTACCTTCCATGGGGCAGCTATTGCTAACCAAGCCATCACCTGCTGTTAGCATCCCATTGACTCCCATTCATTTTGGCCTCACTTTGACAGCGAATATCTTTACATCTGAGGCGTTTAAAGACTCCATTTGTCCATTGTTAATTTCTAAACAAACACAACAATGTATAAAATGCTCCATTACCTTGTATCTTACACTATCGCCCCGTAGAAGCCGTTTTTGTAAAAAGTAGGCTAACG
>NC_137109.1:47322593-47420093 GCF_949357685.1 Gobio gobio
GGTCTGAGTTATGTGCAGTTGGGTGATGTGTTTGTTTAACCATCTGGTAGCAACTCCTGCCTTTCTTCTGGTGATGTAGAGACTGCAAACAGACAGGAAGATCAGCTCAGACACATTTCATACACACAACCACGCACACACGGTGATGACAAAACGCTTCACACACACTCACAAGCAGCCTGACATACTCATTAGAGTTCCCGATCCGCACGAGAAAGAGCGAGTGCTAAACGAAAGAAGTGAAAGATGGAATATCAAAACACATCCAGCCATTGTATGATCACTGACTTTGGAGACATTTAAACAGTTTATGTGAGCTGTCATTTATACATAATTTACTACATCATCTACATAAGAAGTCTCATTAAAATCATATTAATGATTGCTTTGCTTTGCGACTAATACAGCGTTTTTTTTAATCCTTCTTAATTAAAAAAAAGCCTCTTTAAATATTTTTTTCCCCCATCAAAACACAAAATAATCAGGCAATACGTATAACCCAGTCTTTATCCACATTATCTGTCCTAAAATTGGGGTAAATTCTGTGGAGTGGATTTAAAGGAACACGCTGACTTTTCGGGACTTTATCTTATTCATCGTATCCCCCAGAGTTAGATAAGTCCATACATACCATTTTCATCTCTGTGCGTGCCATAACTCTGTCTCACTGCTAGCCTAGCTTAGCACAAAGACTGGAGGTAAATGGCTCCAGCTAGCCTACTGCTCAATAAGTGACAAAATAACGCCAACATTTTCCTATTTACATGTTGTGATGTGTATAGTTACATCGTGCACTAAGACCGACGAGAAATGAAAAGTTGCGATTTTCTAGACTGATATGGTTAGGAACTATACTATCATTCCTGCGTAATAATCAAGGAACTTTGCTGCCGTCCCATGGGCGCAATGATATTACACAGCGCCTGAACAAAGGCAAACTTCTGTCAACATAACCAACGTGACAACCTGCTTGCACAGAGAGAGTGCTGGGTACTATTTCCAGGCACTGCGTTATATCATTGCGCCCATGGGAAGGCACA
Organism: Gobio gobio; assembly: GCF_949357685.1. NCBI lineage: Eukaryota > Metazoa > Chordata > Actinopteri > Cypriniformes > Gobionidae > Gobio > Gobio gobio. The sequence goes on from NC_137109.1 coordinate 47,323,634, forward strand.
AAGTTCCTTGATTATTACGCAGGAATGAGAGTATAGTTCCTAACCATATCGGTCTAGAAAATCACAACTTTTCATTTCATTCAACTTAGTGCACGATGTAACTATACACATCACAACATGTAAATAGGAAAATGTTGGCGTTATTTTGACACTCATTGAGCAGTAGGCTAGCTGGAACCATTTACCTCCGGTCTTTGTGCTAAGCTAGGCTAGCGGTCAGGCTAAATGTGAGAGAGCCTTACTTCAAATTAGGCAAAAATGAGTGAAAAATATTAAGTTTTTTTTTTTCAAAATCAACAAAATACATAATCCTTCTTTCAAAACGTTTTCGTCTTACTCTGATCCACAATCATAAGCCTATTATAAGTGTTTATATTTTAGACCGTATGGGATGTTTTTTGTGGGAAACGCCAGTGCGTGTCTCTTTATATCTGTAATAGAGAAAATTAGCAAGAAAGGCTGAACGTGCAAGAAAGGTTGATGTTTGAAAAAAGACGAAGAACAAAGGACAACAACAAAATGAAAATGCGACAGAGCTCGTAATAAAACAAGAATCAACATGGTCTTTTCAAAGATGGTGAGAACTTACAGAGGGAGGTAACACTTTAGAATAATGGTCCGTCATTGATAGGTAACTATGCAGGAAGTAATGCAGGACTAATGAGTAGTACTACTTCAGCTAATACTACTAACTAATATAGAAACAAGCTTAACTAATCTGTAAGTAATATCGAATTTAGGAGATAGTACCTTGTTAAGTAATCAATAGCTACTGAATGAGATTAGCCTCATTAATAACTATTTACTAATAAAGAACATTATTGTGTGTCTGAGATGTAATCAATCATCTTTTTTACTCTCAATAAAGTCATAAAATGCATCACTAGTTACTCAAGGGTTACCTATAGTCACTATGCAGGAACTACTAGTAATCTGGACCATTATTTTAAAGTGAAAAAGATGGCTTTTCACATTTCAAAGTAATGGTCCAGATCACTAGTAGTCCTATATTAACCATATTCATCCGCACAGTCATGAAGAGCCGAAGCTCAACCAAAATAATGCATGCACTTTTTTTACCTAGAGTACCTTTAACAAAACATACAAGAGGAGAATTTTGTGGATGATGTGCATTCAAATTCTGCGGCAATAAACCACAAGATGCTTACAGTGATTTTTGAAATAAAGATTTTATAAAACAGAGGTAACAGCAATATGATACAAGATACCAATGTTTATTGAATACTTGCATTTAATGATTTACTTACATTATTACTATTACTTTATTTTGCTAAGTAATATGTTGGCTGATAATGGTTGCCAAGCAAAATATAACTTTGTACATTTATAGAGAACATGTGGCTCATCCAATCACAATTTAGAGTCAGAACTATCAGGGGTTTTTTTCATGGTAAATGCATTCAAAATCAGTTTGAGCACGAAACAAGTGTATTTAATAGAATATCATGAATATGTCAACACTTTTTTGCTCAAATCTCACTTTCCACTGAAGGACAATCACATTTGGGAGTCTCTAACCATGTTACAGCTCTTGTTGGACAGACACTGGGCTGTGCAGCAATTACCCAGCTCTAATAAAAAAGGGCACATCCTCCCTTTAATCACAAACTCCTGAATAATTAACAAGCTTTGTTATCTATCCACAGCTGCACCTCAGCAACCCCTTTCTGCATGTCACTTCCCATTTATCCAAAGTGGATTGATAGAAGAAGGTGACAGATGTACCCATGAGATCTCAATTGTTTCTCAAGACCACATTAAGATTACACAGAGAGCAAAGATCTCAACAATATCACAAAATATACTCGGATTAGCCGAGTCTGTGATCAAAAGTCAGAGATATCGAATTAAGCTCAAGCACTTCTCGTCAGATTCTTCCAAAACCAAATTATCCACATCAATATCAACCGTATTCAATTATTTTTCTATCTCTATAAACTCAATTTAGACAAAACTGATGTTTAAAGGGGAGGTCGATTATGATTTCACTTTTTTAACTTTAGTTAGTGTGTAATGTTGCTCTTTGAGGATGCAACATCTGCAAAGTTATGACGTTCAAAGTGAGATATTTTTGTTAAAAGAAATAGCCTTTTAAGGACTACAACCATAGACTGCAAAAAAATATGGACGTAGTGTCCGTGGCGTCACCCATAGGATTCTGAAGAAGCGTAAAATAGGGACGAGCTGGCCGTTGCCGTCTTGTCACTACCGGATAACAGAAAATGGGCAAAGAGGTGGGATGTGGGCGGAGCTGAGGGGACACAATGACTAACAGACAGCAGACAAACGGCTATCCACCTGTCACTCAAAGTGGCCACGCCCTTAATTATGCAGAACTTTAAGGCTTTATATAATGTAAACGAATGAGTTAGGGGAGAGCGGGGCACAACCTAACGCTTTTTGACTTTCTCAGTTTGTGTAAATCCACTTGGGGTTGAGAGTATTTATTTTTTCCCACATTAATTGCACACATGTCTAGTACGATTATGTGGTTTTGTTTCATTAATACAGTGTATACTTTTTTCTTGATTTCCCCCGAAAGAATGGAAGTGAAATGTGACAACATGCCCCATAGGTGGGGTACATTGTAACATGTGGTGGGGCACAATGTCACATGACCAAATGAAAGCTTAAAATGTTACCTGATATAATAAAAAAATATCCAAGACAAACTAAAATATTTTGTCAACAAAAATAAAATTATTAAAGGCGGCATGAAATCATTTTTTACAATTTGTATTTTTATATTAATATTGTAGTGTTTACTATAACTGATTTATCTGTTCACTTCATTATTTTTTAAAAATTCATTTACCCTTATAATCTTTAATCAAATATGTTAACTTTCCCTCCCCCATGAAACGACCTCTCTTCTCCCCCGGTCATGTGCTATGGCGCGAGGGCGGGGTTATCGCCCCGTCTCGTTTCTGCACCTCCTCTCAGAAACCTGTCACTGATCGTGGTTAGGTGCATTTTTCTCGGTATACACAATACCTTCTTCAAGAAGGACTTGAGGCAAAAAGAGAGAAATATATGAGAAATAAAAGCTTTTTTTTAATGTAAAAATTACTCAATATAGTCGGACGAACAGCTTATCGTGACGACTCGCACTGAGGAATGCAGCGTGTGAACGCGCTTACGGCGCGCCCCCTTTATAAGGGAGAGCTGAGAAAAAAGCTTTACAGAAATAAAGCCATAAAAGGCTTAAAATAAGTAAAATCTGTAGCATAAACCAGCGAAAAGTGAGGAAATATGCTCAGTAACATTATGTAGAAAAGATTTAGAAAGAAAATACATTTATTTAAGAGATAGATTGAGTTTTTCTCCACAACTGAGTGCAAACTTCAAATCTGCCTCCATTTTGTTAGCAACGCCCAACTTCCAACGATCCAATCAATTCCCGAAGGACGAAATCAAGCCTCGCCCTACATTTTTTTTCTAATTTCAGAAGCCGTTTCACTCGGATATACGTCACAATAAGGAGAAAAAGACGATCTCAACTTCCGTTTCATGCCGACTTTAACTTAAAAAAAAAAATAATGGCATTTTTTATCATTAAAAATACACTAATTTTTGAGTTTGACAACAAACACATTGCTAAATACAGCTATACAGCATAGTTTAAAACATAATAATAATTAATAATTTCTGAACATTAACTCTCAGTCATTATTCACCTTTTTCTCATGGTTTCTCAAAATAATTCATAAAAGTATAAAGGCATATTTCTAATAGGGGCTCATTGCCAGCACCAGTTGTGCAGATGGGGTTACAACACACCCCATCTGCACAACTGGGATTTCAATCGCTGCTCGTGTCTTCTGCTGTTAGATCAGCATTAAATAACTATACCAACTGTTCAATAACAGATATAAGATTAAAATAATATCGGATTTGTCTTATTTTAAATAAACACAAAAAACAGAGATGAAAACTAAACTTTTTTGCTATATGGTTAAATGTTCAGTAATATCTTCCAGAGATTTTTACATTTTGGCGCTATTTTTTCTCAAAATAATGTTGATATGGCAAAAATACACCAAGTTTCTTCATTCTGGCATGTGTGGAAAGGGTTAAAACATGCGTGTTACAACTAACCCCGCGTTAGGTTGTGCCCCGCGCTCCCCTGTACAAAAATTCACCCCCCTCACAGTCGTCATGAAGGGCAAAATTAGCCGTATAGACCAAAACCACAATTTGTACCAGACTGTAAACATGTTTTAATCTGCTGTAAAGTTGGGCATTTTAACATGAGCTCAATGAGATTCTGCTCCTTCTGGAGCCTCTAGTGGCCAGTCGATGAATTGCAGTTTAAGTCACTTCCATATTGGCTTCAAGAGAAACTGCGGGAGGTTGTCGCTTGACTACAACAAACGGCTGGTAGGGACTGCAAGTGACATCAGTAACTCTAAAATACATAATGCTCCGCCCTCGTCCTGAGAGGGGGCCCGGAGCAGCAGCTAATTTGCATTTAAAGGGACAGACACAAAAAGTTACACTTTTAACATGCTGTAAAAAAAGGATCTGTGGGGTGTTTTAAGCTAAAACTTCACATACACACTCTGGGGACATCAGAGACATATTTTACATCTTGTAAAAAGGGGCATTATAGGACACCTTTAAATGACTGACACCAAACTATAAAAGTCAAGTCACCTTTATTTCTATAGCGCTTTACACAATACAGATTGTTTCAAAGCAGCGTTACAGTAATACAGAGGAAAATAACAGAATCAACGATGTAAATTTCATGAGACAAATTACAATTTGGCTGTGAAGCAGCTCTGAAAAGACAATGTTGTCATTATTCAGCTCAAGTCAGCTCAGTTCAATGACTGTCAAATACCAGTAAATTGACTAGCGCAAACCTTAGTAAATCACCTTGCATTATTAATTGAAATACTCTCCTACCATAAATTTTGCGTCTGATAGGAAACTCCTTCAAATGCATAAGGTCAGCCGCAAAAACAACTGTGTCCACAGCTTTTCTGCGCTCATTTTTCACTGCGTGTCTTTAGTAAATCCTGACAGTCGTTTTTTTAACACCATAAAAGAGGTTAGTAAATCTGGTCCTAAGTGTCTTATTAAGAGCAACATCAGAGCATTTCTGGGTGACTATACTGTTTATACTGCAGACAGAAAACAATCAAGTCTCCAGTGATTGTGACATCAGATCCACACTAAATCTGGAAACACCATGCAAAAGAAATAACTCAATATCGGCGAGCCAGAAAGCCTGAAGATAGCAATACGCACTCAATCATGTTCTCCAACCATCCAATAGCGAGTTAGTGTAAAGCAAACATGAACATCGACCGTTCTGCTCGGCCTTTATGGGCCAAATCGATGAAAGCTATTCTCTAACGGGCCAACGGAGTCAAAAAATCTGCCATTTCCTCCAGGATGTGCTTTCTTTCTTGCACTCTTTCCATTTGTAGGAAATGTCACGCAGGGTGTTTCTGCTGAGCGTCTGAAGCAGTTGCTAACAGCTCCGCTGGACGGCTGCGGTACTGACACACCGCGGCTCTGTCGATGGCATTTGGTTTGTTTTTACACAACACTGACTCACACATAACTACCGCCACACTCTTTATAATGTCAGCACGAGGGCTGGGGTCAGTCGGTGTTTATAGCTACTGTGAGAGGGCAAGAAATAAACTATATCTGCTCTCCAGACAGAAATGACAACAAAATCAATGGCACAAATAGTAGGAATTTGGGTTTAACTGCAGAGAAACCACCATGACAATCTTTCAGGCCTGTGTCTGTACTAATACTTGGGGACAGAATATAATAAAAAATAAGGTTTTTAGTGGTGCTTGCCGTTGCAAAATTATCCACCACAATGCTAGGACGTTGTGGGTGGTTGCTAGGGCATTGCTTTGATGGTCTAGACTGTTGCTTACTGGTTTCTGGTCTCTAGATGTAGCTCAGGTCCATCCTTCAATGTAACCGTCTCCTTAACAAAATGATCGGAGGTGTCATTCATGGCTGTAAAAAAAGAAATAAGGAAAAAAGTAAAAAAAAAAAAAAAAGAAGAAATTAATTATTACTACACTGTAAAAAAAAATTCAGGTCTCCAATTTAAAATTTTCTAGTGACCGATCACATCTAAATTTTTCAGTTGGTCAAATTTAATTTCTGTGAACTGATGCAATTTAATTCACAGAAATTCAAGTTGGCCAATTAAAAAATGTAGATGTGATCAGTCACTAGAACATTTTCAATTGGAGACCTGATTTTTTTTTTTTTTTACAGTGTTATAAATACTACACTCTAAAAAAAAAAAAGGCTCGTAATCATAGGGGAACCTTTTTTAGTGCTATATAGCACCAATTTTGGTGCTTCAGTGGTTCTTCAGCGGTTCTTCAGAGGTGCTATATAGCACCTTAGTCAAAGAACCGGTGAAGAACCTCTGAAGAACCGCTGAAGAACCACTGAAGAACCGCTGAAGAACCACTGAAGCACCAAAATTGGTGCTATATAGCACTAAAAAAGGTTCCCCTATGATTACGAGCCAAGAACCATTTTTGGTGCAATATAGAACCTTTTTTTTTTTAGAGTGTAAGTATAGTGTGTGTGTGTGTGTGTGTGTGTGTGTGTGTGTGTGTGTGTGTGTGTGTGTGTGTGTGTGTGTATGTGTGTGTGTGTGGTCCTGGTTAACCCTACATTATTGGAACAAAATCTCCCCACAAAGATGGCAATATCCGAAATTGTTTTTGTCCACATGAGGAAAACAGCTTATAAATCATACTAAGTGATGTTTTTTGAAAATGTAAAAGTGCAGACAGTTTTGTGTGATGGGTAGGTTTAGGGGTAGGTTTAGTGCAATGGGAGAGAATATACAGTCTGTACAGTATGAAAACCATTACGTCTATGGAAAGTCCCCATAAAACATGAAAACACGACGTGTGTGTGTGTGTGTGTGGCTTGCTCATCCAATCAGAATTTAAAGTCAGAACAATCCGTTTTATGAACATAGTAATTCAATTTACAAAATCAATTCGAGCATGAAAAGCTGATTGACAGCGGGTCGTGAATATACCATCTTCGCTCTAATAATCTCTCTTATGTGTCTGTGAAATGATATTCTATAAAGTAACAAACATACAATCAGACTTTATGGGGTAACCCTTTCCAATAAGGTCCCATTAGTTATTCCACTAACTAACAATGAGCAATGCATTTAGTTAGTAAAATATCATAGTTCATGTTAGCTCAGGTCCATCAAATACTAATATTAACAGACACAACTTTTGATTTTAACAATGTATTAGTAAATGCTAAAATGGACATTGTTTAGAAGTATTTTTCAATGTTAGTTCCTGCTGTCTAATGAGTTAACTAATGTTGACAAATGAAACCTTATTGTAAAGTGTTTATGGTATGGTATGAAATGTAAAGAACCTGTTTGCAAGCTCTCTGCAGGGAATGTGTTTGTGTGTGTGTGTGTGTGTTGTAAGTGTGTGGCGGCTGAAGCCTGACTGAATTGACGCCTTCTCCAGTTCAAAGGTTAATGAATGATTATTTCCCCTCTCCCAGCAGGCCGTGAGCGCTCTCCTGTAGCCAGAGCTGTCAGGAAGGAAACATACTCTTGCATCATTAAGATATCTCTCACAATGTGATCGAATGAAATCTGAGACATTGTGGGGTTTCGTGCGATTGAATGACATTATTTGGTTCCAGAGAAAGAAAGAAATTCAGTGTTGCACTGAGCGTGACAGCCCGATTTCATATTTATGAAGGCCATTTTGTAAGATGTGCAAGCCGTTCGTCATAGGTACACATTTGCAAAAGCTGAAATATAAAATGGTCAGATTCTTTTAAATCACATTTGACCATTGCTACATAACGTTTCCCACCAAATGTGAAAAGTGCAGGGTTAGCGAGAGGCTTTTCTAGTGATATAAAGTGATCGAGTGTTTCTTACCCCTGCAGAGGGAACAGCTTTGAAACACATTACTGTGTGAAACTGTCTGTGTGACTGACCTTTTCTCTCTCTCTCTCTCCCCTGACCCCGAACTCCTCTCTCTTCGCTGGCAGGCCTCGGCTTCAGAGATGCAGAGTTCAGCTCATATTCCGTTTCACCCCAGTCCAGGTGCGGGCGGCTGGACTTGCTGCGAACCGTACCCGCTCCCAGACCCAAAGCACGGAGCGAGATATTTACACCCCCTGTGTGTGCTGACTCGGCCTCACAACTTTATTTCTATCTTCATGGATGTCCAAACACGGAGAAAGAAATTCAATTCATTTAATGCAGCAATTTGATGAAAGATGCCAACAAAGTAAGTTCTTTTGTGCGTAGTATTTTAGTGCAAAACCCCACATCTTATTCACTAACCACCCAAAATCCAGTTAAACAGGCACTATCAGCGCTGATAAAGTGCTGCACCATATTTAAATGAACCCACTGTCAACAAAACAGGCCTCTTTTCTGTGTAAATTGGGCTTATTATAGTCACACATAGTCAGTGCTAAATGTCTGGCACAATGAATGAATTAAATCTCACAATTCTGAGAAAAATCTGAAATGCAACATATGTAGTCACAATTCTAGAAATAAAGTCCCAACTCGGAGAAATAAAGTCAGATTGCGAGGTATAAATTCACAGTTCTGACTTTTTTCTCTCGCAATTTCCAGTTTATATTTCACAATCATGACTTTTTTACTCAGCACTTCTAGTTTATCTCTCGCAGTTCAGACTTTATAACTCACAATTGCACGTTTATATCTCACAATTCTGAGAAAAGTCTGAATATAGATATAAAATTGCAATTCTAGAAATAAAGTAGTAACTCTGAGAAAAAAAGTAATAATTGCGAGGTATAAATTCAAAAGTTCAGACTTTTTCCTCAAAAATTGTGAGTTTATCTCGCTTTAAATCTCAAAAATTGTGAGTTTATCTCGCAATTTTTCTCGCAAACTGCGAATTTATCTCGCAAACTGCGAATTTATCTCGCAATTCTGACTTTTTTCCCAGAATTCTGACTTTTTTTCTAGAATTGTGACTACATATGTTGCATTTCAGACTTTTTTCTCAGAATTTGGAGATATAAAGTTTAAATATACATGTTTATATCTTGTAATTTTGACTTTATAACTTGCAATTGCGCGTTTATATCTCACAATTCTGAGAAAAGTCTGAAATGCAAGATATACAATTGCAATTCTAGAAATAAGGTCGCAACTCAGAGAAATAAAGTCAGATTGCGAGGTATAAATTCACAATTCTGACTTTTTTCTCGCAAACTGCGAATTGATCTTGCAATTCTGACCTTTTTTCTCTCAGAATTCCAACTTTATTTCTAGAATTGTGACTACATATGCTGGATTTCAGATTTTTTTCTCAGAATTTGGAGATATAAAGTTTATATATATACGTTTATATCTTGCAATTTTGACTTTATAACTTGCAATTGCGCGTTTATATCTCAATTCTGAGAAAAGTCTAAAATGCAAGATACAAAATTGCAATTCTAGAAATATAGTCGCAACTCTGATAAATAAAGTCAGAATTGCGAGGTATAAATTCACAATTCTGACTTTTTTCTAACAAATTGCGAATTTCTCACAATTCTGACTTTTTTCTCGCAATTGCAAATTAATGTTGCAAATCTGACTTTTTTTCTCAGAATTCTGACTTTATTTCTAGAATTGTGACCACATATGTTGCATTCCAGACTTTTTTCTCAGAATTTGGAGATAAAAAGTTTATATATATGTTTATATCTTGCAATTTTGACTTTATAACTTGCAGTTGCACGTTTATATCTCACAATTCTGAGAAAAGTCTGAAATGCAACATATGTCACAATTCTAGAAATAAAGCCCCAACTCTGAGAAATAAAGTCAGATTGCGAGGTATTCACAATTCTGACTTTTTTCTTGCAAATTGCGAATTTCTTGGAATTTTTTCTCAGAATTCTTTATTTCTTGAATTGTGACTACATATGTTGCATTTCAGACTTTTTTCTCAGAATTTGGAGATATAAAGTTTATATCTTGCAATTTTGACTTTATAACTTGCAATTGCAAGTTTATATCTCATAATTGAGAGAAAAAGTTTTACATATCGCAATTCTGACATTTTAACACATAATTGTGAGCTGTGAACTCGAGTTAAAAAGTCAGATTACAGAGATAAAGTCGCAATTACCTTTTAAAAAAATGTTCCATGGCAGAAACAAACTCCCGTATTACTGCCTAAAGAAATTAATTGTTTTGTTTTGTTTAAAAGAGAAGTAAAAATGTCGAGGTTGCATTTGTAATTTGGAAAAAATGGCGTTGGCACAAATTTACCCAATAACAAGGTGCATATATTAAAGCAAAATTATCAAAGGAAGTGTTCAAAAACTAGATATTTTCTTATTATATATAATATATTCATATTATAATAAAGCTCTTGACCAGAACAGTTGCTGGAGCGCTTTCCCTCAATGCACTAGTTATGTTCCAAGCATCAATAAACTTCTCGATTATAAATGCATTTTAAAATATCCTGAAAACCGCATTAAGAGCCCTTTTTTGCACATTATTTGCATAATTCCTGTAATGAATCGAGTGCTAAATCAACCCATACACTGTGTGCAAATAAACAGCATTCATTCAGTGCTTTACCTACTTATTAATGCTCTGATTTGTGATTATTTTGTAGCCTACATGATCTGTAACCTCACGGTTCATTTAAAATGGCCCACAAATGAGGCTCTCTCACTTTCAGAGCTGGTCTGAAAAGTGAATTAGTGATTAGCCGGGGCTGCCGCAAGAGCGTTACTAATGATATCGGTTCAACTTTGGTTCCAAGCGGTCAGTTGAGCTTTGTTTTTCTCTCCTCCACGCTCTTCCACCTCTTGAATGTCCCTCGGTTCCACCTTCATTTGTGAGGCATAAACATTTGCCTGAACCGAGCACAGGGAGCTCATTTCTCAGCGCTCCGTTGGACAGTTGTCCTGTGGGTTAATGGCTCACCGAAGACCAGAATCAGAGCAGATGAAAGAAAGCAAAGGGCCCTCGTTTTCTCTCATTAATCATGCTTGTTTTCTTTTGGCTGATCTTTTCACCCAGCTTTAAGGACCTGTCCGCTCGACTCTGGACTCGTCCGAGGTGCAAAGGGCCGCCAGGGGCCTCTAGGAGCCTCTCGATCTCTCAGCTAGAATATCCTCCGGGGGCCTGAATCAGACTGCGCTTTAATGGCTTTTGTAATGGCAAATTATAAAGGCGCTACGAGGGGAAGATTAATCGGGGGTGGTCTGAGGGGTAGGAAAGCCTGGGATACGCGGTAACCCGAGAAAGTTAACACAGCTCTGAAATATGAAGCGTGCTGCCCTCGTGACAACGCTAACGCAGACATATAAACCCTGCGATGTGACGTTTGGGTGTGTTTTTGTTGCCCGGGGGCAATGTGACCAGCAAAAAATCATTATCATTTATAATATTAACAAATTGTTTTGTCAGCTTTTTCAACGCCATCATCATTCCTGTGCTAATAGATTGGGTGTAACTCCGATCAGGGCTTTAAATCCCCCCTCGGGCCTCAAAAGGGTGTTTGTGTGCATTCTGTCAAAATTCAGTCAACTACAAATTAGAGACAAATTGAGTACTCTTTCAAGAAACATAAGACTTCAGTTATCATGCCACTGAATGGCATCATTATATAAATAGTATTTATAGTTAATATCAAAAAAAGGAACAAACATTTTTGACAAAACCGAACAATTATTAATTGAGACCTATGTAAATTGTAAAAAACAAAAAAAGGTGTTTCCGACCATTTTACCATCTCTTTCATGAGTCCAGCTTCTACAGGCAGATGCATCACAACGGCTAATGATCTCGGTTTGCATTTACAGTACATCCAACAATTAAAAATAATTTCAGACAGAGCACAAACATTTGCTGTGCGTGAATGGCCCCTAAATCCATCTCGGACAAACGTTCAATAGGATGAACTAAACAATCGACTTCTAAAGACACTTTTTGCTTATTCGAAACTTTACTCACAACATTGTCATCGTCATTTGGGGACTTCTCTTAGAAATTATTTATACAGTATGGCGCTGAACCCTAAAGATGTCCGAGTTCCGGTCCCAGCGCAACTGATACTCAACTGCTATTGGCTCATCTGCGTTCGAGGGGAGGGGCTTACTGATAGGTCAATTGCGTCATGCTCAAGAGTCTTGTTTATTATTTGAATGAGATATGAATGAGTGCGTTCACGGAGCGGCGGAATCATCATCTCGGCGATTAAAACATTAAGATCAACTCTGTTCTTCAGATAAAGACATCGTATGACTTCAGAAGACTTGGAATGCAACATGAGTTCATACTTTTATACTGTTTTTGGTTAGTTTTTGCAATAAATACCTGTGACTGTACTTGTATTTGCCTGTTACGTGTTTTATATTGTTTAGAAGTTGATAAATTTAGGGTAGGAGTTGGGTTAATTCCTCCAAAATATAAAAGTAGCCTATAAATATTAATAGAATCATGTCTACTTTTACAAATGCAAAGAATTAAATGTGTCTTGATCTGACGCATCGGGCAAACAACCGAAATCAATGGAGTACCCTGCGGATCGATATAGTGACGTCTAGGGGTGCCTAGACACTTGACCATGCTTCAGATTTTGACACCTTGGGAGTGAGAATGGGTTGTTTTGTTTTGTGATGGTTGTTCATGAGTCTTGTTTGTCCTGAGCAGTTAAACTGCCCAATGTTCTTCAGAAAAATCCTCCAGGTCCCGTAAATTCTTCAGTTTCCCAGCATATTTTGTATATTTGAACCCTCTCCAGCAGTGACTTTGAGATCCATCTTTTCACACTGAGGACAATTGAGGGACTCATACACAAGTAATAAAAAAGGTTGAAACATTCACTGATGCTCCAGAAGGAAACACGAGGCATTAAGAGCTGGGGGGTGAAAACTTATTGAATTTGAAGATTTTCTGGGAAACATGCAAGTATCTTCTGTTGCTTCTGAAGGGCAGTAATCAACGAAGAAAATAATTATATTTAAACAAAATAAGAAACTTTTGGACATCGTCATCCTGCTCAAAAGTTTTCACCCCCGGCTCTTAATGCCTCGTGAATGTTTCAACCTTTTTGATTACTTGTGTTTGAGTCCCTCAATTGTCCTCAGTGTGAAAAGATGGATTTCAAAATCATACAGTCCCTGCTGGAGAGGGTTCAAATGTGCAAAAGATGCTGGAAAACTGAAGAATGTGCTGGACCTGGAGGATTTTTCTGAAGAACATTGGGCAGTTTAACTGCTCAGGACAAACAAGAGATTCAAGAACAACCATCACAAAACAAAACAAAAACAGCCGTGGATCATCCAGGGAATGACGCTCAGTATTGAGAATCAATGTTTCATAAACTTTTGAACGGGGTTCTTTTAATAAATTCAGCTATTTTTTTGTCTTGTGGACTATCTGTAAACATATCTTAATCAGGACAGTACTAAATAAAAAAAAATAACGTGCATTTTGTATGATATCTCTTGTTTTGTTTAAATTATTCACATTCTCAAGGGGTGTGTAAACTTTTGAGCAAGACTGTATATATCCCTACAGGAATCATCATTTTCCTCTATATTTAACTTGGTGTAGAAAACAAATTTGTCATAACGTTTTTAAAATGTAATGATCCTTTGGAAATCGTTCTAATATGCTTAAGAAACCATTTTAAAAACAATGCTGAGTAATATATATATATATATTTATTTCTATATATATGTATATATATATTTATGTATTCTTTGAAGAATATAAAGTTAAAAAGAGCAGCATTCATTAAAAAAACGAATATTTATTTGCATCCCTTTTAATAAATGTAATACAGCCTTGCTGAATAAAAGTATTAATGTATTTTTTTTTTTAATCTTACTGACCTCAAACTGTAGTGTACTGTATATTAGTTACTTTATTATAAATCTAATCTAATTAGTCTAACAATACGGACATTACTTATCTTGAACAATTCACAATCACATACACTGTAAAAAAAATCCTGTTGTTTCTACGGAAAAATACCGGCAGCTGTGGTTACCAGAACATTACTGTAAAAATGACATCAAACCGTAAACATACTTACGGAGTTGCATGTGAATTTTACATTTTAAACATGTATATTTAACATTGGATTTCAGTAATATTAACATCATTGTTACACTGAAGTGAACAAGTTTGTTGAGTAAATTTAACATTTTAAACATGTGAATTCAACATTGGGATTCCGTGATATCTATGTCACTGCTATGCTAAACTGACGAGTTTGCTCAGTTAAATTTACATCCGGCTGTTTATTTAACATTAGATCAGGGCTTACACTGTAAAAAAAATCCCCGTAAAATTTACGGTAAAAAAAAAAAACACATATTTCATTAACTGAAATAATGTTAAATTACCAACCTATTGAAATACTAATATCTGTTATGTATCTTTGATATATACAGACAACCACCAATCACAGTGGTGATGAGAATCATGTGATGAATCAAAGCTAATCAAAAGCAGCTTTTAAGAGAACAATAGTAATATATAGAAGGTGCTTAGTGTCATTCACACAAACACTAAACACCATCATGGTAAAACTTAAATTTAAAAAATGCAATAAACATTAATTTAACAACATCAGATTTAACATAAAACCCTAATGTACATAGCTGATTAGAAAAAACAAAGAAGAAACATAGTTATTGTAATGAAAATACATCAAATGCGAAGTGTCACGCTGGGAATTCTGGGAATGTCAATTTACGGGTTTTCCACTGTAAATTACACAATGACTTGTTCTTTTTCACTTCCAAAAACTGTAAATTTAACGGTATTTTACTGTAAAATTAAATGAAATGTAAGGTTAGATCTATTACAGTTATTCACCGTATATAGTACGGATACTTTCTGTTAACCAATTAACTGTTTTTCACCGTAGCATTTTTACAGTAAAATACCGTTAAAATCACAATCATTTTTTACAGTGTGAAAAAGAACAAGTCATTGTGTAATTTACAGTGAAAAACCCGTAAATTGACATTCCCAGAATTCCCAGCGTGACACTTCGCATTTGATGTATTTTCATTACAATAACTATGTTTCTTCTTTGTTTTTTCTAATCAGCTATGTACATTAGGGTTTTATGTTATATCTGATGTTGTTAAATTAATGTTTATTGCATTTTTTAAATTTAAGTTTTACCATGATGGTGTTTAGTGTTTGTGTGAATGACACTAAGCACCTTCTATATATTACTATTGTTCTCTTAAAAGCTGCTTTTGATTAGCTTTGATTCATCACATGATTCTCATCACTACTGTGATTGGTGGTTGTCTGTATATATCAAAGATACATAACAGATATTAGTATTTCAATAGGTTGGTAATTTAACATTATTTCAGTTAATGAAATATGTGTTTTTTTTTTTTACCGTAAATTTTACGGGGATTTTTTTTACAGTGTAAGCCCTGATCTAATGTTAAATAAACAGCCGGATGTAAATTTAACTGAGCAAACTCGTCAGTTTAGCATAGCAGTGACATAGATATCACGGAATCCCAATGTTGAATTCACATGTTTAAAATGTTAAATTTACTCAACAAACTTGTTCACTTCAGTGTAACAATGATGTTAATATTACTGAAATCCAATGTTAAATATACATGTTTAAAATGTAAAATTCACATGCAACTCCGTAAGTATGTTTACGGTTTGATGTCATTTTTACAGTAATGTTCTGGTAACCACAGCTGCCGGTATTTTTCCGTAGAAACAACGGGATTTTTTTTACAGTGCACTTCCAAAAACTGTAAATTTAACGGTATTTTACTGTAAAATTAAATGAAATGTAAGGTTAGATCTATTACAGTTATTCACGGTTATATGTTAACCAATTAACTGTTTTTCACCGTAGCATTTTTACAGTAAAATACCGTTAAAATCACAATCATTTTTTACAGTGTAGAGATGCATCGGAAAATCCGAAGCTCTCATCGGTTTGATGGTGTTTATGCTACAAAAATGCTAAAACGTTGTGCCAGAGGTACTGTAACACTGAATCCAGGGATCATGAGAGGATTTTCTGTTTGTCATACTCTCGTTAAGTTACGATTAAAGTCCCTGCTAACATACAAACCCACTAACTAACTGTTCTCACGTCATGTAACACTGTAGGTCAAAAACACGAAGGTCTACATTTCAGTGCCTCTTCATATTAAACTGGTTATTTGTAAATAAATTTCATTTTAGATATGTTTAATTTCTACATTATCTGTCCTACTAAGGAGGACTCCTATTTTGATGGGTATTATAGTCTCCGGGTAACGAAAGGAAGAGCTTGCATACAGTTTATCGGAGGTGTTTTGCAGATACAAAGTTTACCAGTTATTAACCGCACCCTCGAAAAGGCATAAGGTCTGTGTATATGTTTGTTTATTGTTAGTGGTATGAGTGTTTTTGTGTAATTTGCTGTGTATGTTATTGGTAATGCAACGGAGAGAGAGAGTTGTGAATGAGACGTTAATGCGCTCTTCTTATGCATTGTTTGTTCAGCTCTTACGATGATTTTTTGGAGTGAGTAACGATGGAATAAACTTGATAAACCATCAGTAAAGTTTGGCCATCATTCGGACGGGATATACGCTACAATCTGTGTCCAAAAACATCTTGGGATAAGGTTTTCACACTGACAGCTGTACATTGTAAGATATAGCAACTCCGTTTTTGTCCGAGTTAGCAACAGTAACTAAGGGGGGCGGGACTTACCGATAGGTCAATTGGTCACAAGACACACAAGAGCCAATGACATTTCACTATGAAATCTGACGTAATGTTTCTTCGGGCAGGAATTTTTGAAATTTGAATGTGTGCATGATCTTCGGTGGATGGAGATGCTGATCGCTTTTGGGGATTTCCTTCACACAAATCAAGCGTTTGGCCTCGCAACACTTGGAATATTTGTACTTTTTGAATAAATTGTGCCTACAGTCACATCTGCCTGTTACATCCTGTGTTTTATATTATATAATACACAAATGGGTAGGTTTAGGGATGGGATGGGGTTGGGTTACATGTTCAAACGTGTCTAAATAGTGTAAATAAAATTATGCTGGCTGATTAAATTGAGAATCACACTCCAACATGTCATAATGGCAAAATCATAACCCGATATATAATTTCATCATGACAATAACGTTCCCATGCCCAACGCGTCTGTGTATGACACCAAAGGTTTCTCATTGAAATCAATAAAGCACCCTGTGCATCCAACAATTACACCTAGGGGTGCCTTTAGAAAGGAAGTTGGCCATGCTTCAGATTTAGACGCCTTGGGAGTGAGAATGGGTTGAAAAATAAACCAGCGTGGATCATCCGGGGAACGACAGTATTAAGAATCAATGGGTCATAAACTTTTGAACAGGGTCATTTTTATTAATTCAGCTATTGTTTTGTCTTGTGGACTATATGCAAAGATATTTTTATGTAAAATATCTTACTCAGGGCATTACTAAATACAAAAATAACATTTTGTATGATCCCTCTTTTTTTGTCAAAATTATTCACATTTTCACAGAATCTGCAAGGGGTGTGTAAACCTTTGAGCAAGATATGTATATATATATATCATCTGTCCATCATCGTATAAAGCCCGCCCTGACAATTTGATTGGTCCGAACAGCTTCTGTTAAGGCTTAGTTGCTCCACAACGGATCAAGTCCAGACCGAACTTCCCGACCTCAAATGTTGTGAGCGGGGCTGAGTTCGACTGGCATCCAGGCTAGACTTCCATAGTATGGGGGAAAAAATCCTATGGAAGTCAATGGCTACCATCAACTTTTTGATTACCAACATTCTTCAAAATATCTTCGTTTGTGTTATATATATATATATATATATATATATATATTGGTGCTGCAAACCCTGAGCTAGAACCCGAGCACTTGACCCTCCTTAAGAACACAAAAAACACACACCAAAAAACAGAAAAAGAAACGAAATGGGAGGCCATTGGGAGCCCTCATATCTCATCTCTATTAACGGGTTTACTGGTGACCCCAGGGGTGCTCGTAAAAGTTTACGCCCAGGTTTCAGGCCGAGTCCCCTCTGAAAGTATGAAAGAAATGGGTTAGTTTATGGTTCGCCTTCAGGGTTTTACTGCATGTTTTACTAAAGCTCTCGTTTTAACAGACCCTGGTTCTAATTAGCCAGGCAGTGGCACCGCGGCCGGCCCAAAAACTTCCTTTCTTCTCTCAGAGAGAAAGTGAGAGAGCGAGTGCACGAGAGAGACTGTAATTGACTGTTGATCTGGGAGGACACACGTAGGTCAGGTTGGGAGGTGAAGGAGACCAGTATTCGCTGAGATATGCTGCCACTTCAGGAATGTAATGAACAGCTCCAGTCATAAAACGCTGGGCCCCGTATATCATATCTTTTCTAAACACATTTGTGGTGCAGAGGGTAAATCTGCGTTACCTCGGCCGTCAGGAATGTCTTCACGGAGAGAAGAGAGAGCACATCATCCCAGATGAAACGGAAAAGCAGAGTGCTTTCAGCAAGTGCTGCGACTGTAAAGAGAGAGAGAGAGGGGTTATCTTACACCACACACATGAACTATGAACGAAGGGTGTTATTGTTTTACTCTTAATTGAGTTCTTGTATGAATGTTAATTATTCGCCCTCATTTGATGAAGGAAGCAGCTCTGCAGGGGGTCCAATTAGCATTCTTTAAGATTTTATTTTTAAGTGATAAAATTAAAATATGAAGTTAATTCCAACCAGAGGTGCAGTTAAGAAGCAATAGTTCTTTGTCATACAAATATTAAAACATAAGCAAGTGAAGATTAACATTTAAAGTGCCTAAATCTTTTCCTCACCCTCAAGTTGTTTCAAACCTGTATGCATTTCTTTCTTCTGCAGAACACAAACGAAGATATTTTGAAGAATGTTGGTAATCAAAAAGTTGATGGTAGCCATTGACTTCCATAGGATTTTTTCCCCCATACTATGGAAGTCTAGCCTGGATGCCAGTCGAACTCAGCCCCGCTCACAACATTTGAGGTCGGGAAGTTCGGTCTGGACTTGATCTGTTGTGGAGCAACTAAGCCTTAACAGAAGCTGTTCGGACCAATCAAATTGTCAGGGCGGGCTTTATACGATGATGGACAGATGATCAACAGTAACACAGTCATCATCCACGTCACCAAATAGCGCTTGGGTTAAATTCGTTCTAATCCTAAACAGAAAACTTGTTTGTATATGCCTTCACTATTTCTCTCAAAAATGATGATTGTGCTGGTAAGTACTCTGTGTGTGAATGCCTGTTATTTACATTGCTTCTTCCAATCTTTTTGCTAATTATCTTTAATGTATTTGGCCTGTTTTGATCCGATTCCTTTTTACAACACCGGCAAACATCGCTTACACTCATCTTCTTCTCGTACTTCTTCAAGCGTGTGTGCAGTTTAGTTCTGTTGACAACTATGCGTCGCTCCATTGCTCTGATTGGTTGTAGCTCTACCCAATTGAGTGCAGAGGCATTTTCTTTCCTGGTTGGGTTGAAACACGCCTCATAATCACAGCCCAATGGAGCAGATCAGACTCATATTCTGACTAGACTCTGAGTATGACGACGTCAGGCTAATGGAAGTCAGTGGGGCACATCAAAATTCTTTAAAATATCTTCTTTTGTGTTCAGAAGAACAACCTGAGGGTTAGTAAATGATGACAGAATTTTCATTTTTGGGTGAACGAACCCTTTCATTTGATTGAATGTGCAGTTGCACTTTATTTTACAGTATATGCACTTACAGAAAGGACTGGTTAATATAAGGTAACTACATGGGTTAAGGGTAGGTTTAATGGTAGGTTCAGGGTTAGTACCTAATTATAACCCAGTTATTGCAATTACTATTATAAGTACAAAGTATGTACATGGGGACTGTAAACTAAAGTCCTATCGAAGGTGCACTTGTAGTTTACTTCAAATATTAAAAGATTATTTGTGAAAAACTTAAAGAGAGTATACACTTTTATGACCACGTTCCTTTATACTTTGGGGGAAATTGTCCCATAATTTACTCTCCCTCAAGCAATCCGAGGTGTATATGACCTTCTTCTTTCAGCCAAACACAATCACAACTATATTCCAAGGTTTATAATGGGAGTGGATGGTACCTTTTATTTTTTTGAAGAACAAAAAAGCGTATCCATCCATTTTAAAAGTAATCCACATCTAGCTTCCGCCTGACCGCATTCTGTATTCATCTTACGCAGAAAGTGTAACGCTTTTCGCAGTTCAAAACGCTTGCGTCATACGTCATGCCAGTTACACTTTTACTTTTAAAAAGTACATTTTGTTAGCCTAGAAATCTAGACGCATCCTAGCGGCAGCAAATGTAATTTGCAGCCAGGGTCGTCTAGCAACTCTCCGTTGGCTTGCAAGCTGGAAAAACCAAACTCTAGTCAGGCCAATCACATCGTGTATAGAGTCGGTGGGCGGAGTTAACATAATGACGGCAGAGTTGCTGCGGTTCCGCGAGCTACTTGTAAACAAAGAAGCTGGCGAACAGCGATCTTTCCAATCGGCTTTGGCCGCGACTCTGGAAGACTTGAGTTAAGCTTTTCTTTGAGGAAAGAACAAAGAATGGCACTGAAGTCATTCTTAAGAAAGGAAGATGTGTTCGGAGTTTTGACGACCGGATACGGCGAAAGTTTGATCTATCAACAGCTCCGCTTCACCTTCTTCATTGCTCTGGTTGGTTATAGTCTATCCTATTGCGTGCAGAGGGAGTTTGTTTTAATGATCTTTTGTTGTGCTTTAATAAGACTTATTTTGATGTGTTGATCAACATACTAAGTTTTTAATTCATTTTTTTCACTCAAAATGATTCCCGTTCACATGGATCCGCCAGGCCAGCGGTTGGCGATGTTACTTTGTAATGAAACACTATATGCGCCTATAGACTGTAGTACATACACTGTAATAAATGTGCTGATGTCGCCTTTTCACAAATTCGTGTTTTTGTAGTTTACACAGAGACAATAACAGTATTGTCTCTTTTTGTTTCTTTTCAGGTCTCTAAAATGCCGTTGTTGTGTAAATGAAAGGACAAAATGCATAAAAGGTTTTCTGTTTTCAGTTAAAAAAACGGTGTTGTGTAAATGGCCCCTAAAACAGACAAAGTAGGCAACTTGATTATCATTTTAACTGTTTCAATATTACATATAAAGATGTACTTAAGTCCTACTTAAGTGGGTCAAAAAAATCACTCTGAAGTTAAGTTAATTACATTTTTTATAAATATAAACTATAATACATTTTAATTTATTGCAATTGACATGCAAATAAGTGTCCAAAAACATTACATTCAGTTCACACAACAGTGTATTATTTTAAAATATCTTTTATTTCTGTAATAAGTGCTTCTTTTTTCACAAGGGCTGTACTATCTGTACATCAATAATGTTTTTTTGAATTGCTTTGTAAACAATAAAGTATGAAAACACATTAATATGTAACTTTGGTTACATTTTTAATTGTTTACATCAATTAATAAACAAATACAACTGAATACCTTTCTCTTCATGTTTAACATTTAGTTAAACACAATCCCGACAGACATTACTTATTCAAAAGGTAACGAATCACATGTTGGGGGACAATCTGATCAGTGTTGCCAACTTAGTGACTTTTATCACCAGATGAGCGACTTTTCAGACCCCTTTTGCTTTTTTTTTTGCTTTTCAAAAGAGCAAATCTAGCGACTTTTTGGACTGCTGGCTAACGTAGTCAGTCACTATTTCATACTTGTTCCATTGTCTGACAGAAAATATGTAAATGAGAACAGCTTTATTGGACATCAGACGATATATTATATTAAAATACAGTATGCGAGCACGGATTAAGAGAGAAAACAGATGTAAAGTGAAGACAGTTAGCACATTACGGGACGTCGTCTAGCGACATTTAGCTTCTTTCTGAGCAGGCTTTCCTTTGAAAATAGTTGGCAACACTGAATCTAATGATTGCATGGAAAAATCTAGCATATTTATTTAATGTATTACATTTTGATGCTTGCCACCATTGTGTTGCTGAGTTGCTAGATGTGGCTCAGGTCTGTGGGATTTCTGGCCTCATCTGGTCTTCGATACATCCAGAAGACTGTTGAGAAATGAACAAAGAACCAGAATAATGAATGATTGCACACAGGTTTCATTGAGAGCTCAGTATTAAGTGAGGAATGCACCATTGAGGACGTCCTGTGGCATGTCTGTAATTCATATCTGTCATTGTGTCATTCAGACAGACAGAAGACGGCAGTCTGCCAAGGAGGGAGATTCAGTGAGAACGAGAGAAACGCACATGAATTATGGAACATGACACACAACACGTTCATGTGTTCCAGCAGAGGGTAAAGAAGGTAGAGTGCCTCAAGCACTCTCACGGGCAGCCCAGCCGGGTCCTTCACACACACACACACACACACACACACACACCGTCTCTGGGGGCGGATATTTGCCAAACTGCCCCAGATCAGCAGCTCGGCCAGGCTCTCCTCTCCCACTAGGATAAACTGACGGGACACAGCCAAGATACCAACACTCGCTTGCTTCAGGGGACAACTGGACACGTCTCCCGTCTCATGTTCTCATGTCGCTAGAGTGCCAGTGATATTTTGCGTCAGCTGGGTGGGTATCATTATCAATCTTTAACAGAAATGCAGAAAACCCTTTTCTCTTTATAAAGAATGAATAAAACTGGGCTGGGTTTCCAGAAGCACTATAACAACGTTAATGCACTTAATCTTCACAGAACTCTTCCCAAAAGCGTCGTTATCTACTGTAAGAATCACAGAAAAATATTAGCTTTGGACCACATGTGAGTTCATTAGGCTACATGAAAGAACTTTCTTGGATATTGCATAGTTATAAGAAGAAAATGACACTTTATAAGTGATATGAATGCATTTTGATCATTGCAAAGGCACTGTGCACTATACAGAGGTTTAGAAATATTTTTAAATATTATTTTTAACTACAAAATCTTTCATATCTTACACCAGAGTCTGCTTACAGTATGCCATGTGATGGATGTTAAAGGAATAGTTTACCCAAAAATGTTTAATATTAATATAATTTTTTGTATTAATTACTGACCCTCATGTTAACGTTAGTTAAAATCAATTAATGCATTAACTAACATTAGCAATTTGTTACAGTATTTATTCGTCATTGTTACCGTACAAATAAAAGTACAAATATTCATTGTTAGTTCATTTTAGCTTATATCCATTGATGAATATTAACAGATACAACTTTTGCAATACAACGATTTGTAAATGCCATATTTTTCATTATTAGTTCATTTTAACTATATGCAGTATTGTAGTGTTGCCTATTGTAATATTCATGCAAGCACTGAATATTTGCGACACTGATTTACGACGCTACAGCAAGGGGCTGTGGGATATTGGCTTGGCAGCAGTTGGATGTGACGGGAATACTGCTGCACGTTTGCTAGTTGCTAAAGCTTTGCATGTCTCCTGACTTAAGACTGCACGCCCTATGTAACATATATGTAACAAATCGAGAACAAGACACCTATATATATATATATGTATATACTCCTAAACCACCTAATCCGAGACCAAGACCAATGTGTGTTGAGACCAAGACAAGACCAAGACAGGGTGAGACAGATTCGAGACCAGCACTCCTTAAATTCATAAAGATCCACATTACCGCCTGAGAAATTATTTATTTTTAATCAATAAATATAATTAGAATAAGACACTATATAGAGCTGTTACCAATCAAATACAATTAACCCAATTACATTAATGATGTTAATAAATAAATCAGAAAATGCACTGGAAATGTATTAATATCCCAGCAGTACAAAATCCTCTTAGTCCTCTAGTCTGAGACCCGAGACCGAATACAAATGTGGCCGCGACCGAGACAAGACCTTCAAAAAATGGTCTTAAAGGGTTTGTTTACCCAAAAATGAAAATTCTGTCATTAATTACTCACCCTCATGTCGCTCGACACCTGTAAGACCTCCGTTCATCTTCAGAACACAAATTAAGATATTTTAGTTGAAAGCTGATGGCTGAGAAAGGCTTCAGATAGGCCTCCATTGGCATTCAGTACATTTACACTCCCAAGACCCATAAAAGGCACTAAAACGTCGTTACAAAGTCCATCTCACCACAGTGACTCTACAATAATTTTACGAAGTGACGACAATAGTTTTTATGCGCAAAAAAAAATCTAAATAACGCCTTTATCCAGCTTGTTCTTGTCTTCCGTGAGTGCCTCCACGACGCATGCGCGAGAATATGACGTAGATTCGGCGTTCGAACACATGACCCAGAAGCGATTTTTTACAAGCAGAGGAAGACGCGCGTGTCTAAGCTGTTGAATTCTACATTGATCGTGCTTTAGGTCTCGGCGTAGTTCTCAAAATCGGGCTAAAGTGTGCATTCCATGGATTCCCGAACGCCGGATCTGCGTCATATTCTTGCGCATGCGTCGTGGAGGCACACACGGAAGACAAGAACAAGCTGGATAAAGGCGTTATTTTGATTTTTTTTTGTGCACAAAAACTATTGTTGTCGCTTTGTAAAATTAGTAGAGCCACTGTGGTGAGATGGACTTTGTAACGACGTTTTAAGTGCCTTTTATGGGTCTTGTGAGTGTAAATGTACTAAAGCTGATGTTTTATGTACATCTGTTAAGTTTCCAATTAAAAGAGCACAACTGTGGCTTAATGCGAATGATCACCCTTTTATCACGATCCACATTGTGTATAATCCTTCTCAGGCATTTATCCCAGGCTGCTTTCATTAATTTCCAAAAGATGACGTATAATTTTTATGTTTGGCAGCATTTTCGTTTTGGGGAGACAAGATCCTGGACATATTAGTAAAAGTTTAACACCTATTGGCCAAACAGCCCAAATATTCTCACAGGGGTTTTTATTAATGATGATGCTTCTTGTCATTGCAGGCCAGATCTGCTCTCCAGGTAAATGGTTCTGGAGGAGGGTTATGAATGGGGTAGAGGTAACGTTTCGGTCGGAGCTTAATCAGAGTTTGGCTCAGGTCTGACACTTTTAGGAAAGTATGTTTGCGTAATATTTCTTGTTGCAAATGAACTCCCCAGATGGTTTGTGCATCGCAGAGACCATTGCTCAAAGTTTGCTCTTTTGTGGCTCACGAAACGTAAAGGTTAGTTCACCAACAAATTCTGTCATAATTTACTCGCCTTCAAGCCGTTCCAAAACTGTATGACTTTCTTTCTTGTGTGGAGCAAAAAAATACGATATTTTGAGATATGTTTTTGTCCATACAATGGAAGTCACTGGGGTCCAAAATTGTTGGTTCCCAGTGTTCTTCAAAATCTCTTCTTTTATGGTCTGCAGAAGAAAGAAAGTTTTACAGGTTTGGAACGACATGAGGAAGATGCCAGAATTTTCATTTCTACTTAAATTTGTTTATTTTAGATATTAACTTTGTCTCAGATGTTTCTCCTAAAATTGCTTAGGAGAAATAGGAAATGAGACAATAGTTGACATACAGTAATATTACAAAGTTATAAAATGAATGTGTACAGCAATTTGGTCTTTGGAGAATTTCACTGTTGTTATTGTTACCTAAAACTATTAAAAATAATAAACGGTAATCGAAATAAAGCTGAAATAGAATAAAATAGAAATATTGGATGAAAAACTGTTGGATGAAATGTTGCCTTAGCAATTAAATAAAATAAATACACTATATTGCCAAAAGTATTGGGGCACCCCTCTAAATCATTGAATTCAGGTGTTCAATCACTTCATGGCCACAGGTGTATAAATCAAGCACAAGGCATGCAGACGCTTCTACAAACATTTGTGAAAGAATAGGTCAGATGCAGTGGGGTAAAGCATGCCGCCACTGGACTCTAGAGCAGTTGAGACGTGTTCTCTGGAGTGACCAATCGCGCTTCTCTGTCTGGCAATCCCATGGACGAGTCTGGGTTTGGCGGTTGCCAGGAGAACGGTACTTGTTTGACTGCATTGTGCCAAGTGTAAAGTTTGGTGGAGGGGGGATTATGTTGTGGGTTGTTTTTCAGGGGTTGGGCTTGGCTCCTTAGTTCCAGTGAAAGGAACTCTTAATGCTTCAGCATACCAAGACATTTTGGACAATTTCATGCTCCCAACTTCCTGTTCCAACACGACTCCACACCAGTGCACAAAGCGTTGGTCCATAAAGACATGGATGAGCGAGTTTGGTGTGGAGGAACTTGACTGGCCTGCACAGAGTCCTGACCTCAACCCGACAGTCTCCGCTCTAATTCATCCCAAAGGTGTTCTGAGAGCCAGGCCTTCTTGTCCAACATCAGTGCCTGACCTCACAAATGCGCTTCTAGAAGAATGGTCAAAAATTCCCATAAACACACTCCTAAACCTTGTGGAAAGCCTTCCCAACAAGAGCTGAAGCTGTTAGAGCTGCAAAGGGTGGGCCGACTCCATATTAAACCCTACGGATTAAGAATGGGATGTTATTAAAGTTAATGTGCATGTAAAGGCAGGCGTCCCAAAACATTTGGCAATATATTGTGTGTATATCTGAAGTACTACAATTACTAAAACTTAGTTAAATATTAAATAACTAAAGAAGATGACAGAAACACAACAAAAATACTAAAAAATAAAGTGAAAAGTGAAAATATAAAAGAAAAGATTATTTAAGATATGATTAATGAATAACATATAAATAATACTAAAATAAACCTGGACAATTTGATGAGAAATAATTGAGTTCGTATTGTGATCTCTGACTTTTGATTGCAGACGTTGGAATCTTTATCTCAGGAGCATCATTTTAGAAGCAAAAGAATTCATCTCATTGATGTCTAAGAGAAACAATTGAGATATTAAAGATATCTATTTATTATTTATAATATTTACTTATTATTTCTCCCATTCTATGGGAAGAAAGAGTGAAAGACACACAGGGAGAAATACAGTGTGCGTGTTGACGCTCTAGCAGGTCCTCATAAAACAGCAGGGCCTTCCTGTTTGTTATAGCCAATTGTGTTTGCACAAGACCTTCAGTGGACCACAGACCTGGGAGATAGATGTGAAACCAGGAAGACTTCATCCATCAAAACATTTACAGGACCGAAGGAATAATCTCTCCCAGTCTGCGGCTCGATAGCATGCGGTCTGCAGCAGTTGTTGGGGAAATACTTGGTGACATGAATAACTCCACCGTTCTAACACTAGCCTTCCCTTCCAGCAGTTGAACTCCTCCCGGTCAACCTTGAATCGCAGCCAAATGCATGAGCCGGGCTGGTTAATTGACATAACAGGCCCTTCATCTCTGTCTCGGGCCTGTAGCGGGTGAAAGAAAGTGTTAAGACATGCTACAAGTGGTCGGCTGACACTTCAAAGTGTCCCGGAGCATGTCAAGTCACATTCATTGTATGACGGTGGTAAAGGGGGTTTCCCTGATCCAACAACTACAGCCCAGTCTTGAAGAGATTCAAACCCTATCATTGGAGCATTTCCAGCTTTTGACAGATATTGGAAATATATATGACCGGTTATTTTCAGACATCCACCCTCTCAGAGCAGGGTAGGCATCCCGGGGTGTGTGCACTGTCTCAGGCACGAAAGACAATGGAGGAATGTCCTATATATATATATTCATTCTCACCTAAAGGATTATTAGGAACACCATACTAATACTGTGTTTGACCCCATTTCGCCTTCAAAACTGCCTTAATTCTACGTGCCATTGATTCAACAAGGTGTTGAAAGCATTCTTTTGAAACGTTGGCCCATATTGATAGGATAGCATCTTGCAGTTGATGGAGATTTGTGGGATGCACATCCAGGGCACGAAGCTCCCGTTCCACCACATCCCAAAGATGCTCTATTGGGTTGAGATCTGGTGACTGTGGGGGCCATTTTAGTACAGTGAACTCATTGTCATGTTCAAGAAACCAAATTGAAATGATTCGAGCTTTGTGACATGGTGCATTATCCTGCTGGAAGTAGCCATCAGAGGATGGGGACATGGTGGTCATAAAGGGATGGACATGGTCAGAAACAATGCTCAGGTAGGCTGTGGCATTTAAACGATGCCCAATTGGCACTAAGGGGCCTAAAGTGTGCCAAGAAAACATCCCCCACACCATTACACCACCACCACCAGCCTGCACAGTGGTAACAAGGCATGATGGATCCATGTTCTCATTCTGTTTACGCCAAATTCTGACTCTACCATCTGAATGTCTCAACAGAAATCTAGACTCATCAGACCAGGCAACATTTTTCCAGTCTTCAACTGTCCAATTTTGGTGAGCTCGTGCAAATTGTAGCCTCTTTTTCCAATTTGTAGTGGAGATGAGTGGTACCCGGTGGGGTCTTCTGCTGTTGTAGCCCATCCGCCTCAAGGTTGTGTGTGTTGTGGCTTCACAAATGCTTTGCTGCATACCTCGGTTGTAACGAGGGGTTATTTCAGTCAAAGTTTCTCTTCTATCAGCTTGAATCAGTCGGCCCATTCTCCTCTGACCTCTAGCATCAACAAGGCATTTTCGGCATTTCAAGGCACTGCCGCATACTGGATGTTTTTCCCTTTTCACACCATTCTTTGTAAACCCTAGAAATGGTTGTTCGTGAAAATCCCAGTAACTGAGCAGATTGTGAAATACTCAGACCGGCCCGTCTGGCACCAACCACCATGCCACGCTCAAAATTGCTCAAATCACCTTTCTTTCCCATTCTGACATTCAGTGTGGAGTTCAGGAGATTGTCTTGAGCAGGACCACACCCCTAAATGCATTGAAGCAACTGCCATGTGATTGGTTGATTAGATAATTTAATTAATGAGAAATTGAACAGATGTTCCTATAATCCTTTAGGTGAGTGTGTATATATATATATATATATATATATATATATATATATATATATATATATATATATATATATATATATATATATATATATATATATATATATATATATATATATATATATATATATATATATATATATATATATATATATATTAGGTGTGCAATAGTACATGTATTTGTCCCGAACCGTCATGATACGGACGTCATATTTCGGTGCATACAGTCAGACGACGAATACAGTCATTCACAGGCGATCCACACTACACTGATAGTTTTTAGTGCTTTGTGCTTAATAGACTAAAGGAGACCGTACTGTCAGGGGGACTAAATGATGCTGGAACAAATTGTAACTTGCACTACAGTCTGTTCAAAATAAATCAAAAGAAACGCATTGTGTTTTGATGCTTTTTCCTGTTGTACTGAACTCGACCCACTTTGTCGAGTATAAGAGCAGTCTTAAAAGTGTTAAATAACGTCTTAAATGAACTGTGAGAAAAGGAGATGCTCGTCAATTTATAATATATGCAGTTAAGACTGTAAAGTGTTTGTTAACCTTATTCATTTTCTGTATACTTCCTACATGTTAGACAGGTAGGAAGGCCACATCTCTTCACTTAAATTAAAAGTTGTTTTTAAAGTTGTCATGAACTGGCTTTTAAAAAAAAATTCTACTGTTGTCTGAGGTCAACTTGTGACGTTTGCGTGGTTTTTACATTCAGAAACATCATAATGAATAAGTAATAGGCTATTTTCTGCCATGGTTTTGAGCCTCTCTCAAGGCACGCTCTGTTTTTATGGGCGTGCCGCACTGAAGACTTTGAAGTAAACGCACACTGCTATGATTGGATAAGCTTTGCATATTTATTGAGCTTCGGCTCCCACATGAGGCATTGTTTTGATAGTGCGTGACAAACGGCAACCGGAACAACGGAACAAACACAATGATTTCTTTCTCATCCACCCGCAATTAATATGAATGTCATTTTTTTATTACTTGGCCCGCCCCATCGGTGGATATAAACACGCGCCAACATTGCAGACAGCATGATCAAAACTTCCGCGATTGTATTTTTCCTTCAAACATCAAGTCAAGAGAGTGAACGCACATCAAGAAAGGAATGTTATTTCACTATTTATGATGATATGTATTGGTAGCCCGTTTGGGAAACACATAGCCCCGGGACGTTGGGCTGCCCTGTGACAGTGGTTAGTTACGTTTAGTAAGACATGTACACAATGTAACATTGCATTTGATCTGTAACAATGCAATACGATCACATAAAATATTTGTACCAACATTAGTGTGTTGCTTCATTCGTTCATGTGATCTCATCCTCTCTGCAAATCAAGTCTCTTGTTTACAAACGAATCCGGTGAAATGGACATACGTGCAATGTCTTCCCCACGTGAGCTGGAATTTCATTAAAAATAAAGTTTAACCACTCATTCCTAATTGTATAATCCGAAGGAAGCTTATGCAGGGACTGTGGTGTCTATTAAAGCTTTTCTTTGACTAACAAGGAAGTTTTCAGCTCCGAAACGTACAGGATATTCTTATATCACGATTAACTTTTATATATCAAAGGCTCAAGGGAAAGTTGATTTCTCAATTCATCACCCCTTTAAGCCTAATAAATGTTGAAATTGATAGCTTTCAATTATACTTTAAAGGTCCCATGGCATGGCATTTTTCTATTATTTTATAGTGTTTCCTGAGGTGTACTTATATTGTTAGTATGATTTTTACATCATAAAATGTCATAATTTAGAAATAAAAGGCATTTTGTCTATACTGCTGTTTGCCCTGTGGCTGACTGCCCTGTTTCAAGAGGCGTGTCTGCTGTGAGACTTCAGTAAAAACGCCCACTGTTGTGATTGGCTGACAGGGGGAGGGGGCGTGGTTTAACGAGGTCTACGACGCACGAGCTGCTGCCAGAGAGACGGATGGACCTGAGTTCACTTCTCATCAGTTCTCTCAGCATGTCTCAGTTCAGGGTGAACTGTTGTAGTTACTAGAATATACTTCAGGTTATTAGTTTATTTCTAGTCGGAGGGGCTGTCACTCATGTCAGAAAGTTAGTAACTTTAGTAAATTATGGATCAGCGCTGACTCGAGACGCGAACCGTTTAGAACGATTCAGTCCGATTTGGTGAACTTGTTCGGTTCACTAAAATGAACCGATTCAAAAGAATGATTCGTTCGCGAACCGGACATCACGGAGACGGAGCGATTGCTAACAAAGTTATTTATAGTACCTACAGAGTTATGAGAGCGCTGTCAGTCAGCGCGAGTTTATTGTGTTTGTATCTGAGAGTTCTGAATAAACACGAGTCCCAGTCACACCGAGTCCGTCTTCATCAACACATGCAATGTACCATTACAGCGAGATGAACGAGTTAGTAAGTTTGATTAAAGCATTATTTATAGATATGTTCCAATCATATGAAAAGCGTCAAAGCATTGAGTAACTTATACAGCGCAAACAAAGACACAACAGCAGTAATCGAATGTAATCCAGTTTATTGTGGGGATAGCTGGCTAGCCTAGCCGGATACCCTCACGCTTACCCACCTTCTGCTTAATCTCACGCCGCGTTTGGTGCCTCCGCTGTGGGCCAGATGCAGTACTGGGGGTCGGGGATGTTGAAGGCCGAGCTTCGGCGTGCGTGAGGTTTATCTCTAAAGATGTGGCTCTGCCAATGTTAAGCAGAAACTCCCGACTGTATGCACATTTTAGAACCGATAGACGCGACGAGGACGTACAAAAACACTGACTCACAAGATAGAAAACACGAAAACACCGTTCTGTCGGGAGAGAGAGAAGCCGCAGTGTGTGCACGAATAAGAAATAATTAGCTACACATAAGAAATCACTGATCACAGATCAGAAGGAACTGAAAAAAGACTTCTGTTTTCATTTGTACATCCAAACACTGAGAAACTGCCAGCATTCACTCGTTCACAAGTAATGATCTCTCGAGCGTTTGCATGGGCGTGACAGATTCTCTGGGTGGAGGAAAGGGAGGAAACCGTTCCTGCTTGGACGTCAAACCAGGAGACTTCAGGATTGGCTCGTCTGGCCTGTCATTTTCTCAAAGGCAGAGAAATACAGCCAGAACTCGGTTTTACACCGATCAATATTTCTATCCACTTGGGGACAATATTCAGGCTAGGGGAACTCATATTAATGTTGAAATACCTCATAAAATGAAAAATTCATGCCATGGGACCTTTAATGTTGAATATCTATAATTATTTATTTTATTTAATTTTTTTATCAATTTCATAGAGACCATGATACTGGCCTTCATTCATAAAAAGATGCCAAATATTTTAAATATACTGTTTTTAAGTTGTTTTTACATTAATTTGGAGAGTAACTCTGAAATTACTACAATAAAATATTAAAAACTCCAATGTTTTTAATCGTGATTAATTACAGAATTTTTTTTCATTAATTAGTACATTTTTAACAGCACAAATATCTATATATATATATATATATATATATCGAATGCATTGTAAGTTGTTCTGGATCCACGTTATTATTGAAATAGTAATATAAAATGTATTAATATTTGTTTTCATTTTTATTTTAGTTCAAGCTTTAGTAATTGTTTTTCCTGTTTTTTTACTTTTAAATTTACATTTAAAGTTTTTTTATGTGTCTATAAAGCTTTATTCATTTAATTTTGGTTAAAGTCAGGTTAAATAAAATAAGTTTTACCTTTTTAATATTTAATTTAATTTTAGTTTAATTAAAATGTATTATAAGGCAATTTTATGGTTTTAAATGTTCAGTTATATAAAACCCAGCTCTGGATAAAAGCATCTGCCAAATGTATATATAAATATTTAAATGGCTTCGAGGTGTACAGTGGGGTCAATAAGATAACATTTCGACTTTTTGTTTGTGGACAAAAACAATAATTTTTGATTTTGAAAAATGAAAACAAAAAAGTTTTTGACATTCTTCATTACTTCTAACATGACTCTATTACTTCTAACATGACTCTATGTATTATCTGACTCTATGTACAGAGTTTTAAAAGTTCTTGCTTCCAATCATCTCAAATATGCTCAAATTAACATGATCAGCAGGTTTTGTTCATGTCAGCACCACTGCTGTCATTCTCAAATCAATGTTCAAATAAGTTTCTAACCCAAAATATTTAGCTAATGATGTCATTTATAAAGAAGAAAATATTGCATTGCAAAAGATTGCAAAAGGAGAATTTCGGACCCCACTCTACATGTGAAATATTCAGGGCCAACATAAGGAAAAGTGTTTGTGTGTGTGTGTGCTTGTGTTTTTCTTCTCACTCAAGTGTTGTGTACAGATTTACAGACCTGCATATGTTTCCCAGCCTCCATACCATGGAGAATTGTGCTTTGATTCATCTCCTGCATAAACCATATGATGGCATTCCTCAATGGACTAGTCCAGGATTATTAACCCTCGATTTCCTGGTAATTATGTTTTAGATTTACACACTATTTGCATATATGCTCTTTACAGATGCGTTCTTACCAAATAAACTCAAAGCACAGTTCATATGATGCTACGGACATGCATTTTTGCCAAAAGGAGGAATGTGGGAAAAGATGCATCCATGGGATCATATAATGCATCATATTTTTTTAGTCATAAATAACCATATATTTAGAAAGGGCCCATCATATTTAGCTGCCTGTAATAAAAACATGAGAAGTGATTAATATATCAATGTCAAAATCTGTTTGTGTACAAAAATGTTAAGCAGCAAAAACGGTTTTCAACATTGATAAAAAATAAATGTTTCCTGAGCAGCAAATCAGCGAATCCTTCAGTATGATTTCTGAAGGATCATGTGACACTGACTGGAGGAATGATGCTGAAAATTCAGCTTTACCATCACAGGAATAAATAACATTTTTACATTAATTAAATAGAAAACAATTATTTTAAATTGTAATGATATTTCACAATATTACTGCTTTTACTGTTGCTTATATATATATATGAGATGCTGTCAAATCAATTCATCGCGATTAATCACATCAAAAATAGAAGTTTGTGTTTACATAATATAGTGTGTATTGTGTATAATTATTATGTATATACAAATACACACACATGCATGAAAAATACGTTATATTTATATATATACAATTGTATAAATATATACAGTATATACATGCTAATAAATATTATATAATATAATATAATCTACGTGTGTGTACTGTGTATAATTATTATATGTATGTATGTATGTATGTATGTATGTATGTATGTATGTATGTATGTATGTATGTATGTATGTATGTATGTATGTATGTATGTATGTATGTATATATATATGTATGTATATATATACATACACATATACATACACATAATAATTATACACAGTACACACACACATTTATTATGTAAACACAAACTTTTATTTTGGATGCGATTAATCGATTGCCCAGCACTAATATATATACGTTTTTAAGTTTAACTTAAAAAATTAAGTAACCTGGTTGCCTTAAAATGTTGAGTTAATACAATGAAGGAAATTGGTTTAATAAATATAAACTCAAAATATTATTGTATCTGAACCACATAAATGAAAATAAATGTTGTGATAAATCATGAAAATAGCACAATTTGGCATGTTTCACTGCATTATTACAAATAAAACACACAATATGCTTACAAAATCTTTTAATAATATTTGAATAAAGGGTGATGTCGATTCTCAAATGTTCATTGTATTAACTCAAATTTGTAATTTCAATGAACTCAAAATTAAGGCAACCAGGTAACTTACTTTTTAAATATTTTTTAACAGTGTATATATATATACAGTATAGTTTATATAGGCCTCTGTGTGTGTGTGTGTGTGTGTGTGTGTGTGTGTGTGTGTGTGTGTGTGTGTGTGTGTGTGTGTGTGTGTGTGTGTGTGTGTGTGTGTGTGTGTGTGTGTGTGTGTGTGTGTGTGTGTGTGTTTAATTGATTTGGCAGCCTGACACTGTTGATGATTTCGCCAGTTTAAAAATATGATGTCAATTAAACTTTAGACTATTTTTGGCCAAACTTATAGCAGAGTGGTACATTGTGCTAGGTTTGGTGTAAACTGTGTCAGTGGATCAACAAATAGCTTTGTCTCCAAATGCAGAAAATATTACAAAATGTAATGAAAATGCAGATCATTTGTGTATTCCCTAATGACTAAATGCAGCCCACAACATAACGGTTTGCCCAGCCGACACTTTCTCCTCATTTCAATTGACAGCACACATTGTAAAATATTACTAGGCATGTAAATGTTTAACTAGTTCATTTCTGCTTGACCAGGGGACACATAAGTAAAAGGCGTCGCTGCTTACCCCACTCTCCCCTAGCCAGAACTTTCATTTTGCTCATAAAACAGCCGGCTACAAGGGAAATCCTAACCCTTCGGATTTTACTCAAAGCGGGTCGGGAGCGCAGGCACAGCACAGGCTGCCTCCTGTGGCTCCTGAAGGGATTCGGAGAGAAGCTCGGCTTTATTACGTCTAATACGGCTGGGTACCCAGCGAGCACTTGGGGAGGCACAGAGACATAATTATATCCCTTCTCTGTGCCGTCGGCCTGCATTAGCGTCTCCTCTCCTTCAGCGGCCGCGACAGAGACAAATGAGGGAGTTTTTCCAGCTCGGCCGGCTCATCCGTTACTGCCAGTTCCGTGCGATAGATCACCGCAGTTAAACGTGGCAATAGATCACGGCGTAAAGCAGACTCGCTGGTGAGCGTACCCCAACGGAGAGCCGCTACAGATCAGTAGCTGCCTAATGCACATGTAGGTAAGAGTCAGATCCCGTTAGTTGACACCCACATGCCCATTAAGCCCCATATAAATGAGGCCGCGCCGGAACGCCAACCTCGGGCACAGAACGGCTTTGGCATTTACAGTGAATTATGGGATCTGTGACATCTTGACCTTTGAGATGGCTTATCAGTCTTCGCGACAAAACAGCTGAGCTGTCGTGCACCGACGGCGCATGCAAACGAATGCACTTAATATGCAACACAGTACGGCAAGCAGGAAATTAGCCGATAAGAATTCTGCAGCATCCGTTCTTTGTTTGTTTCTTAATTAGCGGAAAACAGACATCTCTAAATAGCAAAAAAGTGTTTTTTTTCTACCTTATGCTGTTAGTAAGGCAGCGAATTAGCACTGCTGCAAGCATTCAGGATTTCAATTAATTCACATCAACCCAGATGTTCCATCTAGTCTCTTAAACGCAGGCTAATTCTTATGCTAATGGATGTCAACAGACAGACAAAACGTTAGCAGGAAAACAAATCTCCGAACAGGCCAAGGTCTTCCTCGCTATTTTTAACAGACGTTTCAATCGCTTGCTCTGACGGGTTTCTCAGAAGCTGAACTTGTCATAATAACAAAGAGCTGGTCATCTGCCCTCTGACACTGTAAAAGAAAGATAGTAGGAGAGAAAGAGACGGCTACTGCGCTTTCCGGTGTTCCTCTGCTAAAACAAACCAATGAATACCTGCCACAATCAAAGGCCAGGATGTGCCAATGTGACAAATGAGGGTGAGAAACGAGGCCCCAGCTGAAGTCTGTGCGTGTGTCGCCAAAATCACGGACGCTGCAGGAACTCTGGGAAATTAGCACATCCCTTACTCAAACAGGAAGCTGTCATCATGAGAAAGACTTGTCGACATAAAACCCTTCCCAGCGCGATGACGCGTCTTTTGTAGCTCCTGGTGTTGAGGTGTGGGAACCAAGGTTATGGAGCGTCGCGTCTGAGCGCTTCCATTGTTTATGTGGCGGTATTGTTTTATTGATGAGCCTTTGTTTGGTTTGGCCTTTTACGTAATACTGACTGGTGCTAATAGACCTCAGGAGTACCTCTCCGATTTATAAGAGACTATCAGAGTCGCCGCAGCACAATAACCGTATAGTGTTCAAAGTCAATGTTTCCTGTAAGACAAAGACATGCCTGGCGGCTCTTATGTAATATACTAGCGTACACATCCAAGGCACCAGATTTTTATCGCACAGGAAAAACACTTAAAGGGTCAAAACGTCATTGAAATGTTTTTATCTAACATAGTACTGGATGAGGATTTACAGTCAAAACAAAAAATATTCAGACACCAGATGTGCAGGACACTATAGCTCATTTGTGTAAGTGAGAATGGCAAAATAAACTGTGACATATTATACCCAAAAATTCTTCATACAGTGACTACCAGTCAAATTTATAAACATTTGGGAGCAAAATTTGAGCTGAGCATGTTTTGCTGAAGTGTTTTTTCTTTAATTGCTAATGCGACCTTCCACAGACTTGATTTTTCCACAGAATTGATTGCATTACATCTCTTTCTATCAAAGTTATCTGAATTTGTTCTGACACAGTTTAACTCTTGTCATATTTGATTACCATTTTCTAAACTATAGCGAATAAACTGCAATAATGTGAGAAAATGTTGAGGGTGTCTGGATAAATTTTGGTTTGACTGTACCTTTAGATACTTCTTTAACCTCTGGTGCTCTTCGTTTAGGGGTTTCATTGGTTGTCTTCCCGGTCATAAGTGACCGCCGGACACCTAAAAAATTAAACTTCCTCCACTCCAGTAAAACCAGTGCAATTTAATTTTCTTCAATAATATTGTTTTCTTTTTAATTTTGTATTTTGAGATGATTTTATGGTATTTTTTTATATTTATGCAATAATTATGGTCTATTTTTGCCATTGAAATTTTTTTTTTTTTTTAATTTGTAATTTTTTTTTTTTTTGCAGTATTTCAGGTTAAAATAGAGACTAGGCCTTCAAAATAATTTTTTTTAAGGCAGATTAGCGCCTTCTTTTGGAATTATTTAAATAAAATCATGCAACCATGGGTGTAATCACTAGAGGTCTCTATGGAGCATTCCCTAGTTTTGCAGGAAAGACTCGGGAGAATTATATCGACAATAGTGCATTTAATAATAGCTCAGCAAGCTAATAATATACAAAGTCAATTTGGCGTAGGCCCCGTCCATAGGCATAATCCGAGGGTATCGGATCTGCAATTCCTACCTGAAGACGAGGGCAGGGGCGCAGCCGACCCCCCGGGAGGTATGGACAGGACCATCCTGGTGGTGGTGGGGAGGATGGGGGTAATCGTCGCTTCAGATCTGCGTAATCGTCGCTTCAGTATCTGCGAACTCAAACATGTGTAAGTACCGGGCTTTTATACGGTGAGCATGGGAATATAATTGGGTTAGAATGAAGGCAATGAGTGACGTAGTAATTGAGTCTTCCCAGCAGAACTTATGCTAGAGCTTTCATTTCTGTTTTGAACACATTTAATGTTTTTTTTTTTATGGATTGGAATATTTATTTAAAAAAAATCTCAAAGACTATTTATTATAAAGTTTTAGATTTTTTTGTTTTGTTAGAAATATAGATTTTTTTTTTCTGTGAATTTGTGTTTTTGCAGATTTCCCATTCATTTCCTATGGTGTCATTTTTGACCGAAGAGCACAATTGGGAGTATTTTTTTTACGACCAATTTTTTTGTGTGTTTACATACCTAATGCTAGAAAATACACCAAGTTTCATATCATTCTGATGAAACAGTGATTTTAAAAAATTCCAAATGTGGTTCATAGGTTCAGTTTTTCATAGGTGTGTGTGTGTGTGTGTGTGTGTGTGTGTGTGTGTGTGTGTGTGTGTGTGTGTGTGTGTGTGTATATAAGTGTGTGTCATCACACTCTTGATGTTTCAGAGTGTCACCCCTTAACTGCTGTGTACTTTTTTATCTCAGCATCGTGGTCAATTTGTAGATTGTACACACACAAATTCGGTGATTTTTTGTGTTTTTGCAGATTTCCCATTCATTTCCTATGGGGGTCATTTATGAACGAAGACAATGAACGCTCCTTTTTTTTTGTTTACGACCAATTAGCATGCTCGAATCATGACCCCAATTTTTTGTGTGTTTACATACCTAATGCTAGAAAAGTCACCAAGTTTCATATCATTCTGATGAAGCTGTGATTTTTAACATTTCAAAACAGAAAATGTTCCAGTCAGAAATGACCGAAGAGCACCAGAGGGTTAAGTATAGTCGACTGTCACTTTTGCAATGACATTGATGCCAAAATCAAGAAACACAGAACACATAAAAAATTAGTTACTCTAGCATACATCCTTTTTTGATTTAGTTTTTAGCAATATTTCAGTGTCAAAATGTTACAACTTTTTAATTTTGACTGTCCACTTTCATGTTAAAACCTAGTGAGCATTCTGCACTATGCTGGGTTAAAAACAACCCAAGTTGGGTTGAAAATGGACAAACCCAGCAATTGGGTTGTTTTAAGCAAACATTTAACCCAACTGCTGGGTTAAAACAACCCAATTGCTGGGTTTTTCCATTTTCAGCCCAACTTGGGTTGTATCTAATGCATACTGTGTGCAGCATCCTGAGAAGTACATCGAGTTTTACTGTTATTTATAAATCCAAAAGAGTTTTTTGTTAGCATCTAAGCAGACACTCTAGTAAACATTACAATAAATTGCACACACAAATACTGGGTGAAATGATCCAATTACAATTTGTTGAAATACCTGTATTGACTCTTTATAATTTAATGATTTACACTGCATTTATTTGATCAAAATGAATTGTAATATATTGGTATACCATTTAATATATTTAAAAATGTAATTTACACCTGTGATGGCAAAGCTGAATTTTCATCATCATTACTCCAGGCTTCAGGGTCACATGATCCCTCAGAAATCATTCTCATATGATGATGCTCAAGAAACATTATGTTATTATCAATGTTAAAAACAGTTGTTCTGCTTAATATTTCTGCGGAAGCCGTGATCAGTTTTTCCCTGGATTAATTTACATTTATAGTTGACATTTTTCTCACTTTGTCCACCAACACTTAGCTTTCAGTGACCTTGCAATGCATTCTGGGATTACACCCTTCACAAAGGATACATTTGATGAGTTTGGACAAAATAAGATTTATATGCCTGCCTACCTTTTGGTCTTTGGTGTTTATAATGCCTTCAAATGCTGTCTAGGAAAGCAGCTCACTAGGTTTTGTAACGGAGCTTATGCTTTTCCTTTGAAATGAAGCCCATTATACCTGCCTAAGCACAGGATTCAGCACAACAGGTGTAGAGAGCAGAGCTGGGGTCACATTGTTCACATTTGGCTTGCTAAAGACTGGCAACAGAACGCAAAACCAGGGAGAGAATCCAAGATATTAGGGAAGATGATTTATCTCCGCTGTCAAAAATGTGACAGCCAATAAAAATGCATCAGAGAGAATGCTGGGTGAAACTATGCAAAAATACACTCAGATTTCAGTAGAGGTTGTTCCTTTAAAGTTCCAAATAATAGGCTACTTTTCAAAATGTATCTCTAAACAGTGTGTGATTCACTCTTTTTTTACTCTTTTCAGATGGTTTATTGGAACAATCACAATGCTGGACTGAAACGTTGCCTTCTTTTTTTCTGTTTCAAAGAAGGCTGTGACCTCCCCAGAAGTTCTCCCACAGATCCTGTAAGATGGGGAACGTCTAAAATCTTACAAAGTGAAATAAGGTCTATATTTGCAAAGGGTTTTTTGCTAGTTTTAGTCTGACGCAGTTATCATTTTCACGACCAGCGCCAATGAAAACCCATTGGCTGGCATTATACAAATTTGTTACGAACCTACGTAGGTTTGTGCAGGAAGTGATACTTTAGGAAGGAATTACTGATGACTCATTTCAGGCAGTTCAGAATCGGTTCTTTCTTTTGGGAGACAATACCAATGACAGCTATATAATATTCTTTTTTTTTTTTTTCTGTTTCAAAGAAGGCTGTGACCTCCCCTGAAGTTCTCCCACAGATCCTGTAAGATGGGGAACGTCTAAAATCTTATAAAGTGAAATAAGGTCTACGTGACTTTTTAGACTGCAGCGGATAAAGCAGAGTAGAGTGGGTCTTTTCTAGCCTGACAAGCCTGGCCCACATCAAGATGTTGGGTCTGGGAACTCACCAATGACAGGGCTCAATCCGAGGGGATTGCTCACTATCCCTCTGCACGCAACCAACCAGAGAGCAACATGAAGCAGAGCTGTTGATGGATTAAACTTTTTTTAATCCATCAGCAGTATCCGGTCGGCAAAACTCAGAACACATCCTCCTTTCTTAATAATGACTTCAGCGCCGTTCTTTGTTCTTTTCTCAAAGAAAAGCTAGACCAAAGTCTCCCAGAGTCGCAGCCAAAGCCGATTCGAAAGACCGCCGTTCACCAGCTGCTTTGTTTACGAGTAGCAGACGGAACCGCCGCAACTCTGCCGTCAATATGTTAAGTCCGCCCACTGACTCTATACACGATGTGATTGGCCTGACCAGAGTTTGTTTTTTTCAGCTCACAAGCCAACGGAGAGTTGCTAGACTACACTCGTGGCAAAATTAGATTTGCTGCCACTAGGGTGCGTCTAGATTTCTAGGCTAGGTCTTTTCAATCGATTGACAAAATTTATTAAAGAGCCCCAATTATGCTCCCCCCCCCCCCCCACAGATATTGGGCCCCCTCATACACCCGGCACAATGTGACGCCATTTGCAAAGTGTTTTTTGCTAGTTTCAGCTTGACAGTTATCATTTTCACGTCCAGCACCACGTTGTTTAAATGGCAAATGCACTGGTGTCCATCTGTTCGCCCATGGGCGTGCTGGTCTGAAAACGAGGTGTGTTCAGGCGCATTATTGTTGGGAACTCACCATTGTGGCGTGTTGCTGTACGTCATTGACCAACAAAAACCTGGTCTAAAGTCAATAGCGCAGTATTTCTTGTGTTACTTAACCCTCCTGTTACCCTCAAATCTAGTAACATTTGTTACCCACTGGGGTCAATTTGACCCCAGCAATTTAAACCTCCAGAATATGATTTTTCTTTTTTTTTTTTTTTACAAAGGTTTATGTCTCAGGTAATTTATGTCTGACAGCATATCTGGTGGGCCCTGGAACCATTTTGATGACATTAGCAGCACTATGGCTACCCTGTCATTCACGTGGGGGGGGGGCAGGATCATAATAACGTGAACTACTAGTGGTTCTCGCAATACTACAGGTATGGTTTGGTTAGGTTAGATTAGAGCCCTAAATCAGAGGGAAGTTGTTTGAA
Organism: Gobio gobio; assembly: GCF_949357685.1. NCBI lineage: Eukaryota > Metazoa > Chordata > Actinopteri > Cypriniformes > Gobionidae > Gobio > Gobio gobio. Next base: position 47,365,715 of record NC_137109.1, read on the forward strand.
TGTTACATTGAATATATAAAATTATAGCATGTTATAGTGACCTCAATAAAACAACCTAAACAAATGGGTGTAACATTTTTGATATTTCTTATGTTTTATACAGCTAAAAGAGCCTGGGGTCAAATTGACCCCAAAGAACACAGATGCTACAAAATGTGTACTTGACATTGGAAAAATATCATCATGTTAATTTTATGTTTACAGAGTTGTCTCCATTAAATTAGGGAAAGTCATTCAATCTGAAGGAAAAAAAATTTGATGTAAATCGTGTTTTTACAGACGTTAAACATTGAATGGGGTCAAATTGACCCCAAAGATAATAGGAGGGTTAAAGGGCTTGTTAGTAATATGCGGTGCACAACGTATGTACACTAAGCACACAAACATTTTTAAATATTAAAATAAAATGATTCCTCTCTGGAGAAGCGTTCAGTCTTTCCGCTCGTAAATACTGCCATGTAAATAGCGAATCCGCCAAGTGTAACGGAGACCAGCTAGTAGTTGCTGTGCGAGTAAACCTCACTCCTGTGATCTCAAGAGATGTTCTAGCGACTGATGCTAGGGGTTGCAGCCTTTAGCCTCCTTGTTAGAGTGTCCGACTCTCATGCCGGTGGACCCGAGTTCGAGTCCCGCTTGGGGCGGGCGGTTCGAACAGGAGGGGTTACACAAGCACAACTGGCTTTAAAAGGGAATGGGAGATGAGACTCTTCCGTCGTTAAACTAGAAAAAGTGGATTTGGACACGCCCTAAGTGCAACTGCGCCATGAGCTTCAGACCATGTGCTCAGATCGTTAAAATAGGTCCCATTACCTTTCATGTGTGTAATATACAGTAGCTGTCATTGGTACTGTCTCCCAAAAAAAAGAACCGATTCTGAACTGCCTGAAACGAGTCATCAGTAATTCCTTCCTAAAGTCTTTCTTCCTGAAAGAACCTACATTAGTTTGTTCAAATTTGCATAACGTACATGTCTACTTTGACCCACCCTCAAACACTGTAGTTGTAGCTGAGTTTGGCCACAGAGTTTGGTTCGTGATATCGAGAAACAAATCCACTTGGCTTCACTTCCAAAGAATGAAGAGTCGGCCTCGAATTGATATGGCAATGGGCATTTGGTTTCTGACACACGCTTTTAAGCAGTCGACCAATCACAACAGACTGGGCCATCTGACCAATCAGAGTAGAGGAAGCTCTCGGAAAGGAGGGGTTAAGAGAGACCGAATCCTTTATCAAATTGTTTCAGACACTGTGAGAATAGAGGTGATGCTGCAATATATATTATATTTGGATCCATTTAAACCTATTGTAGGAGAAAATTAGATCCTAATAGGGGCACTTTGAATTGACCCTGCATCTTTACTTTAGGCATTCGGAAACAAAGCTTGCATCTAATTCCAATTCCAATTTTAATTGTGTGTATATTTGATCATTATATTGGCCATACAGAAAAAAAAACAGCTTCACATCAAGAAACTTGAGATTTTTCTCCGCTAGGTGAAAACGATGAAGCGCATCTGAAGGGTTCGAAGTGTCAGCGCGCGTTCATGGACGGCGTACTTCGTTAGAGGTCGCCGGTCTTATCGGATTCAGTGGATGCACGGGGGACTGGCGGCACTGGGATATGAAGCCAGTGTCAGAGTGAGTGGAATGAAGATCCGACAGCCTCCCAGAGAGAAACGCCAGGACCCTGAAAAGCTAATTTACTCTGTTGTAAAAGTGATGGCATCTCAAAAACAAAGTGACATTGAAAGATGCATCTGAGAGGCCAAGCCAGTCACGTCCCCCTCCCCAGCCACGCCCCAGGTGTCGATATATAACATCCCCGCTCATATCAGCTCAGAGGGAGGGGGCCAATCAGTGTCCTCCGAGCTCACGCTTGATACCCCTCCACCTCCCCGACAGCATAAGGCTGTCAGCTCCCAAAACAAGATGTCGTGTCAACGCCGGGAAATTACACAATAACGAGGCCCACTTGAGATTAGGCTAATGAGAAAATCAAAACACAATTTAATTCTTGTCAGCGACGAGACATCTTTAAATTACCTCTCCTTGCATGCTGATTACCCGAAGCACGCCACTCAGCCAGAGGCTGCTTAAAATAACCCTCCGGCTCTTTGGACGACACGTTCGCTTTGTATCTGTTGTGGAGGAAGGGAAGAAAGGAGCCGTTTCATTCCGCTCTTGTAATAAAGATCTGACCTGAGGCGTGAAGTTTCACCGTACAGTTGGGTTCGGAAGCTGAGCGTGCAAACCAATTACCTGAGTGGAATTGGCGCTGTGATGCAATTCAGAATAGCCCCCCTCATATATGGCACTCATTTAGATGGGAAGTGCTTAGGGAGAAACGGTAGATTTTGGATATGTGCAACAACAACAACAACATATGGTAAATGTTATAAATTTGAACCAAAATGCAGAACATTACCTTTTTTTCCAGTTTATTGGTCTCACAAGGGCTCGTCTCGTCTCTTTGTCTTTGGCGTCTGTCGTCCAGTCTTGGTTATAGATGTCACCGTGGTAATTAACTGCCAAAATGTTTGTTACATTCAGCCACACAGCGGCTCGTTTTCTGTTCCCAAACAACCAGCTAGCATATGGCGCAGAATGTTACACACTCCTAATAGCCCATGAGAGCTGCCACTTCCTAATAAACCTGCGGCTGCAACAGCGCTGAAAGCACAAAACCTGTTAGTGTAACTCACCTAAATGTGAACGCGTGAGATCGGGGAAAGTATGTCTATGGTGTTCGCGGATGGAAATTACAAACTGTCAAGGAAGGGGGAAAAAAGCAGGTATTTCCGAGACGAAAATATTGAAGCTATTTTTACAGCTGGTCTAAAATGGCCATTGGCTGATCCAAGCTAATAGATAATTTTAGAGTGCTCTAACTGGTTTTTGGGCACATATTAGCTGGCCAACCAGCTAATGGCTAGACCGATTACCAGTTTGCGAAGCACAACTACCGACTCAAGTTGCCTCTTCTAACATGGCATGTTTGTGTGCATGTACTTACTGTTTTCCTGTTTATATCCTCAGCGATGCGATGAACTGTTATAGGTGGATTGGTCAAGTCATTAAGATGGGTAGTGATGGCAGTTGTCATTGCAGTATCTGAATCACAAAACCACACAAACACATTATAATTTGCTCACTATCCAACCTAAACAGCGTGCAATTACATGTCAAATCAGTATAGCATGCCAAATAAATGCTTACATGTACAATATGATGGATTTGGATAAGAAGTTTGTGACTATTTTCTTTCAGTGTATCGGTCGATGGATACAAGGCTAAAGCTGCATCTGCAGTTTTTAGATTTTTTTTAACCTAATAGTTATGAATTTTAAGGTAATAGCACTTATGAACAAACAGGATGTGACACAATGGATCTGTGGTATCGTTGTTTATGGTGTAGTAGTCAAAAGTTGGGGGTTGGTGCATTTAATTGATGAAAAACACTGTAATATTCTGCAATATTATAAAAATGTTAAATGACTGTTTTCCAATTGAATATATTTTAAAATGTGATTTATTTCTCTGATGGCAAAGCTGAGTCTTCAGTGTCACATGATCCTTAATAAATCCTTAAGATGATGATGATTATTATTATTATTAGGGCTGGGTATTGACACAAATTTCCAAATTCGATTCGATTTCGATTCGATTCGATTTTCGATTCGTTTCGATTCAATATCGATTATTTTGGATATGTATCAGGTATAATACATGGAAAATTTTCTCAAGGAAAACTAATTTCTGAACTAATGTTGTAAACTATGGGAGTCAGTTGATACTTCATTAGCCTACTAATATTGAAGGAACAAATTGACTGATTTGTACAAACACTTAAATTACACTAAATTATGTTTTTTTTTTTTATAATAATAAAGTTAGAATATTAACTTTACAATTACATAATCATATTTCTACTCCAATTAGTTTTTAAAAAATATAAACATTACCAGAAAAACTTACCAGATTTATTCATACGTAAATATTGAAGAACATTAAACATGACAATGAATATCCTATGTAATGTGGTGCATATAATTAGCAAAATGCTCCTCTCTAGAGTAAATTTTTCTAGCTGACTAACGAGTTTATGGACACTGGAGGTGTTTCTCAATGTCAAGGATACTTCCTCTGCAGGACTGGTCCTTCCAAGTCACTTCCTTCAGAGGCTAGGCGAGGCTCCTCTTTAGCACTCGGAGAACATGTAAATGGAACAGGCTAGCAAGTGCGCGTGTCAGTGAAAAGGTCCGTTAGCCATCAATAACGTCATTTGTATAATATCAATACGGTTGTAATTTGTACTGGCATTTAAAAGTTAAACTTTACTTATATTTACTACGGTTATAACAAATGTTTGGTAACGTAAATACTTACACTTGAAAGCATATTGCCCCGTTAACGCTCCGACTCCGCCAACGTCCGATATTTTTATTTTTTTTAACAAGATAGCAAAGCTGCGCGCATAGGATTGTGGGTGATTTGAGAACGCTAAGTGCGCAAAGTCTACTCGTATGCATCCTTTCCTGTATATGGCATATTTTTCGAACGAAGGACTCAGACCTTGGTTGAAATTCCGAGGATCCTCGACATTGGAACAGCCCTTCGATGGATGTCGATGACGTAGCATCCTCGGAATTCTGGCTTCCGAGGATCCTTCCTTGACATTGAGAAATGCCTAGCATATGGTTTTTCTGAGGAAAATGTGATGTTACGTGACATTGTCTACAAGCCGTTTTACTTACATCTTTCTGCGGTTGAAACACTGACTGAGCTATTCTATGTGACTTGATACGGATTTCGGTAAGTTGTCCTGTATCTTTTAACACACTTTCAGAAGCTCATTCATGTTTATTTCGCGCTGTTACTGGTATAAGGCGGAAGAGAAGATCCGTTCATGTTTGCTCCACACTGCCGGTTCTCTTGAGCTGCACTGCTGCAGAGCGAGTGCCAAAACGGTAGGCATATATGTTTTTGAATTTCGTAAAAAAAATAGACGTAATTTGAAATCTGAGACTGTTTCATATCAATAGTAATAAAGCATTAAGATGATTGCGATTTATTGGATAGGAGGCGCTATAATGTTTATTTCATTCATTAACTGAAAACAGTACGATTATTGGGATTTAAGAATCGATATTGTTTTGTAAAAGTGAGAATCGATTAAAATCGAGAAATCAATATGTTTTACCCAGCCCTAATTATTATTATTATAAATGTTGCTAAATATTTTAGTGGAAACTGTGATATTTACATACCTCACACTTGGTTATATTGAGCCAATTATTAATTTTAGCTATTAACTTCCTCATGAAACACACAGACCTTAGCACTCCCTCTCCCCATTGCTCACCCTGTTTTGTTGTATTTTTACGAGACGTCCTCGTCCGGATGGAGGATACAACAGCCAGCACTGGGTCAAATGGTTTTACCATTTTTTCCTGTCACGCAGGTTAGTACCTAGGCAGGCGGCGGGGGAGGGAGTTCTTTACAGGTTCGGCGGCTCTTTGATAGCACACTGAGTCAGTAGAGCGAGTAAAGCGTTTCCACCTCATGGTTTCGCCTGGGCACTCCTGGTACCTCCAGCTGAGCCATATGGCCCCAGGACTCTCCTCATCTCTCAGATTTCTGCTCATGTGAGGGGAGGAGAAACATGTCTTACACACATCACTGCTTTTATACACTCCATGAACACATGAGCTCCCAGATCTACTCAGATCCATTCTACTACCACTGTCATGACTATTGATGCTACAAATTTGTACACAAAAGCTTTCACACTTTCACACAAACACTTTCACAGCTTTTACAACTAATCGTGCTAAAAGCATGCGTTTGTTTACACACACACACACACACACACACACACACACACACACACACACACACACCACATCTGTGTGGGGACTCTCCATAGACGTAATGATTTTTATACTGTACACACTGTATATTCTCTCCCCTTACACTAACCCCACCCCTAAACCTACCCATCACAGGAAACTGCACAGTTTACTTTTTACTTAAAAAACCTCATTCTGTATGATTTATAAGCCTTTTGAAAAGTGAGGACATGGGTAACGTCCTCATATTTCACCCTCTCCTTGTAATAACCATGTCATTATACACATTTGTGTTCTGATATTTCACAAAAACATGCTCACACACATACACGTCTGGTTTATTTTTGTGGGGACTCTCCATAGACGTAATGGTTTGTATACTGTACAAACTGTATATTCTCTCCCATTACACTAACCCGACCCCTAAACCTACCCATCACACAAATCTTACTGCATTTTTACATTTTCAAAAAAAGTTAATTCTGTATGATTTATAAGCTTGTTTCCTCATGGGGACGTCAATGAGTCAGTGTTCATTCAGGTTGAAGTCCCAACCAGGATAGAAAAACATGAACACACACGCGTTTTATGGGGACTTTCCATTGACATAATTATTTTTTTTACTGTACAAACTGTATATTCTAACCCGACCCCTAAATCTACCATCACAGTAAACTTTCAGAATTTTTACATTTTCAGAAAATTTGGATTTGGATGATTTATAAGCTGTTTTCCCTCATGGGGACCAAAAGACTTCAACACAAGGACAAGGATTTTGTATATTGCCATCTTTATGGGGATATTTTTCCCCATAATGTAGGGTTAACCAGGACACTGACACACGGACGGACACACAAATCTTAAAGGGGTACTTCAGCACTGGAAAGATGAATGTGTATTTAAACTGGGTCATTTATGTAATGTGAAATGTGAATTTGGTCCCTTCTAGACTGAGAAAAGACTATATATTTGATGTAAAAAAAAATATTTTTGTCTCATGTGGATGAAAGACAACAACTCCCAGAATGCACTTGCTTCGCTGCCCAATGAGGCCACTCCCAAAGCCACGGCTACTGGTTACACTTGCCCACCGCGGCACCACCCCAACGTTGTTTTGATATTCATATTAATAAAATAATTTTGTTCAGTTAGAGAACAGACACTACAATTAAAGGAGCTGTATGTAGGACTGTGGCCAAAACTGGTACTGCAATCACTTTCAAATTACTGTAGAGCGGTGTATCCCCCATCCCCTGACTCGAGGTTGCCAGATAGGCTGCAGGATCCTGCAGGAACGTAGGCTGCTACACGGAGCTTTCAATGGCAAGTGACAAGGTTTTTTTTCTTTCTGTTAATTATGTTTATGCTTCAAGAGCAATGTTTTGTTAAGTAATTATGAATCGCAAAAATGTACTAATGGCGATTAGCCAAATATAATCGTAAATACGAACGCTCGTATGTGACAGTACATTCCCACATGAAAAAATACTATATTAAAATTACAGCAAAGCTAAATAACATTAGCAATGGTCATACAGGTCAACTTGCAGCATGTTTTGTCCACTATATATGCGAAGAACGAATGAGGAATAATTTTTACCGAGGTAACGTTAGGCTACTGTCTCAAATACGTTTTCACATTGCCATAATAAGCGTGCTAATGTTGTTTTCCTCAGCGTCCCAGCATAATGACAGAGAAACGGGCTCTGATAATACATTACTAATGTTAGCAATGACGACTCGCCGTTTTTATTTACCAAACAATTCCTTAACGTTACCTTTTCAATTCAATGACCCACCTCCTCCATCTGCGCTAACCTAACGTTACTTTGCACGAACATGCATAACTTTGTTCGACTGTCATGAATATTTGAAATGTCCATGTACATTAAGTACAAGTTAGCCAAACATAGATGAATCTTACCTGTCCAGGAGAAAATTAGCAACGTTGGCATCAGTCTTCAAATTATTCTCCGTTTTCAGCCGTCTCCATCTTTCAAAGGCATCTCCTATACAAATCCTTGTTTTATTTCGGACACTGTCACAACATTTTTCTGATTCATAACGAGGTCGTTTAGGTTTCATAAAGTTAGACATTGTTTATACAAAAAGTTTGTAGCTGCAGCTGTGGTAACTAGAGCAGAGCTGGCAACCCGAATGCAGAAACACTACGGACTTCGTGATTGGTAGATAGGTGGAGGGTGGCGCTTCAGGCCAAAACACAACATGTCAACATCAACATCAGTTGAGGGCTGCAACTTCACTTTTAAAATGACAATATCTTGGCCGGACAACCGTTGTCAGTGATATAAGTATTTGAAATTAACATGATTTCTTAATGTCTAGTGACATATCAGGGCCATTTTATGATTAATTGAAATACATTTCTTACATACAGTTCCTTTAAAAACTGAACGTGTCCTTTCAATAAAGTGTGAGTGAGCCCAACTCAAGTCACGGCACAGGAGTCAGATTTCATTCATCACGAGAGTGAAGAGCTGAGCAGAGCTGAGGTAAGCGTGGCTGTCATTCACGGCGCGTGTCCAGTCTGGCGTGTTTTCAGATCACATATGGAAGCTTAACTTTCATAGGAAATCATTGAAAAGTTGAAACACTCACTTTGCTCTGCATCGCTCCGTTATGAATGCCGGATCCGATCCGAGCGGCCGTGCGCATTTACATTCTGTGAGTGAGATCCCTCCCCTGTGGGCGGGTTGATAACATGCAGAACTAGCTCCTGTAGTCTCGAGCCTCTGGCCAAAAAATCCTCCGATGACGCAAAATGACGATATTTGCATCATCGGAGGATTTTTTCCAGGAATAAAATGCATAATTCTCTCGTCTCAGAGGGACATGAGGGGAGAAAGTACCATCATTTGAATATACTACCGAGTTTCTACAGATACAACGCTTAATGCTAAATCAATGAAGTAACCCTTTAATAATCAATTATTTTTAGGGGTTCAAGCATGAAATGCTGAAACCCTATTGTAATTGTAAGGATTCGTAAAACGCATCGTGCAGGCCAAACCGTAAGGCCTAGAGACATGAAACCTGGCCAGATGGTAGGCCTCAGTTTGGGGACAACCTATCAGAGTATGACCCCGAATAGCCCATAGGTGGCGCTACAGCAACCAAAAGTTCAAAATTGCTCATAACTCTTAGACTGTTTGTCTCAGGATCAAGTGTCTTATATCGTTGGAATCCTTGGCTCAAGGCAGATAAAATGGCTATCTCCGAAAATTCTGCTATGTCGAATTTTGTCCAAAACCTACTTTTGCAAACTAGTCCCTGGTTTTTTGCCCGATCGGAACCGAACCAGTCTAGGACAATTCTCTGGACTCTCTAGATCAATAATTATCAAAAAAAAGTTGAACTTTTGCATTTGGGTGGCTGTAACAGGGTCATTTAGAAAAGGGGCGTGGCAAAATACACTAAAAAGCCTATACATCCCAAATGAAAACTCAGAACTTCACCAAAATTGATGACCATATGTGTCAGAACATGGTGAGGAAGCATGCAGAGTTTCATGGAGATCGGACCATAGCTGGCGCTATAACTGGCAAAAAGCCTTCCTTCTTATTACGGGTTCAAGCATGAAATGCTGAAACCCTATTGTAATTGTAAGGATTCGTAAAACGCATCGTGCAGGCCAAACCGTAAGGCCTAGAGACTTGAAACCTGGCCAGATGGTAGGCCTCAACTTGGGGACAACCTATCAGAGTATGACCCCGAATGGCCCATAGGTGGCGCTACAGCAACCAAAAGTTCAAAATTGCTCATAACTCTTAGACCGATTGTCCCAGGATCAAGTGTCTTATATCGTTGGAATTCGTGGCTCAAGTCGGACAAAATGGCTATCTCCAATTTTCTCGCCCTTCAATTGCCAATTTCGAGTAAATTGCATTTTTTTTAAAAACATATTTTTGCTGACTTCTCCTAGGTTTTTGGCCCGATTGGAACCAAACCACTGCAAGACTATTCTCTGGAGTCGGACAATCAATAATCATCCAAAAAATTCAAAATTTCAATTAACGGTCGATAAGGGGAACCAAAATCTTTGATTGCACCAGGGCCATTTTTACTAAAATGGTTATAAATTGTGAACGGAAAGAGATTTTTTTGCTAAACTTGGGATACATCTTCGTGAGCTCATTCTGAGATCACTTGAAAAAAATTGCAACGATTGGCCACTAGGTGGCACTATAAAACGGTTATAACTTGTGAAAGGAAAGGGATATTTTCGCAAAACTTGGGACACATGTTCATGAGCTCATTCTGAGGTCATGTGAAAAAAAATCATGACAATTGTACACTTGGTGGCGCTATAAAATGTTTATAACTTGTGAACGGAAAGAGATATTTTTGCTAAACTTGGGACACATGTTCATAAGCTCAATCTGAGTTGACATGAAAAGAATCGTGACAATTGGCCACTTGGTGGCGCTATAACAGTGAAAGAAATAATGAAAATAGCTATAAGCGCACCCAACCGTTAGTCTACTGAAAATTGGCATGCAGTGTCTTTGTCCAGGGTGCCATGATAGTCTATGAGAACATTGGTGTATCTCAAAAGACCCAGTATACGTCATTGGCACAATGCCTTGAAGGAGCCTTAGAAGTTTCAAGCCCGTGTTTTTTTTCACAGGAGTGACCTCCTAAGAATCCTTGCCGAGTCCAACAATACCAAACATGCCAGGTTTTGCCTTATGGTTTTTGTAAGTGTCATTTAGAGCTTTAAAAAATTGTGGTTATCTTCAAAGCTGTTAGTCTGATCGAGACAACAACAAAAAAACAAAGGAAATTTGTAAACATAGGTAAATAGCTAAACAATAACGCCAAAATGTTAAAATTATGATAGGAACTGACAAAAAAATTTATTAAATCCAATCAATTTCACCCATAGATCATTTTGATGCTCTCACATGTTTGAAACGAACAATGATGGATTGTGATGAAATTTGTTCTGAATTGGGACTGGCGAATCCCCGTCCATACTGTCAATGACCGTTCGCAAAGACCCGCCCACTTTAGTTACCGTTGCTATGTCTGACAAGCGACGCCACTCTCACACCACACCAAGTTCTCACGCATTGAAAAATACATTGCGGATCAGAGAAAAGACTGCGTGCTGACAGACAAGTACTTTTGATATGAAACAAAGTCTCACCTTTCAAATGTAGTCAATTTTTAGAGACATTTAAACAATAAATACCATTTTGTGACTCTTTAATGTGTCTGATAGATTGCTGTAGACTCGAGGCTCAGTTAAAGCTGCTTGTGAACCGATCATCTCTTCCTTCTAGTTAATTTATATCATTAAAATAAACATGAATGAACATAAAAGGAATGTTGTTTTAAAGTGCTAAGACGTCAGTACATTTTGTTTTTCAAATTTAATTCCTCCTATGTTAATCTACTAACTTTCCTGACTGCTTTGTTGGACAAAATGGCGGATTATGATTAATCAGATCGCCTGTCAATCAAACTCCCTCCACATATATACAGTATGGGCACACTTTGAGTACTACTAATAAAAGTGGTGGAGATCAGGCAAGACTATAAGAAGACTCAGGCAAAAGGTGCTATAACTGTAAAAACGCTTTAAAACCATATATTTCCTATGGTAAACTGCCTGTATAGGCTGTAAATTGACTTTTTCATCTATGATGGCAGTTGTTAAATGCTTGCTAAATAAAACTTAATGTCTTTTGATGCTTGTGTGCTTAAAGGCCTTAACTGCTTGAACCCCGATAAATGCTGCTTGCAGCTTTAATTTGAGAATGTTTTTGTAAACAAACACATGCTGCTTTGTGTAAACAACTAACTGTAAAAACCACAGTGTAAAATATTTATGCTGAATTTTTAGCATCAATAGTCATGTCTTTATCTATTTTTTGAGATTTTTTTTTTTTACATTTTCTGAAAAGACAATGCCTGTACAAAAGTTGCTATGTGGTTGCTAAGATGTTCCGACTGGATTTTGTGTGTTGCTATGTTGTTCTGGATGGCTAACATGATTTCACCAAGTACAACCTGTCCTTGTTGATCCCGGAACAACATTCCAATCCACCAATCAGATTTGAGGGATAGTTTTCTTAGTTTAGGCTTACAACAAGGGTTAGGGGATTTTCACTATTCTTATTCGTCTCATCTATCATTTCCCTCTGATTTTAGGGATACATTATAGGTAGGGTTATGTTTAGGGGTATAGGGACAGGGTTAGGACTATGTTTTTGGATAGGAATGTTGTTCTAGGATCAACAATAGAAGTCTTACTCTGCAAAATCACAGTGACCTAGAGAGTTGCTTTTAGCACATTTCTATGCAGTTTGAACACATTGTGATACTAAGTGGTTGCTAATGCAATTTTGCATGTTTCTGTGCTGGCAAAATGTTAAGGAAAAGGCATTTTAAGGAAAAGAGATCAGGATGCATTTAGTCAACGTGAGTACCTCAGCTCAATGCGTTTGAAGCCTGTACGCTTTCCGCCAGGCTACGGCTCTGACTAACACTTTAACGTGAATGAACACCTTCCAGTCTCAGAACTCAAGCCAGCGCTGTGTGCACTGACAATATTTTGTGCTGATAAAAGGTTACAGCTGTGTTGTGGAATAGCTGTCCCAACCTAATCGCATCAGTCTTCCCTAATGTATAGCCTTCTCATCGACTGATGTGATATATAACCTTCAGCGCGTATGAAATCCCGCTGTTTCTGCAGTGGAGGGATTGGCCAGAGCTGCCAGCACTCGCTGACAGCATATGTAGGCATGACAGATGACAGTGCAGGAGGAAGTGACTCGGGAGAGGAAAATGATCAGGAGGGAGATGCACAAGCGCACACACACACACATAGCCGCCATCCTCCTCAAAGGCATCTTCCCATCTATTTGACACAGTAATTACAGCACATGCTGATTCCAATGATGGATGAAGTCCCAGTCTGGGATGCACTCTTCTTTCATTTCTCTCTGTCTCTCTCACTCTCGGTCTCGCTCACACACTCAACTGTTTATGCGATGAAGGCCGTCCAAATGAGGGATAAATATGCACACAGTGTGTCAAATGAGTAGACTGTACAAAAACTCAGTATTCATGAGACAAACAATACCTGGATGACGTACTGGAGATTGTGAAGTGTGCAACCAGTGGATCATTCTATCCCATAAGGCCATTCAACCCTTGTGGAAATCAATAAAAATGGAAATAATATAGTGTAAAGGGAATATAGTTAAGTGAAAACTGAATGCAATGTTTCCGGACACTTAAGTGCAATGTCAATTGCAATTAAATGAAAGTTTATTATTGTATTAATACACATTCAATTCAATTAGCTGACATTTAGAGTGCCTTTTGGATCCACTTAAGCAGGCCTTAAGTCTATCTTTATATGTAATTTCATTATTACTTTGCTTTTCAGTACTCTTTAATCATATTTCAAAGACAATCAATGTCATTTAATGTCATTGGAACTTGTAGGTCATATATTGAAATACTTACTTACACATTTGTAATGATGTACAATGACCAGTACATTTAAATATATTAAATATAAATGTAATATCGAAAAACACACTACAGTTACGATGATGGTCAATTACTTTAAATTTGCTTTAGTATGTTAGTCAACACATCAAATTATGTGATTATTAAAACATTCTGATTTAAAATGTACACTCTAAAAAAAGATGTTTCTGTATACCATTTCTTAACACTAAAAATGTCACATTTAACTTAATGTGTTAATTGTCATTTCTTTGTAACTGTTTGTGAAATTTACTAGCAATTTAAGTGAATAGAACACCATTTTTTTTGGTGCACTTTAAAATGTACTTTAAAATCTGACATTTATACAAAATGTGTTAAATACACTTAAATGGCCTTTTATTTCATGCACATTATATAATCTGAAAGTGTTTTTTTAGGATTTTAGATACTTTTAAGCACACTACAAGTGCACATTCAATACAATTAAGCACACTTCTTTTTCACAAGAGGAGCTGAGGGGCCATCAGATACGAAAGTTTGGAGAACTGTGATAAAACATTATTCGTTAAGAATTTTTAATAAATATATATTATGAAGTAATGTAGGAGGCAAGTTCCCATCATGCACTGTGATTCTACTCATATCTTTTACTTCCAGGCAAAAGTGACAAATGACTAGCGGGTTGCCTTTCAGTCAAGCTTGACACACACACGCACACACATGGCAGATCGCTCACGGCAGGGTGAGCAAGTGAGCGGTGTTTGCCTGTTCAGCGGTAGCAGATGTTGGCTAGCGTTTAATAGAGATGTTAATGCCGAAGCAAAGACGGAGCTCAGTCGGTTTGGCTGCTCTCCCTTCGTCTCGCCTGCTCTTTTCTCTTTCATTAGCACGAGTGTGAACACCTGGTGCGAGCCCCGGGACACCAGCAGAGCTGACGGACCAACATGCCTCTCTGCAACCCCTCTCGCACCCCTGCTCACCACACACACGAACACACAGCAGTGACGTAGATGGCCCTGTTGGCAGTGATGGGAAGGGGATGGAGAGGTTGATCATAGCCTGAGGGTCTGAGAAAGAGAGCGAGAGCCTGTGGAATTGAAGCATCTTTGGCTCATATCCTCATCCTCCTCGGTGTTGTCCCCTCATGTACCCTTAGTAATAGAACCAGCGACCCCTGACGCATCACAGTCAGGGCAGTATATGTGTGTGTGTGTGTGTGTGTGTGTGTGACAGAGACACTGTCAGCTGAATGTCTGACCTTTAACTCTGCCTCTATATGAAGAGATGGAGTCACATTTGCTGCCACATGCACCAGCCTAGTTGAATGAAAAGCATAATTAACATAGATTATTAGTAGTGTTGGCTAAAGCAATATACTTAATTATTACTGCTTATATTTTAGAGTATGGGTTGGAGATTTGAATGAATCCCTAAACCCTAAATATTAGTGTAACTTTGCAGTTCAGGCATGAAATGTATCTTAAATTGTGCAACGTGTTAAAAAGTGCAATATTACTTTTCAAACAAATATATTTTATGGACCCACTTTATATTAGGTGGCCTTAACTACTATGTACTTACATTTTAATTAATCATTTGATACTTATTGTGTACATACATTTTTTTAAATACCAGCATGTAATTACATCAATAATTAATTTATGTAGTTACATTTGTAATTACAATGTTGACACTTCCCTTACACCTAACCCTACCCTTAAACATACCCATACCACCAGACCTGTCCCTAACCCTACCCGTATCCCACCTCAATATCAGAAAAAGTGTTTTGCAATAAAATATGAACACAATAAGTACATTGTACATAGTAGTTAAGGCGGCCCCACTTTATATTAGGTGGCCTTAACTACTATGTACTTACATCAAAAAACAAGTACAATGTACTTATTGTATTCATATTGTATTGCAAAACACTTTTGCTGATATTGAGGTGGGATACGGGTAGGGTTAGGGACAGGTCTGGGGATATGGGTAAGTTTAAGGGTAGGGTTATAGGTGTAAGGGAAGTGTCAACATTGTAATTACAAATGTAACTACATAAATTAATTACAGATGTAATTACTTGCAGGTTTAGACATGTATGTACACGATAAGTGCATTGTATCAAATGATTCATTAATATGTAAGTACATAGTAGTTAAGGCCACCTAATATAAAGTGGGTCCCATTATATTGTTTGGGTGCGGGGGGGGGGGGGGGGGGTGGTCTGACCCCCCTAAATAAGGCTTGATCCCCGTCGATGGATGCGAAAAAACTAGATGGTGGGGGGGAGGGGTGTGAAAATGCAACCTCCGCACAAATAATCAGAAATAACAAATACAAACTCAAAACAAACTAACGGAGATTGTGGGGAAACAGGAGATGTAGACAATACAACGATCCGACACAGACTGCAAACACAAAGGAACTTATAAAAGGGACAAATCAGGCAGGTAATGAGGGAACAAACATGTGAGGCAAATGAAACCAATAATGAGATGACAAGGGGGAGGGGACGGGAGGGACAGACCAGGGCGGGACAGGAGTGACAGACCAGGGGGGGACAAGAGGGACAGAGCAGGGAGTCAGGGGCAGTGCAGGGCGGCGCGGGCAGAGCAGGGCGTCAGGGGCAGAGCAGGGCGTAAGGGGCAGAGCAGGGCGTCAGGGGCAGAGCAGGGCGTCGCGGGCAGAGCAGGGCGTAAGGGGCAGAGCAGGGCGTCGCGGGCAGAGCAGGGCGTCAGGGGCAGAGCAGGGCGTAAGGGGCAGAGCAGGGCGTCAGGGGCAGAGCAGGGCGTCAGGGGCAGAGCAGGGCGTCAGGGGCAGAGCAGGGCGTCAGGGGCAGAGCAGGGCGTCAGGGGCAGAGCAGGGCGTCGCGGGCAGAGCAGGGCGTCAGGGGCAGAGCAGGGCGTAAGGGGCAGAGCAGGGCGACACGGGCAGAGCAGGGCGTCAGGGGCAGAACAGGGCGACACGGGCAGAGCAGGGCGTCAGGGGCAGAGCAGGGCGTCAGGGGCAGAGCAGGGCGCCAGGGGCAGAGCAGGGCGTCAGGGGCAGAGCAGGGCGACACGGGCAGAACAGGGCGACACGGGCAGAACAGGGCGACACGGGCAGAACAGGGCGACACGGGCAGAACAGGGCGACACGGGCAGAACAGGGCGACACGGGCAGAACAGGGCATCAGGGGCAGAGCAGGGCGGCACGGGCAGAGCAGGGCGGCACGGGCAGAGCAGGGCGTCAGGGGCAGAGCAGGGCGTCAGGGGCAGAGCAGGGCGCCAGGGGCAGAGCAGGGCGACACGGGCAGAACAGGGCGACACGGGCAGAACAGGGCGACACGGGCAGAACAGGGCGACACGGGCAGAACAGGGCGTCAGGGGCAGAGCAGGGCGGCACGGGCAGAGCAGGGCGGCACGGGCAGAGCAGGGCGTCAGGGGCAGAGCAGGGCGTCAGGGGCAGAGCAGGGCGTCAGGGGGCAGAGCAGGGCGCCAGGGGCAGAGCAGGGCGACACGGGCAGAGCAGGGCGTCAGGGGCAGAGCAGGGCGGCACGGGCAGAGCAGGGCGGCACGGGCAGAGCAGGGCGTCAGGGGCAGAGCAGGGCGTCAGGGGCAGAGCAGGGCGTCAGGGGCAGAGCAGGGCGTCAGGGGCAGAGCAAGACATGTTCTCGAACATGTGCAGCACAAGACAGGACAGGCATGTGATAGTAAATGATTATGCTTAAACGGTTACCACACCTCAAGACATTGTTCAGATGTTGTATTTCAAGACATTTGTCAGGTTTTTGTCTTTAAAACGCTCATGTGTAGAACTATTTTCTTACTCCTCTCATCCCACGCCTCCATTGCTAATTCCAAAACGTCACTTTAGAGCTAGCAACGGAGGCTTGAGCCACTGATGACTAATGCAGTTATTAGAGAGAGAGAGAGTTATCAAGCGTGGATGAATTAATGAATTACCTCAGTCTTTTTGTGCGTCTCTTAACAGTGTTCGGCAGCAGCGTCTTTACTAATAACCAAACTGTACATTTATCGGCGCCAGGAACAGTAGAAATGGCTTGTAGCTTTTAAGTTGCTAAACTATTTTACTGATAAAATCATCAGAGCGGCGCTGACAAAACGTTTCTGTGCGAGTGTGTTCGTACTGTTGTGTGTGTGTCTGTGTGTGTGTGTGTGTGTGTGTGTGTGTGTGAGAGTGTGAGTGTGAGTGTGAGTGTGTGTGTGTGTGTGTGTGTGTGTGTGTGTGTGTGTGTGTGTGTGTGTGTGTGTGTGTGTGTGTGTGTGTGCGTGTGTGCGTTTGAGTGTGAGCGAGAGAGAGAGAGAGAGAGAGAGAGAGAGAGAGAGAGAGAGAGAGAGTATGTGCTCTCGTTACATAAAATGTAATTTTCTGTCAAAAACATGTAAATAATTTGTCATTTTAATCCTATTGTTTACTATATTTATTTGCTTGGTCAATGTCATTGTGGGTTTTGGTTATTTTGCTGTTGTCGGCTGTAAGGACCTTTGAAATGGTGAAGTGATATGGAACTGTAATGCGTCAAGACTAGGGTTGGGAATCGTGAGAAATTCCGGTTACGGTTCTGCCAAAGATTGCGGTTCCATTAAAATTATTAACCAAATAATGGTAAAGGAAAAAGGCACAATACGTAACTCAAACAATCCTTTTTGTGTTTATTACTTGCTGTAAAATTAATTTACAGGTTGGCAATGTCAAAAAAAGTCCTGTACTGTACATATATTACAGTATTAACTAAGCCATTCTTGCAACACTTTTTTTTTTTCAAATGAACACCTATGAAATTGTCTTATTACATTTTCTCTCTCGGTCTCTCTGCCAACCTGTAAATTTATTTATATAGTCTCTGAATAAAACCAAGTTATAAATTATATTTATTAGTTATATTTATGAATTTGTTGTATATTCATTTATTAGTAATTCAGTTATTCAGTGAACAATAATAAATGACAATTCAGCATTACAAAAGGTAATTGTGCCTAAACGCTTACCTAAACCATGGTGACTCAACGGTTGACAAAGGATAGGCCTTTCACTATAAATCTGGCAACAGCCCTGTGGCACTCATCTATTCTCTGTCGTCATTTTCCCTTTACTCGCTAAAGTAAACGGATTTACCGTCTCCGAAGTTCCAAGAGGGGGTGTGGGAGTGGCGCATTGTTTAACATCAGAAAAAACATAAATAATATTTATATATAGCTATATATTGATAGTCTATAGTTTATTACTACTGAAATGACACATTTACCCGTGTATGAATTCCTACCTGGCGATGGGGACGTGTAAAGTGCAGCAGTCTTCCTTAAACAGTTGAGATCATTGCGTTTTGAGGTTGATTCTGTGCTGTAGCAAATGTTTTGTCAAATTGCTAGTGCAGCCTCCTTTGCATGTTATTAACTTTTCACATGTGTTACATTTTGCGTCATTATCATTCATTCTTTGGAAATGAATCCATACTTGTGACTTTCTCTTTACCATGCTGGTGGTCAACGAGAAAATATCTGACGTAAAACCGTAAATGTGCAGTGCGAGGGCTTTCAGTGCTGAACTGCGTTAATTGGTTGCACTCCTGGAAGTGGCAGGCAACATAATTAATATTCATGATGAGGTAAGTGTCACCAGGGTTGCCAGGTTTTCACAACAAAACCCACACAATTGCAACTCAAAACTAGCCCAAAACAAGTCCATTCGCATTTCAGGGGGGCTTCTCCGGCTAAATATCACATAATTGGGGTCGCTTCAACCCGCGGACATGAAAAACAGCCCGCGGCAACAGTGTTGAAGTAGCCCAATTCCGTGGGAAAACCGCGGACTTGGCAACACTGGCTGTCACTCGCTATTAAAGGATGCGCTCCCAGCGCTTCGCACACACATTGCACCAGAACCGTTTTCGGAACCTAAACTTAGGAATTTTGTGCGGTTCTGGTATTTTTCAAAAATCAGTTTCGGTTCTGCATAAGAACCGGTTCTCGGTTCCCAACCCTAGTCAAGACTGGCCTGGAACAGATTCAAGCATTCAACAACCCAGTAGTATAAAATCGTTTAATCCACAGCTAGCTGTGGATTATCCCTCTTATACCACGGTCATATGCCAGCAATGAAAACGGAAAGTTGTTTATTATGTTTGCAGCATCCAGAAGGGTAAAATTTATGGTTATTTTCCGCAGTTACGGTTTGTTAGAGCTAGCATTCTGCCCGCTTTGAATCAGACACAGAAATAAAGCAGTACGTAACATTACATTTATTTGAATTATTTTTCCAGAGAGCGATGAGAGTTGCGTACCTGGGTTCATTCAGCGTCTCTCTCTACTAACAACGAAGCTGTGAGTTTAATTACTTCAAAAGCCGATGTAACCCCCTCATTGCTGAGAAATATAATGTAGCGATTCAGTAGCGAAGCAATTTTATGTTATAAAAATATCCAGTATAAATACATATATTATGAGCCAGAGAAAGGGAACAAACAGGGACGTTTTTTTCTCTCCGGTCCACTCCCCCCACCCCCGTTCTCCAACCCCTCCGAAGGTGACTGTGTAATTTGCACCTGGGCAGAGCTATACAGGTGGAGCTGGGGAAGGTGGAGGGTTTCTGAAACCGCAAGTACCAGTATTTGACTGCCGCTGATGCAATAGCAACCAATCAGCTGCGTTATGTAGATAATGATGTGATCGCTACCAAATTAGTTAAGCACCTATCAGCCTGCGTCATGGAGTTTCATGTTTTCATGAAACAGAAATTAGTTCTCAGAAATTCGTTTTCATTTCTATCTCAATTCGTGCGGCCGAGTCTGTAGCCATTTTCAAAAAACATCTAAAGACACATCTCTTCCAGCAGCACCTGACCAATCAAGAATAGCACTTATCATTCAATTCATTTTCTGTCGGTCTAATTAATAAAAATAAATAAATAATAAAAAAAATTATCTGTTCTGTGCTAGATTAACTGAGACTTGTTACAGCGCTTGCATATTGTTGCCCTTGACTGTTCTAGTTGCTTCTATTGCCCTCATTTGTAAGTCGCTTTGGATAAAAGCGTCTGCTAAATGACTAAAGTGTTCAGAACTAGGTATAAATGTTTAAGTGTCTCACTTTACCTGTATTTACCCTAGGCAAAATCTATTGCAGACCTTAAAAAAGATTTTTTAAAGAAAACATAATACACTAATCTGCATGTCAGTCTGTATGCATGAAAAGCCTTGTTCGGTTGTGCTTAGTAAGTTTCATTTTAATTGTACATTCAAGGCTTTAAGCAGATGCTCTTGTCCACAAACCCTCCCATGTATGCCCTCAATGCCCTGTGTGTGCAGACTGCAAAGTATAAGAAAGTATAAATGAGTATAAATGGATATTACAATGCAAACTGAGATAATTGTCTGTGAAATATAGTACAGATAGGGGATCATAGAGGGTACGAGTGACTAACATACTCAAAGGTTGGGAATTTGAAAGTCTTTTTTGACTTTTTCCCATTATTGGCTGTGTAAAAAAGAGGAAGTGGCTAAGAAAGGTAGCATTTCCAGAGAGGATGTGAGCACGTTTGTTGGCCTTGAGTGCTTTTTAGCTCTGCGTTGTGCCCGTTGTACCACTCCACCTACACCAACTTCCTGTCCCACTGGCATCGTCCCCTGGCACTCTGGAGAGTAAGGAGCAGCCAATCGGCGTGGAGAGCGTCCCTGATTGACGTCAGAGCAGCCGGGACTTCCTGTGTGGTGTTGAGAGAAGTGTGCTCTCTTCCTCTGCGGCTCCGCAGATGAATGACAGAATAGAATGAAAGTGTCTAAGTGTGTCTAAAATTACACTGTCTGCACTCTGTAAATAGTTACACATATTTGAAAAATGAATAATATATATTGTTCACTGTTTTCAGCAATGGCTCTTTTTTTGTCCCCTCACTGGAAGTAACATTAGGGGTTGTTTGTTATAACGCCACTTGAGTATAATTTATTATTAATAATTATTGTTATCATAATAATTATACGCAAGTAATGTAGTCAAATTACTTGTTTGCATTATCTAGGCATTGTTGTAATTATTTGTAAGGCAATAGATTTATTTTGATAAGGAAAGTTGGCCATTGTAGTGTAAAGAATAACTTTAAAACTTACACTGGTTCAAACTGGCTACTGTTGGATTTATGTTGAAGAGCTTGGAACAAGGCTTTTAATGGTGAGACTTTTGTTTTTGTAACCCACCTCTCAAAAGTTATATAAAAATTTGGATTTAGATTTATCGGCCTAAATATTCAATATTCAATATTTCGTAATTGACTTTGTCACGTTTCCAAGTAACTCACAATTCTGACTTTTTTTCTTGTGATTCCACCATGTTTATATCTCGCAATCGACGTTCTCATGTTTCCACGTTTATAACTCGCAATTCTGACTATATTCCTTGCGATTCCGCCATGTTTATATCTCGCAATCGACTTTCTCATGTTTCCAAGTTTATAACTCGCAATTCTGACTTTAGTCCTTGCGATTCCGCCATGTTTATATCTCGCAATCGACTTTCTCATGTTTCCACGTTTATAACTCGCAATTCTGACTATATTCCTTGTGATTCCGCCATGTTTATATCTCGCAATCGACTTTCTCATGTTTCCAAGTTTATAACTCGCAATTCTGACTTTTTTTCTTGTGATTCCACCATGTTTATGTCTCGCAATCGACTTTCTCATGTTTCCAAGTTTATAACTCGCAATTCTGACTTTAGTCCTTGCGATTCCGCCATGTTTATATCTCGCAATCGACTTTCACATGTTTCCATGTTTATAACTCGCAATTCTGACTATATTCCTTGCGATTCCACCATGTTTATATCTCGCAATCGACTTTCAAATGTTTCCACGTTTATAACTCGCAATTCTGACTTTTTTTCTTGTGATTCCACCATGTTTATATCTCGCAATCGACTTTCAAATGTTTCCACGTTTATAACTCGCAATTCTGACTTTTTTTCTTGTGATTCCACCATGTTTATATCTCGCAATCGACTTTCTCATGTTTCCACATTTAGAACTCGCAATTCTGACTATATTCCTTGTGATTCTGCCATGTTTATATCTCGCAATCGACTTTCTCACGTTTCCAAGTTTATAACTCACAATTCTGACTTTTTTTCTTGTGATTCCACCATGTTTATGTCTCGCAATCGACTTTCTCATGTTTCCACGTTTATAACTCGCAATTCTGACTTTTTTTCTTGTGATTCCACCATGTTTATATCTCGCAATCGACTTTCTCATGTTTCCACGATTATAACTCAAAATTCTGACTTTTTTTTTGTGATTCATGCAGTTGGGGTGTAACCCTAACCCTAAACCCTCACCTAACCAGTCTGGCAGTTGACAAGTCAATTAAATATATCAAAGACAACCACCAACAAGAACAACAATTATATATTCGTACGCATGGACCAACTAGGTAAATTAATGAACATGAAATGTCCATGAAACTAGCACAGCTATGTAGGAAAATGTTGCAAAATATTTTTGTCCCCATTATAAAGATAGAAAAAAAAATTGTCCACAGATTTTCACAATTCACCAATCAGAATCATAGATTAATTTGGCATAACTTTTGGGTGCATATACTATCATATCAATGTATTGAAAAATTGATTATTTTATTTGTCAAGCCCAGGATCTCAAAAGTGGGCCACTTGATGCATTGGACAGGACTGCATTATTCATCTCACTGCAACTAGATTTATCCTTGTCGCACGAGTAGACATCATTTCTCCAGCGGTTGAGATAGCAGTGTATTTCTGTCAGACAGGTTATATTTACTCTGGTCCAGAGAGAGAAGCTCCACCAGAGGAAATGACAGAGCGTGAAATGCTTTTCTGTGATTAGTAAAGACACAGGATATGGCTCTCAGCACATCCTTTAGCGTGAGAGAGTTGGCGCTGTTGCCAAGCAGACGCCACTTCCTAAATGATCCTCTACAGTAGTGTTTAGTGCGGAAAGAAAGATTTATACTGTTTCCTGCTGTGTGTACGGACTCAAATGATCGCTCATGGCTTGTTATTTCCAAAATGATGACAATCATTTTACTGCTGTAAAGTTCTCATGATTAGATCGTCTCAGTGTCAAATGAAAGTTTGCTGAGAAAGACTGTGAAAACTCAATTTAAAGGTGTGTTTGAAGAGTTGGCAGACTTTATCTCTGCAGCTTGGGACTGAACTTTACACGCTTTGTCAATCACTTTAAAATCTTTCAGATGTATTCTCTCTTTGGCCTGTCTGCATGAAACTACTTAATATAAACTCACCACTGACCCAAAGCCTAAGTGCCCGTTTCATCTTTGTTTCTTCAATCATCTAGTTGTTTTATATTAACATTTAACAGGCAAATAACTTGGTACAGATACCAAACTCCCATAAACAATGGCCATATTTCTATGCTCTAACATACTATGGGAGAAATGAAAACGTCACTGCTCAGATCTTGGCTTGACTTACCGCTCATCTGGTCGTTTTAACAGAGGCCGTCTCAAAGACACCTTGAAGAAGAGGAGAAGTCTCTGTCGAGGTAAATGGCACAATGAAAGGAAGGATGTGAGGGGAAGACAGCGGCCCGTTCTAGGAGAAGAGAGCAGATCAATAAATCAATAAGTGTTTATATGGTGGTTTATGAGCGTGGATGGGGGAATGTCTTTAAATGTCTGGCAGTTGAAAAGTCAATTAAATATATCAAAGACGACCACCAACAAGAACAACAATTACAGCAAAAACAACAACAATAAATAATAATTATAACACCCACCATCATGATCATCATTAGCAAAAAAAATTATATATATATATAACTTGCATATTCAGCATGCAACGTGATATAGTCATGTAAAATAGTTCAAATAAAGGTACATTTATTATATTCATTATAAAAAAATTTAAATATTTGACCACAAAATGCCACGTCACCAATCAGAATCAAAATAACAATATTAATAACACTTTACAATAAATGTCTCATTTGTTAACATTAGTTAATGTATTAACTAACATGAACAAACAATGAGCAATACATTTGTTAGTGTATGTATTAATCTTTGTTCATGTTCGTTCACAGTGCTAATTTGAACAGATACAACACCTGATTTTAATAATCTATTAGTGAATGTTGAAATTCACATGAACTAAGATTAATAAATGCTGTAGAATTATTGTTCATTCTATAGTTCATGTTAATAAAGTAGTTAACATTTTTTGTAAAGTGTTACCATGATATTAATAAGAGCAACAACAACGATTTACATAGCCTACATTTAATATAAGAATAACATTAATTCAAATAAATGCATACAATTATTATTATTAGTATTAGTATTATTATTATGGACCCACTTTATATTAGGTATATATTAGGCCTTAACTACTATGTACTTGTTACAAGTAGACAGGAGGCAGACACAGATGTAAACAGGTATGGTTAGTTTATTTGACCACAGTAGAGCAGGTGATGTGGAGCAGGTGAGTAAACCGGTTGTTGGTAGATCAGATGGTGATACGAGAGAGAAAGTTACTGTCTTTTGTATTGAAGGTGGAATGACGCTGGAGCCTGGAGGTAACTGGAGACTGGAGATTGCTGGAGACTGGAGATCGCTGGAGTACAGAGGGATGGACAGGAACACACCCACACAGCAGACAAGGAACACGGAAGGAAGGAGACACGCTGGAGACAGGTAGTATCAGTAGTAGAGTCCTTGAGGTAAGCATAGGCAGAAGTATATGCGAACGAGACCGGACGTGGAGTGCTGTGTGCGTGTGCTTCTTATAGTGCTGGTGATGAGTGCCATGATGAGGTGCAGGTGATAGTGATCAGTACTCTGGGGATGGAGTGCGTTGTGATTGGTGAAGGGTGGAACCTGACGTGTCTGTGACAGTACTAACATTTAAATGAATTGTTTGATACAATGCACTTATTGTGTACACACATGTTTTACATTGTACTTATGTTAAAAATGACCTGCATGTAATTACAGCTGTTATTAGTTTAAATTATAATTATACTGTTGACACTTCCCTTACACCTAACCCTACCCTTAAACTAATAACCCATACCACCACACCTGTCCCTAACCCTACCCTTAAACTTACCCATACCACCACACCTGTCCCAAACTTTACCCTTAATCTTACCCACACCACCCCACCTGTCCCTAACTTTACCCTTAATCTTCCCACACCACCACACCTGTCCCTAACTTTACCCATAAACTTACCCATACCACCCCACCTGTCCCTAACTTTACCCTTAATCTTACCCACACCACCACACCTGTCCCTAACCCTACCCTTAATCTTACCCACACCACCCCACCTGTCCCTAACTTTACCCTTAAACTTACCCATACCACCACACCTATCCCTAACCCTACCCTTAATCTTACCCACACCACCACACCTGTCCCTAACTTTACCCTTAAACTTACCCACACCACCACACCTGTCCCTAACCCTACCCTTAATCTTACCCATACCACCACACCTGTCCCTAACTTTACCCTTAATCTTACCCACACCACCCCACCTGTCCCAAACTTTACCCTTAAACTTACCCATACCACCACACCTGTCCCTAACCCTACCCTTAATCTTACCCACACCACCCCACCTGTCCCTAACTTTACCCTTAAACTTACCCATACCACCACACCTGTCCCTAACCCTACCCTTAATCTTACCCACACCACCCCACCTGTCCCTAACTTTACCCTTAATCTTACCCACACCACCCCACCTGTCCCTAACTTTACCCTTAAACTTACCCATACCACCACACCTGTCCCTAACTTTACCCTTAAACTTACCCGCACCACCACACCTGTCCCTAACTTTACCCTTAAACTTACCCATACCACCACACCTGTCCCTAACCCTACCCTTAAACTTACCCACACCACCACACCTGTCCCTAACTTTACCCTTAAACTTACCCATACCACCACACCTGTCCCTAACCCTACCCTTAAACTTACCCACACCACCACACCTGTCCCTAACTTTACCCTTAAACTTACCCACACCACCACACCTGTCCCTAACCCTACCCTTAAACTTACCCAAACCACCCCACCTGTCCCTAACTTTACCCATAAACGTACCCATACCACCAATATCGCAATTAATCGCATCCAAAATAAAAGTTTGTATTTACATAATATACAGTCTGTGTGCACTGTGTATAATTATTATGAATATACGTATATACACATTTTATTTAATTTAGTAATAGAATATATAATAAATATGTTTTTTCTTAAATATATTTTTGGATGCTATGAATCATGACTAATCGATTTGACAGCACTAGAAAATATGAATAATTATTATTATGATGTAAGTGACCAATATCAGGTCACTTTGTCTGCATAGGCCCTTTCTTTATGTTGACCTTGATTCTTCCCAATTATCACTATTGCCAATAATAATACAATTGTACAGTAAGTTTTGACAGGCATTTATTCCTTGACTTCAGTTTTTGTTTATAATTTTCAGGGCATAAATCTGTACACACTGATATCCATCAGACGAGCGGAAGGCATTAGCAATGTCCGCAGTCCAGTCATTCATCGCCCGCCATGATCCCATTGTGTGAGCGGGACACAGCGGCCCTCTTTGATGCGAGCAGTTATTTAGCAGCCAAGTGTATGCAAACAAATGGCTCATACAGGAATTGTCCAGGAAGCCACTCCGACATCAAACAGCACAGTACGAAACAATAGTCTAACAATAGGACAGTCCATTCTGCAGCAGTTTTCTGCCGCTGTAGATGGATAAGTACGCATTGCACGCGATAACCTCGGAAGATATTAGTCATTCGGCCGGTCACATAGTGAAGCAGAGACAATGTCTCTGTGTTATTTCAGATGGAGATATTTCGGAGACTTATGGAAGTCTGATTTCCTCATCTCTCGCTGTGAATCACAGGCACTCTCCTGTCTCAGAACATGCATTTCCATGTCTCCAGTATTAGTTAAAACAACCGCTACCATTCATTCTGTTGAATCATAGCTATAATTATAATAGCTATGATTACTTTATATTATAATTACATTTTACAAACCATTCGGGATTATTACTAGAGATTCCATGGAACACATTTTAAATTTCTCATTAATTAAATTATCTAATCAACCAATCACATGGCAGTTGCTTCAACGCATTTAGGGGTGTGGTCCTGGTCAAGACAATCTCCTGAACTCCAAACTGAATGTCAGAATGGGAAAGAAAGGTGATTTAAGCAATTTTGAGCGTGGCATGGTTGTTGGTGCCAGACGGGCCGGTCTGAGTATTTCACAATCTGCTCAGTTACTGGGATTTTCACGCACAACCATTTCTAGGGTTTACAAAGAATTGTGTGAAAAGGGAAAAACATCCAGTATGTGGCAGTCCTGTTGGCGAAAATGCCTTGTTGATGCTAGAGGTCAGAGGAGAATGGGCCGACTGATTCAAGCTGATAGAAGAGCAACTTTGACTGAAATAACCACTCGTTACAACCGAGGTATGCAGCAAAGCATTTGTGAAGCCACAACACGCACAACCTTGAGGCGGATGGGCTACAACAGCAGAAGACCCCACCGGGTACCACTCATCTCCACTACAAATAGGAAAAAGAGGCTACAATTTGCACAAGCTCACCAAAATTGGACAGTTGAAGACTGGAAAAATGTTGCCTTGTCTGATGAGTCTCGATTTCTGTTGAGACATTCAGATGGTAGAGTCAGAATTTGGGTTAAACAGAATGAGAACATGGATACATCATGCCTTGTTACCACTGTGCAGGCTGGTGGTGGTGGTGTAATGGTGTGGGGGATGTTTTCTTGGCACACTTTAGGCTCCTTAGTGGCAATTGGGCATTGTTTCTGACCATGTCCATCCCTTTATGACCACCATGTACCCATCCTCTGATGGCTACTTCCAGCAGGATAAATGCACCATGTCACAAAGCTCGAATCATTTCAAATTGGTTTCTTGAACATGACAATAAGTTCACTGTACTAAAATGGCCCCCACAGTCACCAGATCTCAACCCAATAGAGCATCTTTGGGATGTGGTGGAACTGGAGCTTCGTGCCCTGGATGTGCATCCCACAAATCTCCATCAACTGCAAGATGCTATCCTATCAATATGGGCCAACATTTCTAAAGAATGCTTTCAGCACCTTGTTGAATCAATGCAACGTAGAATTACGGCAGTTCTGAAGGCGAAAGGGGGTCAAACACAGTATTAGTATGGTGTTCCTAATAATCCTTTAGGTGAGTGTATAAAGATCAAAAGAACAGAATATTTTGTAACATAATAATTGTAGTCACTTTTGACTATTTGAATAATGTATCCTTTCTTAACAAAAGTATTCATGTCTTTATAAAAGAACTAGGAACCATAAAAGAAAAGGATAATATAGCGTTAATTATAAACAGTATAGTGTAAGACCAAACAAAATGTAAAAATGTAATCACCAGTGTGTGTGTCTAATGTGTCCCTCTGCTCCTGGCTGTGCTTGTTCTTCTGTTCTCCAAATGTTCTCCAGGGACGAGGGCCCTGCAGTGAGACACGGATCCAGCTAGATTACAAAGTGAGAAATAATCATTCATTAACCTCTGGCCCGCTGGGTCTGGAGATCGACCCGCTCCGGCGACAAACCCCATTGTTCCCCGTCCTGCTGCAGCTGGGTCAAGCCAATTGACTACACTCATAATGATCTTAAAGGGATTAAGTGGGCAAACACGCCCGAGAGTTCTTTTTTCAATTACACCACAAGTCATTTACATGAAGTGAAGCAGAGAGCCAATAACCCAGACCTGAAACACAGCGGCCCTCTGGGAATAGCGGCCCTGAGCTGTCCTGCCTTCGACACACACTGGATTTTAGTGTGTGTAATACAGAGAGGAGAAAGCTTGTCTTTGACATCCTGTCTTGTAAGGCATTCCCCAGGGAAAGTGCTTTCATTCACGCAGGGCGACAAAGTTAATCAATCAGGCAATTTAGTGCAGCTGCAGCATGAAAAAGTGAGTTTATTTATTTATATGTTAAGTCCGTTTAATACTTATGTCCACCTTTGTCCTTTCATTTATGCACCATATTAAAATAATGTGACGAGATAAACATATTGCAGATATACACTCACCTAAAGGATTATTAGGAACACCATACTAATACTGTGTTTGACCCCCTTTCGCTTTCAGAACTGCCTTAATTCTATGTGGCATTGATTCAACAAGGTGCTGAAAGCATTCTTTAGAAATGTTGGCCCATATTGATAGGAGAGCATCTTGCAGTTGATGGAGATTTGTGGGATGCACATCCAGGGCACGAAGCTCCCGTTCCACCACATCCCAAAGATGCTCTATTGGGTTGAGATCTGGTGACTGTGGGGGCCATTTTAGTTCAGTGAACTCATTGTCATGTTCAAGAAACCAATTTGAAATTAATTAGAGCTTTGTGACATGGTGC
This sequence comes from Gobio gobio, assembly GCF_949357685.1. Taxonomy (NCBI): domain Eukaryota; kingdom Metazoa; phylum Chordata; class Actinopteri; order Cypriniformes; family Gobionidae; genus Gobio; species Gobio gobio. Next base: position 47,395,513 of record NC_137109.1, read on the forward strand.
ATTATCCTGCTGGAAGTAGCCATCAGAGGATGGGGACATGGTGCTCATAAAGGGATGGACATGGTCAGAAACAATGCTTAGGTAGGCCGTGGCATTTAAACAATGCCCAATTGGCACTAAGGGGCCTAAAGTGTGCCAAGAAAACATCCCCCACACCATTACACCACCACCACCAGCCTGCACAGTGGTAACAAGGCATGATGGATCCATGTTCTTATTCGGTTTACGCCAAATTCTTACTCTTCCATCTGAATGTCTCAACAGAAATCGAAACTCATCAGAGCAGGCAACATTTTTCCAGTCTTCAACTGTCCAATTTTGGTGAGCTTGTGCAAATTGTAGCCTCTTTTTCCTATTTGTAGTGGAGATGAGTGGTACCCGGTGGGGTCTTCTGCTGTTGTAGCCCATCCGCCTCAAGGTTGTGTGTGTTGTGGCTTCACAAATGCTTTGTTGCATACCTCGGTTGTAACGAGTGGTTATTTCAGTCAAAGTTGCTCTTCTACAGCTTGAATCAGTCGGCCCATTCTCCTCTGACCTCTAGCATCAACAAGGCATTTTGGCCCACAGGACTGCCGCATACTGGATGTTTTTCCCTTTTCACACCATTCTTTGTAAACCCTAGAAATTGTTGTGCGTGAAAATTCCAGTAACTGAGCAGATTGTGAAATACTCAGACCGGCCCATCTGGCAACAACAACCATGCCACGCTCAAAATTGTTTAAATCACCTTTCTTTCCCATTCTGACATTTAGTTTGGAGTTCAGGAGCACACCCCGAAATGCATTGAAGCAACTGCCATGTGATTGGTTGATTAGATAATTGCATTAATGAGAAATTGAACAGGTGTTCCTAATAATCCTTTAGGTGAGTGTACACCCCAGAAATTTCTGAAGAAAATGTTTATACATTTGTGGTTGTCAGGGTGTTGCTTTGTAATTCCTAAGGTGACTGTGTAACATATTCCACTGGAGGCAAGTTGTAGTTGAACCCAAGTGCAGCATTTATTAAATCCAGAATGTGAACAGGAATACGATGAACATAGATTTTACTTTAGTGATGGCAATTTCAAAACACTGCTTCATGAAAATTCGAAGCTTTACGAATCTTCTATTTCGAATCAATTAGTTCGGAGCGTGTATCAAACTGCCAAAGTCACGTGATTTCAGTAAACGAGGCTTCGTTACGTCATCTATGACCCTGTCCCAAATGGCACCCTAAACCCTCACGGTTTTCCTCTGAGTCCGCACTTTCACGACGTAATGCTGCTTTGACTGCCGGGAAGAAGTCCGCTGCGTAGCACCAGTGCGGACTCGGCAGAAGTGCTCATCGAGAGCGCATATCGACCTCAAAGGGGGGCGCTCGTGAGCACCCTTCCGAGACCTAAAATGACAAATGGGACACCCTGCGGTCTCGTGGACTTAACCGACACACGCACGCATCAGCCATTGTAAGTCCACAAGACCGAAAGTGCACATGAAGTGTACATTTGGGACAGGGCCACTGTTTACAGTTATTCAGCAACCATAATCGCGATCCATGTTTTGGACTTATTACACTTCATCACTGAGAAGCTTTGATTGCAGATTTAGTCGCATTAAACGGCTCATCAAAGAACACAGACCGACTGAATGACTCAATTTTTGCTGGGTCTCTTGGATTTCAGATATCAGCAGAGTTTCTTATTAGTAAACTGGAAGATGTGTAAATCTATGCCAGGAGTCCTGTAGATGGGACCAGGGACAGACTGGAGCGACTGACTGTTGATGAGGGGATGAGAATAATGTGATAATAATGACCCTCCTCACCTCGCTGCGCTGATGTAAGCACTGCTGTCACCTGTGTCCATCGGAAGGGGGCAAAGGTTAGAAGATAATGATGTTACGTTTTGATAACAGAGAGGAGGCGAGACAGGGATCGATGACCATGCGTCTCTGTCACCTTGAGCTGGCCGGAGGACACACACAGATCTGCTGAAAAACACAGCACATTCAGCTCCTATTTATTAGGATCTGAGAAGCATATGCATAGTTTACTGTTGCTATAACAGTTCTCTAACAAGGAAAATGACAGATTGTCTGATTGTTTTAGTTGGTACTGTATTCATACTACTGTTCAAAAGTTAGTTTTTTTTTTAAGTAATTACTTTTATTCTGCAAGGATGCATTAAATTGATCAAAAGTGACCGTAAAGACATTTATAATGTTACAATAGAATTCTTTGGAAATTTCTATTGATCAAAGAATCCTGAAAAAAAAAAACGATTTCACAAAAAATATAGACTGATAATAATAGGATAATAATAAGAAATTTGAGCAGCAAATCATCATATTATAATGATTTCTGAAGGATCACGTGACTGAAGTTCACAGGAATAAATTACATGTTATGATCTTTCACAATGTTAGTTTTTAATTGATCAAAAGCTTAAAAGCATTGTACTAAATTGAAGAAGAAAAAAAAAAGTATTGTAAACAAGTTAAAAATACTCTAAGATTACACTACAGTTCCATTATGTCACAGATGTTGTCTTTAGGTCTTTCAGTTATTTGAGACTGTGCTGAGCGGAGAGTTGCCATTGGTTCAGCTGAATGTAACAAGACTTTGATCCCTGGATCTAAAATCCCAGAGAGTTGCAGATTCCTCGTCAATTGCGCTCATCTTCGGAATTCTCACTATGCAGCCCGTCCTTCGCAAGCACTAAACTATCCCGCAGTACCCGGTTTCAGACCAGAAGAGCTTTACTGCAAGGCCTTGTAGGAAACTTTCATTTGAAACATGATTTACATTTGTACGGATTTCTGTTGCTCAAGTTTCCTGTTATTTTTACTTTCATATTGCTTGGATTATATATATATATATATATATATATAGATATAAGTATATATAACACTATATTGCCAAAAGTTTTGGGACGCCTGCCTTTACATGCACATGAACTTTAATGACATCCCATTCTTAATCCGTGGGGTTTAATATGGAGTCGGCCCACCCTTTGCAGCTATAACAGCTTCAGCTCTTCTAGGAAGGCTTTCCACAAGGTTTAGGAGTGTGTTTATGGGGATTTTTGCCCATTCTTCTAGAAGTGCATTTGTGAGGCCAGGTGGAAAATACGTACTATTAATTGCATTAAAATGTACTTGAGTATGTTTTTAGTACAATACAAATATACTAAAATGTATATTAAATTAAAATAAAAATAAAATTAAAATTAAAATTAAATTAAATTAAATTAAATTAAATTAAATTAAATTAAATTAAATTAAATTAAATTAAATTAAATTAAATTAAATTAAATTAAATTAAATTAAATTAAATTAAAATTAAATTAAAATTAAATTAAATTAAATTAAATTAAATTAAATTAAATTAAATTGTACGTATTTTTCACCCGGGAGGTCAGGCACTGATGTTGGACGAGAAGGCCTGGCTCGCAGTCTCCGCTCTAATTCATCTCAAAGGTGTTCTATCGGGTTCACTGCAAAAAATACTCTTCTTACTTAGTATTTTTTGTCTTGTTTCTAGTCTAAGTATCAACAAATTCTTAAATAAAGATGCATTTACTACATAATTAAAATTACATGATATTTTCTCTTGTGAAAACTTGAGTTTTTGCTTAAAACAAGCAAAATTATCTGCCAATGGGGTAAGAAAAATAATCTTGTTTCTTATTGAAATCTTGTTTCTTGTTTCTGTTCCAAACAGAAATAGAATGATTTGTCTTACCTCATTGGCAGATAATTTTGCCTGTTTTAAGCAAAAGATTTTTCCCCAGAAAAAAATATCTTATGTAATTTTACTTATCTAGTAAATGCATCTTGATTTAAGAATTTTTTGATATTTGGACTGGAAGCAAGAAAATAATAGTAAATAAGAAGAAAATTTTTTGCAGTGTTGAGGTCAGGACTCTGTGCAGGCCAGTCAAGTTCCTCCACACCAAACTCACTCATCCGTGTCTTTATGGGCTAATGCTTTGTGCACTGGTGCGCAGTCATGTTGGGACAGGAAGGGGCCGTCCCCAAACGGTTCCCACAAAGTTGGGAGCATGAAATTCGCCAAAATATCTTGGTGTGCTGAAGCATTAAGAGTTCCTTTCACTGGAACAAAGAAGCCAAACCCAACCCCACACCATAACCCCCCTCCACCAAACTTTACACTTGGCACAATGCAGTCAGACGAGTACCATTCTCCAGGCAACTGCCAAACCGCGAGTCCAGTGGCGGCGTGCTTTACCCCACTGCATCCCACGCTTTGCATTGCACTTGGTGATGTTAGGTTTGGATGAGCTGCTCGGCCATGGAAACCCATTCCATGAAGCTCTACACACTGTTCTCGAGCTCATCTGAAGGCCACATGGAGTTTGGAGGTCTGTAGCTATTGACTCTGCAGAAAGTTGGCGACTTCTGCGCACTGTGACCCTCAGCATGCGCTGACCCCGGTCTGTGATTTTACGTGGCCTATCATTTTGATAGTTTGTTTCAATTGTTTCAACTTTGTTATAACACTACTAACAGTTGAGCGTGGAATATTTAGTAGTGAGGACATTTCACGAATGGACTTCTCGCACAGGTGGTAACCGATCACGGCACCACGCTTGAGTTCACTGAATTCCTGAGAGCGATCCGTTCTTTTACAAATGTGTGTAGAAGCGTCTGCATGCCTAGTGCTTGATTTATACACCTGTGGCCATGGAAGTGATTGGAACACCTGAATTCAATGATTTGGAGCGGTGTCCCAATACTTTTGGCAATTAACTGTATATTCAATTAATCCTTTTTTTAGCAAAATTATCATTAACTGCAAGTTAATGCCCTTGGAATATTTTTGTAATATTAATATGATATTAATTGATGTTTACTATTTAAATTGCCAATTGCGTTCCCCCGAGAAACATTGTATTCACTCACAATACTTTTGCTTCCACTCTACTAATTATACTTTATGAAACTAACTTGCATTTGCTGGGATGTTTTAATTTAACCAGATTTGAAAGGCCTGATTTCCACTTCCTGCTGTAGACAGTATTGCTTTGTCATTCGTTATGTGAGGGTTTAATAGGAATCTTTTTAGCTTTGTAATGCATTTAACATTCACCATAGAGCTTAAAAAAAAAAGAATAACAAAGAACAAATGTACAGTAACCATTACTCATGTAATGCAACAGAGACAAATGGACTCCAGCGAGAGCTCCAGAAGACAAAGTTACTCTAGAACAGCAACACAGTTTGATCTTTACCTCTGTAGAGAGGCAAGATGGAACACAAACCTTAAATGCAAAGCAGCGGGACATCCAAAGATGGAGCGTGAAAGCAAGAAAACAAGAAAGCAAGCAAGAAAGAAAGGGCGAGACTACAGAGGCAGAGAGATATATAGGCCAAAATGCCAGTTTCAGTTGCTCAGGGAACTTAAAACCTCAGATGACAGCAAGGGTCGTCTTAAACGTCAAGATGGATTGGCTCCTCATGACAGCGCCAGACATGGTTAAATGTTTGTCTCACTTGATACAAATGAGCATTTCAACAACTAGTGCACCTGAGACTGTATTAACTGTTGACGACGGCTCATAAATAAGAGAAGGCTAATGATTTACTCTATAAATATACCAGTCTTAGCTGTAAAGGATAACAAAAAAGGCATCAAAAAAGGCAAACAATTTTTAACATGTTAGTGCTTCAGTGGCATGTATGTTAAATCCGTTCGAATATTTGTGATCAGATTATTTTTCTGAAAGACTTTTATTCAGGATGCATTAAATTGGTAAAGACATTTATAATGTTACAAAAGATGTATTTTTCAAACAAATGCAGTTCCCTAGAATTGTTTTAATCACGGTTTCCACAATAATATCAAGCAGAACAACTGCTTTCAACATTGATAATAAAGAGAAATGGTTATATTAGGATGTTTTTCTGTATTTTAAATTTCATTTTGAAGACCTAAATTAGCATAAGGGACTCAAAAATATTATATAAAATGTAGAAACTCAAACGTGCTGTGTAACACGAGAATGAACCTCATTGGTTCTTGAGGAACTGAAACGTGCTGCGTAACACGAGAATGAACCTCATTGGTTCTTGAGGAAGCTCAAACGTGCTGCGTAACACGAGAATGAACCTCATTGGTTCTTGAGGAAGCTCAAACGTGCTGCGTAACACAAGAATGAACCTCATTGGTTCTTGAGGAAGCTCAAACGTGCTGCATAACACGAGAATAAACCTCATTGGTTCTTGAGGAAGCTCAAACGTGCTGCGTAACACGAGAATTAACCTCATTGGTTCTTGAGGAAGCTCAAACGTGCTGCGTAACACGAGAATGAACCTCATTGGTTCTTGAGGAAGCTCAAACGTGCTGCGTAACACGAGAATGAACCTCATTGATTCTTGAGGAAGCTCAAACATGCTGCGTAACACAAGAATGAACCTCATTGGTTCTCGCATATCAAGTGAACATGCTTGAGCTTCTGTTTACCAGATCTGATGTGTGCGCTGATGAATGTTTATATGGAAATAAAAGCATACATTCAATCTGTTCCTCATATAAAGCGATCGTGTCTCTTCAGCAAATTTGGACTAAACTGCTCAATTCATACGGATTAATTTTATGATCTCTTTAACGACATGAGGGTGAGTAATTAATGATAGATTTTTCATTTTTGGGTGAACTGTCCCCTTTAAGTTCATCCAAAATGATTGCTGAACCAACAAATGAATAAATATTACATATCAACTATTGGATAATTATTTCCATTAAGTTATTCAATCTAATAAATGTAAACGCATTAAACACAATTACTTTTTGATCAAAAAGAATCTAGTACCCTTTAAAACGTTTTTTTTTTTTTTCTCAGCTCAGCTGTGGTATTTCACCCTGTGTTTAAGAACGCACCCCTCTTTATCAAAGCCCAGTTGCCAGTCCCTCTCATTTGTGAGACAGCCGGCGATAGGATGAAAGCCGGTAGCGCCCCGTGCGGCCGTCCACATATGGTCCACATTAGAGCCGGGACTGGCCCGCTGAACTCCGCCCCCGCGCCCCTGAGTGGCTCAGACCGCTGACAGACATGTTCTGATTCCACATATGCTGAAATCCAGAAAGCGTTACATGGCCTCTTTGATACTGGCTGATTTATTGGGCCTTGGCACCAGTTGTGAATGTCTTCAGCGACGGAGAGGCTCGTCTGTGTAAGAGGATAGTGTCTATCAGATGGCAGGCCGACAGCACAACAAATGCCACACCATTTCCACATATTATTCAGGCTTACGAAGGCTATGCGTTTCACCCGCACCCCCCCCCCCCCCCCCCCCCCCCCCCCTGTGCCTGCGCACCAACACTGAACATATGTTACCAGACCCCCATAACCACTATTTAATTGCTTTCGGTAAGAGATGGACCCGCTCATACTCTTGTACAATGAGCAGTCTCTTGGCTGAGCTTCTCTCTCTTTTACGTTTTCATCACCATTCTTTCATTTTCATTTCTCAAGCTATGTCGGCGATTGGAACAGGTTGCAAGGCTGTTTTAATATACAGGCTGAAAGGGACTGTTCTTACATTTTTAATTCAAAAGAATTGTCAGATGTTTCCAATCACGGTTTAATTGTGCGCTTGTTCATCCTCTCTTTCTCCGAAGCACGGCCGGCTCGGTTCCAGGTATTCTCCGGAGATCTAAAATATGCTTTTTGGGGTTATTAATATAGACTCGTACCCAGAATTGCACTGCACACTGCATATTTATGACAAACTAAAATCAAATCAATATTGACCCTATTAATAAACGTCCCTGGTCATATTATGTACGATTGATCAACTTTATTCGAAAGAAAAAAACCTTTCATCAAAATGTAATATCTTTCCCGTCTCAAAAACAACTTTTCCTTTCTGCTGACATAACCAAGGCTGCATGTTTGGGGGGGGGGGGGGGGGGGGGTATTTTATTAACCAATAATACCATAGCCTAGCAATCCTAAACTTAATCTTGATCTACATTATTTCCTGCTTAATATTTAGTTTCACTTGTCATATAAATGCATTACGAATGTTGGACTAAACGTACTTCACCAGACGAAATGAAGCGGTCTCCTGCACAACAGGTCTTAAACAAATGCATTTCAAATAGCTCGTACTTAAAAGCAGAGTTCAATATTTTGCATGGTTGATAATGTTATTCCTTCACTGAGTTTCTGTCACAGGAGCCGTGAGACGCAACAGAGAGGAGCTGTCTCCACTGTGAACCAGGGAGCCAGCAGAGGTCAAGGGTCAAAGCCGTGTCACAGCAGTTATGTTAATAATGATGTGCCTTCATAGATCCACTCTGTTGCTGAAAGATACGACGACCCTCCTTTCTTATCCTTCTTCACCATCTCAGAAACCAAATGCTTATTTATATCTTATAGTTTTTTCTCAATTGCTAACACGCATTGTTCAATACTGCAACCACATTTTCAAAACTCTTCATACAGTCTGCATTACCAAGATTAATTTTGGCCAAACAGTTCATCTAACCTCCAAAACTCACTCAGACCAACAAAACACTTCATACATGTCTCAAAATAAGCTCGTTCCACCAATCACTGGCAACAAATTCTCATTCAAAAAACATGCATGTAACTCATAACACACTGACCTAAAAAAACACTACCAACAGGGAGGATTACATATATTATGACCTTTTATTTTTAAAGTTTAAATGACTTTCCACATAAACAGTATTTCATTATAGAATAACAGATGATTTATTTATTGAATGTACTAAAGCATACATACACTCATCTAAAGGATTATTAGGACCACCTGTTCAATTTCTCATTAATGCAATTATCTAATCAACCAATCACATGGCAGTTGCTTCAATGCATTTAGGGGTGTGGTCCTGGTCAAGACAATCTCCTGAACTCCAAACTGAATGTCAGAATGGGAAAGAAAGGTGATTTAAGCAATTTTGAGCGTGGCATGGTTGTTGGTGCCAGACGGGCCGGTCAGAGTATTTCACAATCTGCTCAGTTACTGGGATTTTCACGCACAACCATTTCTAGGGTTTACAAAGAATGGTGTGAAAAGGGAAAAACATCCAGTATGCGGCAGTCCTGTGGGCGAAAATGCCTTGTTGATGCTAGAGGTCAGAGGAGAATGGGCCGACTGATTCAAGCTGATAGAAGAGCAACTTTGACTGAAATAACCACTCGTTACAACCGAGGTATGCAGCAAAGCATTTGTGAAGCCACAACACACACAACCTTGAGGCGGATGGGCTACAACAGCAGAAGACCCCACCGGGTACCACTCATCTCCACTACAAATAGGAAAAAGAGGCTACAATTTGCACAAGCTCACCAAAATTGGACAGTTGAAGACTGGCAAAATGTTGCCTGGTCTGATGAGTCTCGATTTCTGTTGAAATATTCAGATTGGCGTAAACAGAATGAGAACATGGATCCATCATGCCTTGTTACCACTGTGCAGGCTGGTGGTGGTGGTGTAATGATGTGGGGGATGTTTTCTTGGCACACTTTAGGCCCCTTAGTGCCAATTGGGCATCGTTTAAATGCCACGGCCTACCTGAGCATTGTTTCTGACCATGTCCATCCCTTTATGACCACCATGTACCCATCCTCTGATGGCTACTTCCAGCAGGATAATGCACCATGTCACAAAGCTCCAATCATTTCAAATTGGTTTCTTGAACATGACAATGAGTTCACTGAACTAAAATGGCCCCCACAGTCACCAGATCTCAACCCAATAGAGCATCTTTGGGATGTGGTGGAACGGGAGCTTCGTGCCCTGGATGTGCATCCCACAAATCTCCATCAACTGCAAGATGCTATCCTATCAATATGGGCCAACATTTCTAAAGAATGCTTTCAGCACAGTGTTGAATCAATGCCATGTAGAATTAAGGCAGTTCTGAAGGCGAAAGGGGGTCAAACACAGTATTAGTATGGTGTTCCTAATAATCCTTTAGGTGAGTGTATGTAACAAGAATGAATCAGAAAAATTCTTTGAATATAGTACTGTATTTGTGGAAATACTGTAAATAGGTAAAAAATCACTCATTGTAAAGTCCTGTGAAGGTTCTAGTCCTCCCTCTCTCTTGCATTAGGCCACAAGTTCCTATCAACATCACATACATTGTCATTAATCGTGGCCCTTATTTCATCAGATATCACCGCTCTTGGTCTTCCTCGCCTTTGTCCTCCTCGCACTCTTCCTCATACCACTCCACTTTTCCCACCAACCTGTCTTCTGTGATCTATATTTCCAAACAATATTAGTTCCAAGCTATCCCCTTTTACTACAGTTTTTTTTACAATCGCTGTGACAATTTTTTCAATACTTTTAACAATTTTCCTAAACTCTTAACACAACAACACAACCATAGATATACATAATAAAGGCTAGATGTCTTACAGCGGAGTCTCTAATGTCATCACCGGCGGCCATCTTGTCACAGGCAAGCTTTCTGGCGGGCTTTGTGGCTCCTGATGTAAGGCAAGTGATCTGAACACAAATACTCTTATCTCGCTGAAATCTTGACGGATTTACAAATGGTTTGGTTTCTTACAAACGTTATTAACGTGGCTATAATTCTGGATGATTGAACAAATGATGAATAATTATTCATTAGAATGCAGTGTCATAACTACATTTCTGGCGTTTATAACAAACCAAACCGTTTGAAAATCGGTAGAAAATTTATCAAGTTATGGTTATTTAAAAAGTACATGCACCATTAAAACACAATGTTACGAGTGAGCGAGCTGACTGTGACAAGATGGCCGCCAGGTGCGGACGTCGACCTCCATTGGCCAGCAGCGCAGACGAGACATCTAGCCTTTATTATGTTTATCTATGAACACACCTACATCGCACAATTGCCAAAACGGTTAATTTCATGCTCAAAACCACACATTGTAAACTAAACTCAAACACTAATTTCCAAAATACAATAATTCACAATGTCTACCAAAACCCTGACACATGTTCTCTTATGTTCTCTGTATAACTTCAATCAGCTGTTTCTCAGTAACAATGAAATAAAATACAGGAGATATAGTTGTTTTTCAATTCACAATATAAACAGCCGTTTACCTTGACTTTAGCCTATAAGGTTGGGTTTAGAACATGGTGTTATCTGTTCTGACATACAGTGTTAAAGCATTGGTAAATTGGCAGTAAAAATCCATTGTTTTGGTTGAGCTTGTGTGTAAAAGAAGTTCAAGCATTTTAAATTTGTGTTAACTGTATGCATTTTGTGTTAAAGCAACACGAAATGTGTTAATTGTATAGCCTACGCAGACACATGTTGTGCTGACTGCGTTAAGAGTTTAGGAAAATTGTTAAAAGAATTGAAAAAATGTGTCATTGCGATTGTAAAAAAAAACGGTATTGAGACTAAAGCAGCACACCTTGTTTGGCTTTGAGCTGAAATTTTATGCAATGATTATCATTTCATTTTCTGCTAAGATTTCCTATATTTCAAAATATTTACTGCAGAAATGCTTGAAATTTGTCATCATTCTTAATTTGAATGTGCTTTCATCAGTTTTGAAAGCAGTGTGTGAGCATATGAAAAATATCCTGCAAATATATAGTTGTATGCTGTTTGCGGAGTATGAATGACAAAAGTGTTTGTGGCTTTTGAAAAATGTGCTGATTGAATGCATTTTGTCTGAAAGCAATGAAAAATTATTCACAGTTTGGTCTGTATACACTTGTGTATCGCTGAATGTCAATTTATAGTAAGTGCCAAAAATATTCATTGTACACAAGAGGTGAAACGCAGAAAAGAAGATAAATAGATTTTAAAAGTAAGTAAATGAGTACATAAATAAATTAGTTTATATCAGTGCCCTATAAGTTCCACATTGTTTAAATTTTTCATATTCTATTGCACAAATTTTTTCTTAGAGCCATATGATGCAACAATAAAAAAAGATCTTATAAAAATCCCTCTAATAAAATGATAACAGTTTATTGTCTGATTGTTTTTTGTCTATCAAAGGCATGAAATGCTGTGCAGGTACTTAAAGGGCTCATGAATTGAGAAATCAACTTTCCCTTGAGCTTTTGATATATAAAGTTTCAGAGCTGAAAACTTCCTTGTTAGTCAGAGAAAAGCTTTTATTGACAGCTGGCTCATCAAACGCTCCATCTGTGAATGTGCTAACCTGTGACGTCAGAGAGCAGTGAACCACCTCCCAAACAGAAGAAGACGAACTCCTAATTCTGTAGCCCCGCGCACCAACTCATGCATGACATGTTAGATAAATAACATAGCCCTACGTGGAGCTAAAGCGAATTGAACTTCCAAGCCATAAACATGCCGCATATAAGCTTCATTCGGATTCCATTTTTAGCAATGCATGGTTGAAATGTATTTTTAATGAAGATCCAGCTCACGTGGATAAGATATTGCACGTTTGTTTGCTTAATTTCACTGTGGATTCGTTTGTAAACAAGGGACTGGATTTGCCGACAGGATGAGATAAAAAAAAACGATGCTGTGCCTTCTATATCGGATCCGACAGGAATGATGCAACACTTATGTGAGATTGTTTGATATCTACGGATTATGTGTACATGTCTAACTAAACATAATGAACAAACTTAGCACACTGTCACATGCTGGAGTATCCTTTGTTTTTGAGGTGTTGTTGGTTCATTGTCCTGCGATTCGGGATCAGAATAGGACATGTATGGGCCAGGGCTCGCAAAGCCCGATGTACCGTCCAGGGCTAATGTGTTTTCCAGTTGGGCTATCACCAGGCCTGCCCGACGGGCTAAACATTCCTTTCTTGATGTGCATTGTTCACTCTCTTGACTTGATATTTGATGGAAAAATACAATTGCGGAAGTTTTGAACGTGCTGATTTGTCTGCAGTGACGTTTTGCACAGATGCTTGTGCATTAGTGATGTGGTTATATCCACCGATCGAGCTGGCCAAGTAATAAAAAAAAAAACACATTTGCGGGTGGATGAGATAAATCATTGTGTTTGTTTGATAATGATGTTTTGCAAGCCCTGTGAGCGATTTTCCACGTTTTCAAAACAATTCCCCATGTGTACTGACAGGGGAGCCAAAGCTCAAATATATATGCAAAACTGTTATCCAATCATAGCAGTGGGCGTTTACTTCCAAGTCTTCAATGCGGCACGCCCATAAAAACAGAGCGTTCCAGGAGAGAGGCTCAAAGCCAGGGTAGAAAATAGCCTATTACTCATTCATTATGATGTTTTTGACAATCACTGAATCCCATTTTTGGACTGATTTACATGAACCATCCAAATAAACCTTTACTGAAATCTCAAATGTATCAGACTTTCCAACTACATATGAGAGACTTATAAGATTTTAGTTTTTGCCTTACCTCATACAGCTGCAAAGATACATTCACAATACAATATGATAAAAGAAAGTGGGTAAAAAATAGCAATGCTGTGATTTGTCCAATGTTGTCTAATCTTACTTCACTAGTCAATATAGTGATGACATTGCAGTGATGACATTTTCCAATCCGGAAGGTCTCATCACCTTGATCCCCTTGACAAAATCCCAATAGATTTTTTTCATTGGCTTTTGGATTATTGCAGAAAATAAGGTCTGTGCCCAACAAAGTTTATGATTCTTAGATGTTTTGTTCATCGTGATAACAAATGAAAACAAATGAACACAACTTGAAGCATATATGTAATCGGATGCATGACTTCAACGTCACCATCACTAAGCTTCTGACAACTCTTTGTTTCAGCCTCTAGATTGTGATTACACACCAGAGGGCGCGCCATCCCGGACTGTCATTCTATCAAAGACTACATTACCCATAATACTCTCTGCCCGGACTCATCATTACATCCACCTGTGTATCATTACCCAGTTCACCCCACCCTATACAGCCTGGTTATCTCTGTCATTCATTGCAAATTCTTGTTAGTTGTATATACTGCATTTCTGAGCGTTTTCCCTGGTTTCTTGTCTCTTGGTTTTGGATTACTTGCCTGTTCCATGGATTATCCTTTTGCCTCTCTCCTGTCTTGTTTGCCTGTTTGGACCTTTGGACAGTTTTTTGACTGCGATTGTGGATTATCCTTTCATTAAAGCTGCGTTTGGATCCTCAACCATCGTGTCTCAGAGCAGTACGTTACAGAAGACTTTGCCATGAATAACTGAGAAAACCAGGCTTATATATGGTGAGGTAAACAGGGTAATGAGACACAGGTGCATGTAATCAGGGCAGAGAGTATTATGGGTAATGTAGTCTTTAATGGAATGACAGTCCGGGGTGGAGTGCCCTCTGGTGGCAATCAGGGCCACTCTCACTGGTGAATCTTGACAGGTACAAAACTTAGTAAAGGTTTTGGCACTTGCTTTGTGAAAAATCAAAAAAAAAAAAACATGGACATGATTTGAAAAAGGTTAAATGGTACTGAATAAAATAGTCACACTTGTACTCCTCATGGTCCAACATTACTGGGAAACAAATTTTGGTACTGCACCCAAACAAACTCTTACTGAAATTATTATATTTTTTTATATATATCAAGCTTAAATTTGGAACACAACTTTTATAGACTTGTGGCTTTGATTCATGACAGTTTAAGGGGCTGTTTACACGACACCATTTTGAAATCAAAACGTAAAACTTTTTATTTAAGTGTTTTGCACATTTACAACAATAACTGCATTTTGGGTGCTTGAAAACGCAAACAAAAAAGCGAATCTGTGAAACCGATGACGCACATGCATATTACATGTTCAGTCTTTGCTGTTTCATCGCCAACTAATGGACTAACAGCAGAATAAAGCTTTTAGTCATTTTCGCGGATCCATGGGAATTGTTTTGACAATGGTGTTGTCTGTCCGCGGAAAACTCAAAGGGAAAACTTCTCACTTTTAGGCATATTGTTGTCGTGTAAACGTACCCTTTGAAACTACAATTTCAGGTGTATGCTCAAAAAGTGAATAAAATTATTATAATGTTATAATTTAGTACCATAAAATCCCATAAAAATACAAAATATTAAATAAAAAACATTAATACAATTAATTTAATAGGGGAAAAAATTATAATTCTTGACCGCCATGTGAAGAGCACCACAGGGTTAAAAACATTTTCCCTGAAAGTTTGAGTTATAATAGTTTGCAAAAGAGCGTGATTATAATCACAACGAGGCTGTAAAAGAGGACTAGTGAGTAGATGAGTTTACCTGTTCGGCTGACGACGTTTAATGTCCCAGACAAACTCTCTAGTCCCATTGAGCCACTTGTAAGCAACCTCCTTTTAAAGTAAAAGCTTTAAAAAAGAAATCACAAGAGGGTATTACTGATGTATTTTATATAGTAGAATAAAACATGAAAATATCTTGATCTTGGGTTAAAAAAACAAAAAAACCATTGACTTCAGGATGTTGAAACCATAAATGTTAAAATGGCCCCATGGTCTACAAATATATGCCATCCCTGCAGCCCTCTATAGAAAAACTGCTGAAAAATATAGTTTATCTTGTCATTGCCACCTGACACCTCAAAAACTACCCATTTCCCATTTTTGGGTTGAAAATGGTCTAACCCAGTAATTGGGTTGTGTTAACCCAGCAACTGGGTTGTTTTAACCTAGTGAATGGGTCGTTTTCACCCAGTGGTTGAGTTAAATGTTTGCTTAAAACGACCCAATCGCTGGGTTAAAACAACCCAATTGCTGGGTAGTCTATTTTCACCCCAACTTGGGTTGTTTTTAATACAGCATTTTTTAGAGCGTATGTTGTTGTTTTGTTTTAAGTTATGCGACAATCGCATACGTTTCGTTTGGTTGTTTAAGTTTATTTTCTGATTAAATTTACGTTTACTGTTCACCAGTTTCCACCTCCTTCTACCCTGAGCCTTTAACATTTTTAAACTTACATAACGCATATTATATACGCATACGGTTGATCTACATGGAGACTGTCATGTCAGAGACCAGCAGTGGTGGGAAAGAAGCTTTCGGGCAAATGTTTGCATTGAAGGGGAAGGTCGTGTCAGGGCCGTGATCCGCACTTCATAATTATACCATGCTCTAATCCCAGAGCTCAGTCGGAATGCTATAAGCACGTCTCCACCCTAGCTCTTCTCAAATTTAAAACCAAAACAGCACGCTAATTCGATTAGCTAATAGAGGATTACACCCCACTAAACAGGGATTGATTGGAATATACGCACATGTTCTCAAAGGCTAATTACCTATAGGGTTACTCCAGCCGTCATCAAAGCGATCGCATAATTCCATGGCTGAATCCGTGCTTAGCTTCCCAGCATCATTCTCCTATTAGCTGGGAATAACTAGTGGCACCTGCTCATCACGCAGCCTTCTAGGGTTTACAGCTGACTCATGACCCTCTCAACAAGGTAGAGCAGGCAAACAAGCTATTTAGCCACGTCAGGGGATGTTATAATGCGATTTCTGTTGCATCCATGAATAACCGCACCAGTGATGTCCATTCTAAGTGGATACAATCTGCATTACAACTCCAGAGCAGTTCAGCAAATCCTGACAGCCGATTCACTGACAAACACTCATAATTGGCAGTGGAGGTGTGCCAAAGAGCCGTCTGATTTATGATTCATTGTCATCTAATAACCATTGAATCATCCGACTTGCAGTTTGGCAACACGTCAAGCATTTGTTATAGACTTTCTCTCCATCCTGACAAAACAAACTCAGATGGGAGAACGGGACTTTGCAGTTGAGCTGTTTTAAGCAGGTACGCCCATCTTATGACCGAAAGATAAGAAGAGAGAGCAATCGAAAAGAGCATGAAGACTGTGTGATAGAAAGTGTGCAATGATTTGATGGATTTGAACTCTTTGAATTAATAATCATGATTTGTATTGAATTGTCATTCATTCTGCAAATATTTAGCACAATTACCCTGAATTATAGAGAAAACTTAACACAAATAATCAAGGTTAAATTGCACATTTATTCTGATGGGTCAGGCTGGTCAACTAGTCGATTAGTAAGGTTGACTACTTTATGCAGTGTGTTATTTATACTGCACTGTAAAAAAATATTTAAAAAGTAAGTTACCTGGTTGCCTTAATTTTGAGTTGATTGAAATAAAACATTCGAGTTAATACAATGAGAATCAACATCACCTTTTATTCAAATATTATTAAACGTTTTTGTAGGCATATTGCGTAATTGTGTGCTTTATTTGTAATAATGAAGTGAAAATGCCAAAAACATTTTTTTTATATATGTAGTTCAGATACAATAATATTTAGAATTTCTATTTATTAAACCAATTTCCTTCATTGTATTAACTCAATTTTTTAATTTCAATGAACTAAACATTTTAAGACAACCAGGTTACTTACTTTTTTAAGTTAAACCAACAATATTTTTTTACAGTGTGTTTTACTACTATTATAGTATAGTATATACTATGTTGTATTAGCTTTTATTTTTATATTTTCACTTAAATTTATTTTAAATTTTGATGCATTTTTATTATTATTTCAATATT
Source organism: Gobio gobio (assembly GCF_949357685.1). Lineage (NCBI taxonomy): Eukaryota > Metazoa > Chordata > Actinopteri > Cypriniformes > Gobionidae > Gobio > Gobio gobio. The sequence continues at coordinate 47,413,009 of NC_137109.1, forward strand.
TGTATTTCAAATTCATTTATATAAATTCCAGTTTAAGTTTAAGTTATTAAATCTTAGTTTAAACACAACAAAACTTTAAAGGGTTAGTTCACCAAATTAGCCCATGATTTACTCACCCTCAAGTCATCCTAGGTGTATATGACATTCTTCTTTCAGGCGAATAAAATCTGAGTTATGTCCAGGCTCTTCAAAGCTTTAATGGCAGTGAATTGTTGGGTAATTTTTGAAGTCCATAAAAGTGCATCTATCCACTGATCCATCATCTGAAAGAAGAATGTCATATACACCTAGGATGACTTGAGGGTGAGTAAATCAAGGTCTAACTTTCATTTTTGGGTGAACTATCCCTTTAACCCCACTCTAAAAAAAAAGGCTCGTAATCATAGGGGAACCTTTTTTAGTGCTATATAGCACCAATTTTGGTGCTTCAGTGGTTCTTCAGCGGTTCTTCAGAGGTGCTATATAGCACCTTAGTCAAAGAACCGGTGAAGAACCGGTGAAGAACCTCTGAAGAACCGCTGAAGAACCTCTGAAGAACCGCTGAAGAACCACTGAAGCACCAAAATTGGTGCTATATAGCACTAAAAAAGGTTCCCCTATGATTACGAGCCAAGAACCATTTTTGGTGCAATATAGAACCTTTTTTTTTTTAGAGTGCACTGAGTACAACTCTATTATGAAATTAAGTATTTTTGAACATATCTACCTACTTAATATGAAGTTAGAACAGTCACATTCAGTTATGAACTGCCAAGCCTCAAATCATATTCAATATGATGCTAATTTGGACAGCTAACATGCCCTACACTTTTTATGGATTGACATTTTAACGTTTTTGCTTTGAGTTGCGAAAATGGATTATTGAGTATCATACATAGACTGTAAAAAAATATGGACGTAGTGTCACCCATAGGATTCTGAAGAGCAATTTTGAAGCGTAAAATAGGGACGAGCTGGTCGTCACCATCTTGGCAGCGATTCACTCCCGGATAACAGAAAATGGGCAAAGAGGCGGGATGTGGGCGGAGCTGAGGTGACGTGATGACTAACAGACAGCAGACAAACGGCTATCCACCTGTCACTCAAAGGGGCCACGCCCTTAATTATGCAGAACTTTATGGCTTTATATAATGTAAACGAATGCGTTATAAAAAAAAATCACCCCCCTCACAGTTGTCACGAAGGGCAAAATTAGCCGTATAGACCAAAACCACAATTTGTACCAGACTGTAAACAAGTTTTTTTTTCTGCTGTAAAGTTGGGCATTTTAACATGGAGCTCAATGAGATTCTGCTCCTTCTGGAGCCTGTCCCTAGTGGCCAGTTGATGAATTTCAGTTAAAGTCACTTCCGTATTCGCTTCAAGAGAAACTGCTGGAGGTTGCCGCTTGGTATTACATGACAAAATGTGCTATTTAAAATTCTTTAAAATTCACATATAAGAGTCAAAAAAAGTAGAGATACTGAATAAAAGTGGGTCCATAGGGACAGTTGTCTGCTTTTCAAAGCCTTGATTTTATTCGCAAACAAATCAAATACGGTGTCTACCTTGACTTAAATCCATCACCAAGTATAAAATCAAAATCAGGTTATATAATACAGATCATGTTCAGCATGTTGCTAACCCACAGACATTGCTTGGAATAGCTGGTTCAGCCCAGCCTAGCAGTAGCTAATCTTGCAGAAAATCCAAAGTAGAGTGGAGCTGTAAATACATTGTGTGCTGTGCATTGGCAGCATGTTTGTTTACACATTGGCCGAGATAATTAGCCAGAAGTAATGACCGAGCTACGATGACAGCCGCGGAAACTCGATGCCGTTGCACTTCGTGCTCCTCCGCCCAGCCTGAGCAACTGCGGGGTGGAGGTGTCACATCTATTTTTGCCCAACGGCTGCTGAAGCGCTTCTGGCGCCAGCCCTAGGGAGCTGCAGTGCAAGAGCTGACATGGCCAGTGTGGTTATTTGCCCCCTTGCCCCCTCCCACAACCTCTTACCTCCTGGGAGCCGAACAAAACGCTACACTAAGAACACTGTCAGGGCAGGTCAAGAGACGGACCTTTGCAGCAACTGACATGAGAAATGCGTGTACGTTTACGCCACAGAACCTGTCCGTGGCGCCTCTAGAGAATGTCTGTTGCCGTGAATCAGGTGTAGTTTGGATGCGTACCGTACATTAGTCTTGTGGCTCTTCTGCACCCGAACACCAGACCTTCTTCAATATCAAAATACACAAGAGCGGTACGAAATGCTCTTTACTGTGTCTTTATTAGACATACAGAGATCTTGGGTATCTGAAAGAACAACAAGTGAAAGATTGAATCATTCATAGTTCTGGCTCAAAGATTGTGGTCAATCTAGGTCCCAATCTTTTGGAAAGACCTCACTCAAAAAAAAAGGTGCTATGTGGCACTAAAAGGGGTTCTTTGGCTCGTAATCATAGGGGAACCACTTTAAGGCTACCATATACAGGACCTGTTAAGCCCCTGTATGATTCTTCAGCGGTTTTTCAGTGGTTCTCTGGGGTGGTTAAGGTCTGTATAGCACCACTGCCGTACAAAAAACCCCAGTTAAGCCCATTTAACCCTTAATCACCCCTCAAGTAGGGTTTACGTTTAAGTCCCTTGGGGTCAGATAGACCCCAAACATTTACAGAGCGATTGCATAAGGAAATGTACATTTTTTACATGGAAAACTATATATAATTTTTTATTTACTTCTCAACTTTAAGGCTGGATTAAGGCTGGACCCCAAGGGGTGATTAAGGGTTAAATGCTGTGTTTTTGTGGATATTTGTTAGGGGTTTTTTTACCTATTTGCTGCACAATTACTCACATTGGCTCATTAAAAATATATTTTTTAAGACAAAATCACTTAAATTATGATCTTAATTAAATCTAAATTGTTTTTGGACATTGCTCTATGTGTTAGAGATAGAATACTGCCATCTGCAGGTTTGTGGAAAAACCTTAGGAATTATAGTTAAAGAAAGAAAGTGCAATGACCACATATATCCAGCAGAGGTCCATAGGGACTTCATTGATTTTCTCTGTGTTTGTGTGTGTGTGTGTGTGTGTGTGTGTGTGTGTGTGTGTGTGTGTGTGTGTGTGTGTGTGTGTGTGTGTGTGTGTGTGTGTGTGTGTGTGTGTGTGTGTGTGTGTGTGTGAACATGCATGTTGCATTTGTGCTCTAGTATTAGTTGATTGTAGTTAAATTGTTGATTGTATTTGCCTATTTCTATAAAAATGCTCTCTGTTGCAGTCACGTGTGTGTGTGTGTGTGTGTGTGTGTGTGTGTGTGTGTGTGTGTGTGTGTGTGTGTGTGTGTGTGTGTGTGTGTGTGTGTGTGTGTGTGTGTGTGATTTAAATGTAGAAATTTTCAGATTTATACTGGATATATAAAAAAAGAATTGATAAAAAAAAAGACACCTGTTTGTGTTTGTGTGTGTTTGTGTGAACATGCTTGTTCCATGTTGCATTTGTGCTCTAGTATTAGTCCTTCATTTATGAATGGCAATTTTTCAGATTTATGCCAGTTTTGTTGATTTTTCTTTGCCAATTTCTATACAAATGTGCTCTGTTGCAGTCACACACATGTGTGTGTTTGTGCGTGTGTGTGTGTATGAGATAGAAAGTTCGTTCCACTTTGTGTTTATGCTCTAGGACCAGACCTTGATTTAAATGTAGAAATTTTCAGATTTTTTTATTTTTTTCATTTTTCCATTCATTTTCAATGTGGGACCCCGAGGACCTTAAATGGTAAAAAAATGTTTACACACCTTTAGAACAACCAAATCAAGCCCAGCCTTTTTGTGCATGTTTAGATAGATTATTTAGGAAAAGTCACAGAGTCTCATGGCCCTGAGATGAAGGGAACACTTTTTAAAAATGAAGGAAAAGTCCAGTGGGGTCAGCTGGACCCCAAGGGGTGATTAAGGGTTAAAGGTTCTTTACAAGCCAAAGAATCACTGTTGGTGCTGTTTAGCACCATTTTTGATGAAGAAATAAAATGCGATATGGCACCTCTTATTGGTTTTATATAGCACCAAAATTAGTTCCCCTATGATTACCAGCCATGAACCACTTTTAGTGCCATATAGTACAATTTTTTAGAGTGTACAAACTTACTATTTACCTGTTGTAGAGCTTTCTGTGTATAATTGTACTATAGGTTGAACTGAAACTGAAATCTTCACAATTTCATGAAATACACTGGTCAAACACACCAATAATTAGGACATTATTAAATAAGCTGAGATATATCTTTTGGGGACTCTCCATAGACGTAATGGTTTTTATACTGTACAAACTGTATATTCTCTCCCCTTACACTAACACTACCCCTAAACCTACCCATCTCACAAATCTTTCTGCATTTTTACATTTAAAAAAAACCTCATTTTGTATGATTTATAAGCTTGTTTCCTCATGGGTGTGCATACAGGTTGAAGTCCCCACTGGGATAGAAAAACATGTAAACAAACACACGCACACGCACACACGCACACGCACACGCACACACACACACACACACACACACACACACACACACACACACACACACACACACACACACACACACACACACACACACACACACACACACACACACACACACACACACACAGAGAGAAAAAAGTATCTTATGCCCTCCAAGACTGCAGTTATTTAACCAAAAACACAGTTAAAACAGTCATACTGTGAAATATTATTACAATTTAAAATAACTATTTTCTATTTGAATAAATATATATTTTAAAATATACTTTATTCCTATGAGGCAAAGCTGAATTTTCAGCATCATTACTCCAGTCTTCAGCATCACATGATCCTTCAGAAATCATTCTAATATGCTAATTTGCTGCTCAAGAAACGTTTCTTACTGCCAATGTTGAAAAAATGCTGCTTAATATTTTTGTGGAAACCTCATATCACCTTAAAAATGGCATATGGCAACACCCTGGCAACCATCCTCAACAGAAAATGTAAAAATCTAGCCCGTGCACTCACAGTGGTAATTCTGATATTTGATCCAGATCTCACACACACCGTGCAAGACATCTGTCGACGACACCAACCCATAAAACACACGCGAAGCATGTTCTAGCTGAGAAAACCTAAATGAAATTATTGACAGAACATTTCAACTGATCAATTATCAGTAATGGATCTGTGTGTAATCATTAGTAGCCTGCAAACCTAAACCAGTAGAGTTCAGCTGCGTTGCAGTTCCTGGAGGAGGTGGCAGTGTGACACCCCGGCTTTTTTGAAAGGCAGACGCTAACATTTGAAAGGGGGGGAGGCCACTGCTGACCTCCAAATGCTGCTCATTCCTTGCCGGTCTTGTGCGTGAAACATTTCTGTTGACACCGAGCAATGCGGCGTTGATGAGTTAATCTAGCAGCTGAGTGTGTCCTTTACCTAAGAGGTCCTGCAATGAGCCTAAGCCTCCCTCTGCAAACTCTTCTCAGCAATCTATGGAAAATATACCTGCCGTTTTACCGACATTTTCCATGAACTGATTCTCACCCATTTCACCTCGAGTTTATCTGAAGGTCACTCCGTCTAACTGTGGCAGAGGGGAAAAGCTGGGAAGAGGAGGTCGGGAGACTATTAAAGGTTGGCTATGGCTGTCTCCGATAAGTGGGACAATTCAGATACGTTACACAAACACATCAAAACACCCTCAAGATGAATGGGCCAAAGCATTGTCGCTGTCTTGATGGATGGAGATCCCGAATCTGATGGCGGCTCATTTGATTGAGTCCACAGCTGTTTGACTGAAGGCAGAATTAGTGTTAGCTATTACTTTAGTATTTCTGGACCCAACCTGGGCTAGCATTAACTCTAGACACTAAAAATAGGCTATGAATGTGAAATCTATCCCGGCGAGCGTCCGTGTATTGTTTGACGTACGGAATTAGAGCTCCCAAAACAAGCTAGTAGAAGCCCTGTCTTTACTGACTTTTCCAATGCATATATTACATTACTTTTATCTATCTATCTATCTATCTATCTATCTATCTATCTATCTATCTATCTATCTATCTATCTATCTATCTATCTATCTATCTATCTGTCTGTCTGTCTGTCTGTCTGTCTGTCTGTCTGTCTGTCTGTCTGTCTGTCTGTCTGTCTGTCTGTCTGTCTGTCTGTCTGTCTGTCTGTCTGTCTGTCTGTCTGTATCTATCTATCTATCTATCTATCTATCTATCTATCTATCTATCTATCTATCATACTTCCTCAGTTGATTAATCACAGTACATTAAGAGAATTGTTATGCAAGTTTTCGGAAATGGCATTTACATTAAATATACAAATGAGACTTTATCTAATTAAATTATATTCACATTTATTTGTATAGCACTTTTCACAATACATATCGTTTCAAAGCAGCTTACACAAACCGTAAAACAAAGCAGCGTGTGCTAATATCAATCCTGCTGACCACTTTCTTTATTCCACTCCATTCATGTTCATATTAAAATATTCTGTAATACACTCTGTAAGATGACATACATTAGAACAGCCTTCACTCTAAAAATCTCTGGGTTAAAAACAACCCAAGTTGGGTTGAAAATGGACTAACCCAGCAATTGGGTTGTTTTTACTCAAAGATTGGGCTGTTTTAACCCAGCACTAGGGTTGTTTTATGCAAACATTTAACCCAACTAAGCATTTTTTAGTGTTCTATCTGTACCATTTTGACTAATCCGCTAAGCTGAACAGCCAATCAGAGTTCTCTCTCTCATCGACGGCCCGACGCCGATTCTACACTCTAAATAATGCAGGGTTAAAAACAACCCAAGTTGGGTTGAAAATGGACAAACCCAGCAATTGGGTTGTTTTAAGCAAACATTTAACCCAATCGCTGGGTTAAAACAACCCATTCAGCTGCTCCCGACGACACCTGACACCGCCGTGGGTGTATGAATGAGTGAATGTGAGGCAATATGTAAAGGGCTTTGGGTCTTTGGGCTTTGGCCATGGGTCTGTTGAAAGCGCTATATAAATGTAGTCCATTTACCCTTTACCATTCACTGGGTTAACACAACCCAATCGCTGGGTTAAAACAACCCATTCACTGGGT